>NC_024309.1:7853412-7952968 GCF_000523025.1 Cynoglossus semilaevis | reverse complement strand
CTGCACATGTTAATAAGGAAGGAGCATTGGGATATATTTTTTTAGGAAAAAGAAAAATGAGGGAGATGGTGATGTCATCAGTGTGCATTATCAAAGTTGGGATCTGGGGGGGAGGGTTGTGTTTGGGGCCCAGGAGTGAACCTTTGGCTTTGCCAGGGAGACTGTTTAAGAGGATTAGTCAGTCACCACACCTTTGTTGCATTATGCACCGCAGTGGAAGGCAGTGCTGTGAGGACGTCTCGCTGAGCCTCCTGACAGTCAAATAGAAGTGGATCATCATTCATCTGATCCCACGTCAGTATTTCTGTCTTCAAGGACAAAAGTTTGGGAAAAAAATGTTCGTCACTAACATCAGTATAAATAATCCAAAGTGTTTGATCACAGACGGTGCCGCAGTGTCACTGCAACACTATAGTCAGTTCCACAACATTAACTGCTCATGGCAGAGTCACTGGATCAGATAAGGCTGAATACAGTGTATTTGTGGTGGTCTCATAGACTGTATGTTAACAGAACCAATGTACTGGACAAATTGCGATTACAAAATGAAAAAGACAGACATTGAAAAAAAAAAAGAAGTAGAATACTCGGCTTAGGAATTATTGCCTGTACCACAATTGAATTAAGTCATTTCCTCGTGGTCTGGTAAAGACATGGAGTTGGAGTTTGCAGCTACACTCTGAAAGTGATGACTTTAGCGCACAAGAGTTGTGCTGCTGTTACTGTATAGGGAGCTAGAAAAGAGCAGAAGGCAGTTTAGTTATAGGTAGGATTCATGGGATTAACAGGTCACATACTGTACATACATAAATACTAGTGTATAAAAACAGGCTAAAATGAGGTGCTAGGCAGCATCTTTCTGCTAATAAAAAGTGTAGTGCTTTGTCTCTAATTTGCTCCTCTACTGTTGGTGTGAAAGGATGTCTAAGCTAAAACAAGAATTTCATAATTATTTGATATGACAATAACTTTTTTAAGTATTGTTTGTTTGTTTTTTTCTCATAGACCTCACATGGGCGTTATTAAGCTTGCTTATCACTTGCTGTTGTTGTTTCCACTGTTCTTGTTTGGGGTTTTTAGGTTTTTAGGGTTTGTTTGTTTTTCTGTTGTATTTCAGATCCATTTTACTTTTTCACTTTTTACTTTTTTTCTTTTTTTAACATAAACCCTCCTGCAGTGTCACTAGGGTTCAGTTAAGCCTTTGAAAGATTAGCTGTAAAGATTTTTTGATCTCTATGACTAGACTAACTAGTAGTTAGACCAAAACTTTTGTTATCACTGTGCTACCCTTTGAAGTATTTTTTGTCTAAACTGAGTCGCTCTTAAAAACTTTTCGCTGTACAACGATTCTTTGTCCAGTGTGAGTTACTATTTGGTTTTCTATCGATGAAGAAAGTTCAATGGTCTCATCCTGCCACACAGGCTCAGATTGTGCTGCCCTGATAACACCCTCCTCCAGGGGTAATCCTGACAGACTGCTGCCCCTTCGTGCCCACACTGCTACAGCGCAGCAAGAAACTGAGGAGAAAATCTCACATCTCATTTCTAACACCGATCTCCGCGGCCCAAAATGCAATTTATGAAGCCCCCTCCCCTGTTCACTGCAGATGGGTTAAATATTACATCAAAGAGTCTTTAATGTTTCACAGTACCGCTCACGTTTCTTCTCAGTATCAAGTTCAAAACTAGCGCAGGCTTCATTTTTACAGTAGATTTAATGGATCAGTGTCCATAATCACATTAGCACTGGCTTAACGTATAACAAATTTCACCAGAGCAGCATCAAAGACCTGACCTCTTGTTATAATCAGGTATAGCATCTTTTTCTCCACTGGAGATTTACGTGTGGGCTGAATAATACGGGGGGAAACAAGAACGGTCAGGGGCTGATCAGCTGCAGTGTGTGTAGGCTGCAGATTAATCCACTCTTTTTTTCAACTCCTCTGTTCAGCACAGAATCTCTAAAAACCAAAAGCCTCTGTAAAGGCCGGGGTTTGGAGGAAGGTGGTCTGACGAAAGGGATGCTGTTTTCTTTTAAATGAAGAAAGAGAAAGCATGATGTATGATGTCTCGGGTAAGAAACACCACCACGGTCTTTCACTCAGCACTTCCTGCGCTGGGCCAACAGGACATCAATGAATAATACAGATTAGCCAAAAATTCAAACAGACAAACTGCAGACAAACTAGAATTGATGGCTTCCACTAAGCCACTCAGGGAACAGACCATGACGTAAAAGGAAAAACATGTCGGGTTCCCCCGGCCAGGTTAATCAAGACAAGCCCCTCTGTGTGTGTGCGCGTGCCTGTGCGTTTGTGTGTGTGGACAGAGGTTGATTGCCTTCTTTTGTGTGGCTAGCGTGTGAATGCATTGCTCATTCATAATATGCAATCTTATTTTACTGCTGATTGTATTCGCCGGACATACATACATACACACACACACAGACACACATGCACACACACAAGGTATGTGGCCGCATCGGTCTCTACCCAGCATTGCATAAATAAACAGGGACCTCCCATAATCCATCATTCCTGTATGCAGTGGGAGTGTGCCCAACACAAACATGGCTCCTGTTTTCTATCTGTGAGAGAGGGACTGTGTGAGGGCCAGGATGGGTAGCACCATTTTGTTAGTGTTCCCTGATTGTCCATGACTGTGAAACATAAACCCACTGCGCTAAATGAGGATTATACAAATGAGCTTCCTCTGAACCCTTTTATTTTGTCCCTGTGTCCTGTTGTTAAGACAACATGTAGCTTTGAAGTCGCCCCATGATGGTTCAGTACGTGGAGACACAAGTTTCCATTGTTTTCTTTGAGTATTTATTTTTAGCTACACCCCGCAACGTTGGTGCAAATGAGCAGGGACGCTAAGATAATTGTATGCAGTGTTTCACACACTCCCACGTTCATAGAAATAGACAGAAAAGTTCTACGCTCTGTCCACGGACTGACTGGAAGCAGAGGATGATTAAGTACCAGAGTTTCCCAAATCAACATCCAATAATCCCCAAGTCGAATCACTGTTTTATTGCTGCCGCTCTGAAGACAACAGTGTGTGACTGTGGCTGTTTAAGTGTGAATTGAAGACCAAATACATTTTATTGATGATCTAAAAAACTATGAGAGATTTAGATTCTGCCTTTATATGTATTAACTCCTGGTTTGATTAAATCTGAGCTTGTGATTGGACCACAGTACTAGTGTGCCCTTAGAGACACACAGGTTGTGGTATTGTGGAAAATTATCCAATTTCGCTTGTCATTGGTCTAAAAACTATTATTTGAGAACCAATCAGCCCTCAGGGTTTTGCTCCCCATGAAAAGTGTTTGGACATCCTTGGCCTGCAAAGACTTTCTTATTGCAACTATCTCCATATTGCAGCTACATCTATTTAGGAGAGATGCTAAGACTGTACTCAACAATCTGCTCATTCATTGCACGAGGACTTTATTTACAGAACCCTGTGGGTAACGCAATGCCACGCTCTGATCCTGCACACCAGCCCACTGCGTGTAATTATTCTGGGCCTGCTCACCAATCTGTCACTGCCCAAACTCATTTGTAAGTGTGCGAGTACAGTGATTAAAGAAACGTATGCACCATTGCAAAAAAAAAAAAGGTTTCTTCCATCTCACCCCTCACCCCTCCCCACAATACTTCACATTTGTTGGAGCAGGGGGGTTTCTCAGAGAATAAGGCGAAGCTGCCATGTCAGAATGAGAAGGGACGACGTGTACAGATCGCCAACGCGGCCGATGCATCTCAGACACTGGTGCAGCAGTCAAGTTGGAATAATTAAAGACATACAGCATCTCAGGGCTTCATTAATCATGGTTTATATGAACTTTGAAGCCCTAATGAAAAACAGCCCCACTCTCTGGGTTTATTGTGTCTGTACAAATTGAGGGGACGGCACTGACCCCTCCACCTCCTCCTTACCCCCGAATCCTCCGCTCTGGCTAGCTGTTACAGGAAGTCTTGATGGAAAACAAAAAGATAAGACTTGGTGAAATGTGTCTGGCTTCAGACAGATCATCAGTACTGGTCGTTTTTTTTTTTTTTTTTTTTTTACAGATGCAGAACTCTGGTCAATTTATTCAGTGTTACATGTTATGTGCAGTGGAGATTCATCTTGCAGTATCACATATCATCAACTTCCATTCACTATTAGCTTCTCAGATTCTCACTCTGCTCTTTAGTCCTTGTGGAGGTGCATTACAGTCAGATCAGAGCGAGAGATTACAAGCTATTAAAGATCTTAGTGCCAAAAGAGAAAAAAATTACAGAAAACTTGTCAACGCCAGACTGGCGCTCTCTCTCTCTCTCTCTCACACACACACACTCTCTCTCTCTCTCTCTGCTATTTTTCTCCTGAAGAGAGCGAGGTAATGTTTAACTCAAAACATTTCATCCCAATGGCTTGTGACTGGTGTCTGGCAACTTTTTGAGCCGTGAGTCACAGCTCCAAGTATGTGCAGCTTCACAAAAGCAAAGGAAGAAATTAACGTGAGACTCTCCAAGCGCAGGACACATGTGTCTTCTCACAATAAAAGTCCCTTTGGCAGGTTTACATCACTTGAAGTCCATGAAGTGTAGGAAATAGTCTGTAGAGGAGACAGATGGGGGAAATCCATCATTTGAAGCCCAAAGGATGAAGACATCTTTATTTCATTCTCAATGACAAGTTCTACCTGAGTGTGCAGTAACCTTCTCTTGGTTCCTTAAGGAAGCTTTCAGCACCAATTTTGACTCCTCTAAAGGCTATGTCTCCATCAAAGACTAGATATAAGAAACGGTCACAGTCTGTGAAACCAGCTGTTTGTTTCAGGCAGTTATTTTGATAAAAACTCTGCTTGCAGGCTGTATATACATGAGGAAAGATGGTTTCTACTAATTGGAAGTTATTGTACAATCAGCGTCATTCAATTTGGCCACTATGCCATCACTTGGAGAGTCTCTGTGTGGCCTAGGCTGTTGCAGACTTGTTTACTTATTTACAGAATTATCATAACTGAATTTAGGACTATGTACTGTATAAAAGCAGTTTTATAGGACGCTGTACTCTCTCTGTAAAGGCCTGGTAATGTTCACCAATTCGGTTCCCTACAACCAGGATCCTGTTTGATTGTATTGCACTTCATCATTTACGTACTGTCCACTTTATTAGGTACGTCTGTTCAGTTGCACAAATCAACTTGCTGCTTTTTTTCTTGAACTGCTATTTACACATGACAATGAGTTTCCCTCTTAATGTCCTGATTGCGGTCCAGTAGAGTGTTTTTGATTTACACCATGAAAGACCAATGACAAATCTGCATCACGTGTGTTTTTCTGTATGGACTTAAAATCCTCAAAGACAAAAACAATCCAGTACTTGGAACATTATAGCTAATAAAGTTGCTTTTTAGTGTATAAAGAAGAAATAAATTTGCTGAGTCAAATTAAACCGAAAGAAAAAGATTCAAATCTAGGAATTTTCTGCGGTGACGTCCATTTATTCCCTCTCTAAAACTAAAATGCATCATGTTATGGGGTGACTCTGATAAAGTCCACCTGACACATGAAAGTTAAAGTAACCTCTTGGAGTAAACAAGTCAGAATGTTCCAAGTTTGGCTGAATACTGAAGAAAGCGGTAGGTAAATTAGGTCTGATTCTAGAGCCAAGAGGCTTTATTCTCTGAGGACCCTGTGGTTCGTCAGCGTTCCTCCCAGGTGAGCTCACACTGCGCCAGCCATTCACGTCCAAACCCCCACCCCCTCAAACATCATAGTCCCTCAATGTCCAAGCCAGAAAGAAACAGCGTCGTCTGCTCTCCAGCCTGACTCACACAATATTTAGCTGGTAGTCAAAACAAAATTAGCACCAGTTTGTTTTTTCTAGTTAGCTCATCCATGACCCCCGTGTTCATCATTTTTGGAGACAAGAGGAAGTTAAGTTACCACCTTTGAGCTTCTGGTAATTAGGTGTTAGTTGCTGGATTTATTGTTTTATTCCAGATCAGTAGACGTGCATTTTTAACAGGAAGGAGTGCCATATTCAACACTGGACTTTTATAAATAAGGAGTGAAAATAAGTCAAGGGTGGATGGGAGGGTGCGGGGGGAAATCATCTGGTCAAAAACATTTAACAGCTGTACAATTAAAATTTAAAAATCCCTGATAACAGTTCATAATTTTTAGGAACTATTATCCATGTAATGTACAAAAAACAAATAAGGTTTTCATTTGAATTTGTAACATGTTCAAAATCGTCGTGTTTTATTAAATTTAGTCATAGTCTACAGTACTTGGGACCTCTGTACAAAAATCAGACTAGACAATGGCGCCACCCTGTGTTTATCTGTAATACATGCTTGGTAAAGCAGTTACACCTATCGGACAGGGTGAGTAATAATTACTGTGGAAAAAAACAAACACCAGTTTAAAAAACCTGCAGAACCGGGTGTGTTGAGTGTATTCTAGCTGATCTTTAGAATAAACAGATGAATATCATAGTTTCCCAAAGAAAACGTGAATTAACTTCCTCGTACAAGCTGATATTTGAAAGAAACAAATAAACAAATGTTCATTAGTAACTGCTTAATATACTTTTAATATACAGTTTTTTATACATAATGTAGGCATGCCGGCTGGCTTGAAGGACCGTGAATACTTGAAAATAGTCTGAAGGCAAATATCTGATGATAGTGCAAAACATCTTATCAGACGTTTAACAACAAAACTGTCTGTACAAGCATCTACTAAACCTGGAAACTATTATAAAATGTTTTATTTATTTATTTGTTGGCCGTTTTTAAATATATATATAAATATAGCTCCTTTTTTGGTTGGCACTGTATAAAATATACCTGTTTGCTATCTGTGTAAAATTTTGATTGGAGTTACTGATAATTAAGTGAAGTTGATCCTAGAGTTGGTATAGGGTTGGTCAGTTGTCCAGGTGAACCGTAGAAAATGAATGAATAAATTAAAAGATGATACACTCTGTACAGGATTATAGCCATCTGATTTATAAAGTGCATAATTAACCATAAATTAAACACTAGTGCATTTAAAATTAGAAATAAAGCAAGGTCATCAAGGTTGTAGAAAGGCTCTCATTCTCCTCATGGCTTCTGTCTCCCTTCCCAGACCGTCCACTTCATCTGCATCAAACCACTTCCCCCTGGGATGCAGGTAGAGGTAATATAGTATAAGGCTGATTAGTCCCAACAACAGACCTGCATAAACCACCGGCAGCAAAAGCATCACAGACTTTATCTCTGGCCTCAGGTACATAAGCAGCAAAGGAGCCGTGATGTTAACGAGAGAGTGGAAAAAGTAGTAAATGGTCATGACTATTCTGGTGTCTCTCCCCTTGATGTTGAAAAAGGTGAAGGTGAGGATTACTCCGATGACCGCCTGGTATATGAGCTCCAGGCTTTTCGATGAGCAGAAGTTGGTTTTGAACAGGTGTGTGCACATGGTTCCCACCAGCCACAGGACACAGAGGCCAACTGTGGTGTAAACACTCAGTATGAGGAGGAGGCTGTAGCTGAGGATGTGGCTGGTGATGGTGGAGAGCTTGTACACGAGGTAGATGATAGTGGGGAGGCCAGAAGGCATCTCGTGGATATTAGGGAGGGATCTGCGTAGGCAGCGTCGATAGTCCACCAGGGCCCAGGCTGTGTTAAAGAAGGAGCAGCCCATCGATACATCTGAGAGCAATGGCAACACAATTACACAGGTGAGAAAAAAACATTGAAGTCTGGCATTGATAGAGTTAAACATGCATTGGGCCGAGGTTTTTATAAATTGATATAAGTATTGTAATTTGTGTACTTGCTGATACCAGTATCAGTATCGATGTATACCTACCTCTGATTATGCTCAGCATGTTAATACTAGTGCTTTACAACACAAACTGTTTCCTGTTTCGTTGCTTCTCCTAAATTAAACATGTGCAGTGATGTCTTATGAGAGAACACTTCATGTTGCACAGCACTTGTAACAATATTCTGAGCAAAACTGTTCATAATCTGTATGCTACGACTGTCTGTTTTAGACTAAATATATCAAAGTCTTTTTTGTTTGCTGGCAGTGGCAAATCTTAAATAACAGCACACAAAAAAATTGTACTGGATCAAACCTTTTGTAATAACTTACACTGCATGAAGGAGCATTCTCCCTGTTTCAGCACTATGTACATTTGTAACAGTAGTTGGGGAGTACTCTCCAGGAAGGACTCAAACAGTTTGAGCATGCTCAGGTCAGTAGCCAGGCAAAAGAGTCGATGGTGCTCTTCCCTTCTGTCTTTGACGGTACATGAGTCTGTTGGTTTCCACAACACTTTAAAAGATCTCCTGAGCAGGTGACTGTACCTAACAACATAACAACAGACCAAACATGATGAAAACAGTCACACAGGGTGCTACCATCACACCTCTCCTCTTGTTGTTCACTTCAAATGCTTTTTTCCTTGGATTATACAATTTAATTTAGAGGCTGTTCTTCCAGTTTATACATTTTTACAGTACCACGCTTTTGTTTGTGTTATGTATGCTACAGGTTTTGAGATTAAGAGACACTTCTGCCAACAGCTCTTCTTAATCTGGCCTGCAGGCCAATTGTGACACATGCTATTATGTGACCTGTGACTTCTGCCTTTAAACCTGTTTTTTATTCGCTTTTCTGAAGTCTAAGTTTATTTGAGCTTTCTTCTTAGCTTAGCTTTCACTAAATTTCTAGGGTAATTTACAGTTATGTATGATCTGTATGGTTTTATATATCAAATTCAAAAAATAAAAAATAAAAACAACTTGATATTTGTTAACTAGCTTTCTTTGCTAATCTTTAGAAGGAATTGAAGCAAATCCCACCAGATAATAATTTTTAAAAAAAACCTTGACAGGTTGACAGTTCATAAACTTTTATTTTTCTTTCAGCTAAAATGAGATATTTTGGCTAATTGTGTAAACATCCAGTTGTATCTGGCCAAACCTATTGGGAAAAGTTAGGGTTCTGTCTGTGAGCATTCGTTGCTCATTCTCATACCTGGTCAGGACTCCAAACCCACATACATGCAGGACAACCAGCTCCACTTTTGTTTTGTTTTCAACAGTTTCTTTTCCTTCAGGGTTTATCAGAACATCTCTCAAATCATCCAGGTACCAGGCATAGCTGAAGAGCTGCGTCACAAGCAGTCCAACCAGAATGAAGAGCACAGTCAGTCCACTCCAGGCATACTGTTCCACAAGAAAATACCCCACAGCCAGGCTTATGTCTGTTCCAACATCCACCAAATAGAGGCCCAGTCCAACAATGGTCAGGAACCATCGTACTTTAGTAAACTGACAATCTGGATAAAACATCTGGTCATTTGACGGGTTCAACTTGAGAGTCCAGTTTGGTGAATGTAGCAGTGAGGTCGTTTTCCTCTTATGTTCCTGAAGGAGAAGCTGCTGTTGGTTCCGACTGTTGGAGAAGAGTCATTTTGGTTCATCTGTAAAAGCAAGACAACAATGTCAAAATCACGACCATAACGAACGTGACCAAGTTTGAAGCAAATGTTTGTAAAAGGTGCATGAAGTTTCAGTTCTGCAGTCAGCTGCTGCTGTTGGCACATTTTCTGCCCTTTGGTTCTGCATCATAAAGACTTTATTATGTGGAGTCCTGCCCTTGATTATACCAAGTTATACTGACACAATGACATTCCAGTAAGACATGCAAAAGAAACATATTTAATTACTTTAATATTGAAAAGGTCTATAATGATATCTGTTAGTTCTGTTCTCCTATGTAAGCCTTTCAATAATAACTTATATAAAAATAAACAACTGCCACCTTCATAAGGTATTTTAACACCTACAAGTTTTTAGAATAATCAAGTTTATTTCACAAGTGGCAATACATACTGTATGTATTTATTTTCTTGAGAAACTCAATTAAAATTTTAACCTAAGATAAAGGCTACTGTCACTTTTAAAGCATCACCAGCATGATAAAATAAATACAGTAAATGTACACAAACAGTGATCTTACCAGTGCACTTTATCCATTGCTGTGTCCTCCAGTCGCATAAACAACTTCCTGCACTTCTCTTCTTTTGCTCTCTTATAACACGCCTGGCTCCACCTCAGTGATTCTTAAACCGGTGAAGCTGTGTGGTTATGTAACACATATGGTATTCTGGTGCATGTTTGTATGTGGGCTGACCAAATGCTCAGGCATGTTACTGTGTAATTCTGTGTAAGTCACCTGCTCACTGTTGAACTGAGTGGGTGAGATGAACAATGACGTGACGTCACACACACACACACTCTCACATACGCGCACGCACACATATACAGGTCTTCCTGTAATAGGCGTAACACTGTGGAAAATACTTTGGTCTGCATGAGACACATGCACTACACAATTCAGATTTTTTTTTTACAAAGACATTTGTTTATTTTACAAATGGTTAAAAAACATATACAATTACATTAAATCCCATAGTAACCAGATTTAAACTTGTGCAATTTCTCAACACAGTCATAGTGCACTGCTTCATTCTGTACATCTGGAGTAAACAGCAGCTTATGGCACCTTAAGTATTATTATTACCCTAAGGTAGTTGCTTTAAACCCAGTGTAACCTGTTCCAACAGGCAAAGTACAGACTGCTGCACTAATGATAGCTCTGTTTAGTCCACATGAGTCCAGTCTGTGTGACATCGTTGAAAAATCACATAAATGCAGTAACTGGACATTATATTGTTTACTGTTTTATGTGATTACCAGCTACTGTATGTCCTTGAAATGTTTTACACCACGTAGCACCTGATAATATTTAAATATATTTACTCTCCAGACACCACTAGTATGACCAACAACAACATACAGCAGTACAGGCCTACACTGTTCAGCTAGGCTAAGAAAATAATTTATTCTTCATATAATTTTTGGCCTATAAATTTAGCCCACATGATGAAGAAAGTTAATTCTAACTCAAAACAAAATCTTGGATCTCATTATATCCCCACACTCAGTGGGAACCTGAAAAATCTCCCCACAACAACAATAATAATAATATTTTTTTACAAAAATGTACCCAGACTGATGTCACAATTTAATATATCGTCCCAGATGAGCAAGAATAAATATATTATTTTCTGTAAATGTTATTTACAAAAGTTAATAAAAGTGAGAAAGGTGAAAGTTAAATTGTGACATCAATCTTAAAATGTAGAATTTATTCTTTACCTTTAAAGAATTGCACCAATAGTGAACTGTAAAACAATACCAAAAACGGCCAGATTTCATGATAACTTTTATTATTCCCGGTTAAGTTTTTTTTTCTGAAAGTTTTGACTATTTAAATTATAATTTAAATTTTGGAACTGGAGTTCCAATTTACCTCCGTCCAAAGCTAACGGTGGCATGTGTCCTCCTCACCTGTGAGTGGTGATATGAGCTGCAGTTCTGTCTGCTCTTCCGTTTGTAGAGAGAGTCGTTGGTCTTGCCGAGGACCCTCCCACTACACAAGAGTGACACGCCATTCAATTGCAGCCTGGCCTGAGCTCGACCGAGTCGCGAGGGACCGTGTGTGCGATCTCTCACATACGGGGAAAATAAAAAAAACATCTGCAGGGCGAAACAAAGTTAAAACAGCATCTACGCTGGAACGAGGAAGAAGAAAAGTTAAACCGAATCACGCCGAGATGGGGATCCGAAAAAAGGCGAACAAGAACCCGCCTGTGCTGAGCCATGAGTTTGTCATCCAGAACCATGCAGACATTGTTTCCTGTGTTGCTATGGTGTTCCTGTTGGGGCTGATGTTCGAGGTGAGTCCAGTCCACATGGTGCACCAGAGCTGGGTCGCGGTGGAAAACGGTTCCGGCGAGACCGGACTCCTGTGGTTGGCTGACATGGCTGTCTGGTCTTTCTCTTCACACTACTTCCTCTCCTGATCTAAACTTTCATACGAACCTTTAATTATGCTACTTTTTTGCATCGTGTCGTTTCATTAGCATCCAAACAACGTAACAACATAAATTTATTCTCAGTTTTTTGGGTTTGTTCTGTTTCGTCCTCTTTCCACCTGACTGCATCCTACGCTGTTAGTAAATATTTCAGCCACGCAACCGCAGTGTGACCATTAAAAAACACCGCGTAACTCGTGTGTGTTTGTGTTTGTGCAGCAGGTTGGACTCTTTGTGTTACATTGTGGATGCAGTCGGTTATCCATGTTGTGCAACTGCTGTGGACTGGCTTTAGTTTAGCGTAGATGTGTTACGTGGCAATCACACAGACACTCAAGAGAGGATGTCATCACTCAAACTACACACACACTCAAATGTGCTCAAAGCTCACGGTCCTAAAAACATGTGTCAATTCAATTGTAATACAAGAAAACTGACTGTTTTTGCACAATAGGAAACTTTAACTTAAAGTTGCTTCAATTTTTTTTCCTTCTTCATTCCCGGAATTTCAGCGCCATTGAAACTGTCAAGTAACCCCGTAAATAAAACTACTTCCTTCTTTTGTTTTCCAAAGTAAAATAACCGGTGATGTGTAAATGTCTCATTGGCTGCATATGGAAAACCTAATTACTTTAACAAATGATTCTCGTTAACATTTTTGTAACAAACTAACGCCACGTAGGTCTTTTAAAGAAGCGTTTCGTCCGAGTTTTTTTTCACTTTCCCTTGGTTATCCGCCAAAAACAGAATTACTACACTTTTTTAAAATTTTAAATGCATTTTTTATTTGCTCCGTTTAAAAGCTATTTTAAGTTGTTTTTTGTTTTGTTTTTTTACAATGACACAATATGAATAATTAAATCTATGGCTTATATTTAGCAGTTCCTGTGATTATAGGCCAAACGTTTTCTTCTTTTTCTTCTTTTTTTCTTTGGTGTTTTTATTTTTAATCACAGCTTTTGTGAGCCACATTTCTCTTTAAACAATTGCCAGCTATTTCTATATTTGATAAACCTTGGCTTTCTGCAGTAGGTAGACTTAAGAGTTAGTTTTCCACACGTGTGTTTGTGCATTATTTTAAAACATTTTTATATAATCTACATATGAGTGTTTTTTAATGGAGAAAAAATTGCTTAAAATAGCACGGAATTATGAGAACATACAGTATAAACACACAATGGTAGCACAAGCTGTGGCTATGTGACATAAAATGTTTTAAAGATTTAGACAGACGGTGCTAATTTGGCAATAATAATAATAATAATTGTTGTGAAAATGGAATCCAAGAATTTAATTTTAAAGAAAAAACGCCTTTTTGGCTTTAATCAATAGAAGTATTTTGTGCAGTTCTTTGTATTGTAGTTAATGCAAGTGTAACGTATTTCCCTTTCTGTCCTCAGGTTACCTCCAAGTTTGCAGTGTTGTTCATTACCGTCCAGTACAACGTCACCATATCAACAAATGGTGAGTGAAGCTGGGCTGTAATTCATGCACACAGCACTTTGGTTCATGTGTTAATGTGTCAGACCGTAACACGTACTGTAACCCTGTCTGTCAGAGTAGTGCTGCTGGAAGCCTCTCATTAAGATTCTGGAGCAGTTCGTGCACAAACTCATTTGAGAGCTTCTTCTTTTTTTTTTTCACCCTCTAGAGCTAAATTTAGTCCCTCTGATTTATAAAGTTCTCTGGTGTTGAGGCTGTGCCAGGCAAATTTGGGCTAAGGTGTAATATAGGCCTCTCATTTCCCAGCCCCTTTCATTTCAAGGTTATATATTTTCCTGTGGGTGTTGGGGCTCTGAGAGCAGCAGGCTGCTGAATCACTCCTTATCTGAACCAGACCTTGTCTCCAGACTGCCTCTGTCACTTATTTACAACCTGTACCTCACAGAACAAATGACAGGTAGAACCTACATCTACACTCACTCAGACAAATTCACGTGATCTGTGTGTGTTTTTTTTTATCTGTGAATGGTTCTGCCAACGATTGGTTTGATGCCTTTATGTAGCTCCACAAACCTTGAACTAAGAACTGTTATCTGTTTACCAATAAGTGCTCATCAGTCTGTGCTGCAGCTCACTCCCAGACTGTAGACATTCAGAGGCTGATCACACTGGTTTCTTTGTAGTGCAGACTTTGCCTAATCAACCACCATCAGTTATTTACAACTTGTTCGCAGTTAAATGCCCATCATTTTGATTGAGGTACAAGCTGTTTTTGGATGAATCAGTTTGTTCATTTTACTGGTCATAAACAACTGGCTGCAGTTACTCTTTTCTTTAAATACCATTTAATGTGTCTGATTTCATGGACATTAACAAATTGGGGGAATTTAATTATATCATGTTGTGGCTAATGAAACTGTCAAATTAATATAAATATTTTAATTATTTTAATGAATTTGTCACTTTAGTTAACAGACATAAATGACTTATTTTGCACATGTTTTCCAAGAGGTTATTTTCCATATGTTAGACATCATATCCTAACTAATGTTTTTGATTGGAATTTTCTTAATAATAATAATGATAACAATAATAACTTATATGATTTTTGTGTTTAAAATTATGTTTAACATAAAATTATTATTATAATAATATATAGTAATAATAATAATTATTATCATTATTAGTATTGTGGTTATTGTTATAATAATAACGACAATTGTTGTAATTATTATTTTCACAATAAGTCTACATGTGTCCATGTAATTAGAATAATTCAGTTCACATATGTTACTTTTTACAGTTTTCATAATTCAGTATCATTTGTTTTGTAATTTTCTTTGTATGATATAAAAACAATTGCCAAAGAAAATCCTTAAAACCTTATTTTGCCTCACATTAAATGTCTTGACTGTTAGTGAAACTCTTCAGGTTCTTTTGTGTGTTTGGCAGCTTATCTAAAACAGAAGTGGTTTATTTTTGTCTTTTTTTTATTGCCCTCTGGTCCACACCATGACTCTGCATGACTCGTGTTTCTGACTGCAGAAGGCCCAGAGGAGACAGCTGTCAACCACTTCCACCACGGCATCAAGGACTTGGCCACTGTCTTCTTCTACATGCTGGTGGCCATCATCATGCACGCCATCATCCAGGAGTATGTGCTCGATGTGAGTCAGGGAAACGCAGCGCATTCACATTCAGCCTTTTCATCAGTTGGTGGAGAGTTCTGCACCGTTAACACTCAATTTTATTTTCTTCCTCTTCCTTTGTAGAAAATCAACAGGAAGAAGCACTTCTCCAAAACCAAACACAGTAAATTTAACGAGTCAGGACAACTCAGTGCCTTCTACTTCTTCTCTTTCGGCTGGGGTGCAAGCATCCTGCTCTCTGTATGAGCTTTCGCTTTTGTTTGCAGACGTCATCAAAACACTTAAGAAAATGGTGCCTTAGTGTAACTGTGATTCCACTTTGTTCTTAGGAAAATTTCCTGTCCAATCCAGTCACACTATGGGAGGGCTATCCTCACACACTGATGCCGTAAGTTGACATGTTCTCAAAAGAATTCACTGATTTTTTTTTTATATAATAGTAGTGCCCTGTACTCTTTGCTAGTAAACCAAAAAAACGTTGATATAATAGTTGCTGTATAACATACACTCAGGATAGCGTAGCTCAAATGTGCTGAATGTTAGCCTGCAGTTATTGTGCATAAGCATAAGCAGTATGACCTTTGTAAATAAAGTTACAAAAGTGGCTTATAGTTATTTAAGAAGAAATACATTGTGAGTGTTGTAGCTCCATGTTTGTTAAGGATAAATATATGTAAATAGTTCTCTGAAAATGATCCAAAATGTATTTCAATGAGAAAAAATAAAAAGACAACAGCATAGCTAAAGCTTAGCCTAAAAGGTAACAGTTGCCTAAAGCATCACATGGTACATGAGTTGAATTTCTTTATGTTTTAATCCTGTTCCTTTTTCAGATTCCAGATGAAGTTCTACTTCATTTGTCAGCTCAGTTACTGGCTCCACGCTCTCCCAGAGCTCTACTTCCAGAAAACAAAGAAGGCAAGTTTCAGCACCATACGTGGGAATAACACGACTTTCTCCTGCTTTTGTCCACAACTCTGAGGCTCCTTCCTGTTTGCCCTCCTCAGTTTTGTTGATTTGCTCCAAACAATTGTCCTCCTTCAGTTTAATTCCACATGCGCAGCCACACTGCTGTAAATATTTTTGCCCTGACGATGCTTGTGTTTACTGCTCAGGAGGACATCCCACGTCAACTTGTCTACATCTCCCTCTACCTGGTCCACATCGCAGGCGCCTACATTCTCAAGTAAGAGCTGCTGCTACACAAAAGTAAATTCATCTGTTTCTTTCCTGTTACAAAAAAACAATCTCTTCCTGTTGTTTTTCAGCCTGAACCGTCTTTGTCTGGTCCTGCTGGTGCTGCACTACTTCATAGAGTTGCTCTTCCATGTGTCCCGTCTGGTTTACTTCAGCAATGAGAACAGACAAATGGGGTAAATTCTAAAGTACAAATATTCAGTTCAAAATTCAGTTTAAATGTGCATAATAAAACGCTGTGGATCAAGGAGTAGAAACGAAGGTTGTAGTTTGTCAACATCAACTTTCGGTCAAAGTGACAGCTCTACATGTTGTTTGTATTTTTTATCAAGAATTCCTGTTGATAAGAAATCATGATCTTTGTTCCTTGTCTTCCAGTTTCACCATATGGGCCGTGCTGTTTGTGCTGGCACGGCTGCTCACCCTGTCCTTGTCCGTCCTCACCGTGGGCTTTGGCCTCGCCAACACTGAGACTCAAGGCTTTGATTTGTCTGCAGGAAACTTTAATATTCTGTTTGTGCGGTAAGTACACTTTTTTTTTTTTACCACAATCTCAAACAGAGTCACTGCTTAAAAAGAGAAATCCTCTTTAATAAAGAAAGTTTAAAAAAACAAAACAAAAGCCCAGTGTGAAGAGAAGTGGGAGTTTTTACTCTCTTTCTGATCTGAACTTGTCAACCACTGCAAATGCCAAACCTCTCTGGGTCGTTTCCCCCTTCGGCCCAGTGTGTCAGGGTGAGATGTCCTTTTGACTCTTTCCTTCTCTTTTCTGTCTTCAGGATAACTGTCCTGGCTGCCATCTGCCTCACTCAGGCCTTCATGATGTGGAAATTTATCAACTTCCAGCTGCGTCGGTGGAGAGAGCACGCCCAGGCGCAGACCTTGAAAAAGAAACAAGCTCCATCCAAGAACAAACCAAAGAAAGACAGAGGTGAGGGGACAAGGCAGCAGGGGCACAGGGGGGTCACTGCTTCACTAAGAATTAATGTGGAAAGTCCCAGGCACTAAATTTAAGCCCTCTACAAAAAAAATTTCCTTGGCAAAAAAACGTAGCTCATAACGTTTATGAACAAACAAGGTTGAGAGAATTAAAGGTTGCAAAAAGAAATTCCATGATAAGCATGTGGTCAGATTTCTATTTTAAAATTTGTTGAAAAGGAAGGGAGAGCTCCATCACCCAAGGAACACAGTCTGTGAGGGGAAACAAACACATATAAATATACCATGATATCAAGTTCTTATTAGTTATCACTCACTACAAACTGACAGGTGCTATCTGGCCTGTAACCAGGGGGAGCTTTAGTGATGTCAGCTAATGTTTTGGCCACAAGATCAAGATCAATAGTTTGTTTCAACTCCATAACCACAAAGGATGCTGGGTATCTCAAAGTTAAAACAGTGTAAAGCACAGTAAGTAAAAATATAGGGGGGGATTTATGTTGGTTTTGAGCCTGTGCCGTGTTTACCTGGCTGTTGGTAGCCCTTTTTTCAGTTTGACTGGCTACATGAAAAAAATCACATGAAAAAACATATCATCTACAGCCACAAGAGGGCACAGTTACCATTCCAACTGATCGCTACTGCTGCACCATGCTTCAAACCAATATAGTGCAAAAAACTACCGATGTTTCTCTTGTTGAAAACATATTTTTGTTTTTCATCTCCATATACTGAGTTTGGTCATTATTTTTAGGCTAAAAATCAATTTTTGTCCTGAGGTTCCCAACCAGTGGGTCCTGGACCAGTATGTGACAGTGGTAATTTGGTCACAGGTCAGGGAGGAAAAAATAAACAACAATAAAATCTGTGCAAATTAAATAAAAAGACCACGTTTTCTTCAAATTACAAAAACGTCGAAATACGATGTTGAATAGTTTATAGAGTTATTAAGGGTAAAAACCACAGAGAGGAGAATGAAGACGTGTCTGACTTTCAAAAACTTAAAGAAAGTTTTATTAAAGTTGTCTGACCCATTTCTGGTCCGTCTTCTATTCTAACTTGATGTGTTCTTTGTCATCAGTCAATGGTGTGAACGGCGTGAACCATGGAACGGAATCACCAAAAGCGAGAAAGGAGAAGTCGTCATAAACACATTCCCTCATCCCCTCCTCACAGAACCGCCAGTCCTGTGTCGATGACGTCAGTGCCCGACTGATGGACCCTCCACCCCCACCATCATTATATTTTCTTCTCCCACCCTGCGTCTCTCCCTCACAGGGACGTCTCCCTCCCCGCTGGACTTTCAAGGGCACGGAACACATTTAGCTCTGCTTGCGCCAGTCGTCCGGCACGCTTCAGTTTGACAAACCATCACTCCTCTGTGCCATTTACAATTCAGAGAAAAAAAATGAAGAAAAAAAACAATTGAAAAACAAAAGTGACAGTTATTTAAAAAGTGCCTATTGAAACCGATTGTTATGTATAAGGTGTGTTAATTTTAAGATTTCAAGAACGATGACTTCAGTGTTGCGTGTTTCTGCCAGGTTATGCTTTACCAAGATACTGTGTATATTCCAGCTCATGTTGTGTTTCAATTATTTTTCTTGCATTTAAATCTATATCTCACCTGACTTTTCTTTTTTCTATCTTCCTCTAATTGTATTCATTTTCTTTATATCTCACCTGACTTTTCTTTTTTCTGTCTTCCTCTAATTGTATTCATTTTCTTGTCGTGCCTCACTTTTCAATGGCAGGCGTTTGTCCAACCATCTTCCCATAACCGTCTCACTAAGATCTGGTGGGAGTTCAGCCTTATTGACTGTTCAAAACCCCTAGAGGAGGACAGTAGCAGTGAAGGAAGGTCACTCAACATATTTTAAACACACAGCGAAAGTTCAGGGTGAAATAACTGGACTTAAGAAGAGTTGTGTAATCCAAGCAGATCACATTTGTAAGGGGGCGGGGCTTCATCTGGAGCCGTTTTCACCTTTTACCTTTGTTTCCTCCAACCTAGGACCCAATCAGACATCACTGCCGCTTTGATTGGACCTTGTGTGTTAAAGTGAAATGTCTCTGTTGTGTCTGTGCCACCCTGTTTATTACAGCTTACCTTAAAATGTCCAGGGGAGTGATTTGTAGCGACAGCATCAGACTGGGATGCATGGCTCTCTCACCCTCTCTGGACGCGGCCAAATGAGGCTGACTGACTGTTGATAAATGCCTTTGTGCTCACATGCCATGAAACAAATTTACAAAGCAGTTGTAAGAATCAATCAGCCGTCTGGTTCTGAAGAAGAAACCAATTTGCTAAATTTATGTGCAGAGCAGTGAGTCATTCTTGCCTGTGGCAGTAGATCAGAGGTTGTTGTTGGTTTTATTTGGTCCTGAGGGTTTATCCATACTGTAACAGAATAAAATGTTCTATTGGGGAAAAAAGACTTAGTTCAGTTATTGGATATTTCTATTGCTGTCTGTACTTGACAAATCTCCTCAGGGTCGGTGTTTTTTGTCATGGCTAGGACAGTGGACGTTCTTTACTACTGTTGCATGTTCCCAGAGTGAAATTCTTGTTTACTCTCACAGTTTATAAAAATACAGATTTGGGATTTGGTTTGGCATCTTTCATCTTACAAAGCACCAGTATTTAGTAATAAAAAATAGATCTACGTTGTGATTTGTAAACTATATGCTGATTTGGTAAATATTTAATTACTGAAATATTTAAGAAATGTAAATGGCAAGAAACTATATTTCTTTGATGAGTGGGATGTAGCGACTACAGTTTAGCACCACTGTGCTGTAATTCTATCTGATGGCCACTTGGCGTCGTTGTTGTTCATTTTTTAACGGTCGCCTGCTCCATTCGCTTTCGATCAGCTGATAGTTCATCAGCATTTTGAACAAAGGTACAAAATAAGTTTGACGTAGTGAGTTCTCGTATTTAAAAAACATTTTAAAATGTTGTACAATTTATTACTGAATTGAAATTGAAGCCAAAAAAACTAATGCTGATTTAAAAACAAAATAATAATAAATACACATCCGCCCTTTTACCGTTAGTTTTTACTGCGTTACATGAATGTGTTACATGAATGTTGTATTGCGTTAAAATTAACGACTCCACAGATTTAATTGAAGTTATTAAAGGGACAATTCGCCACATCCACACTGCCAGATTTTTATCTGCTTCCCAGTTCTTACAGCAGCCTTTTATTTTATAGGCTGACATAAATCTTTATTACCTTAAATACACACACACAGTGGTTTGAGGTTGGGTCCACTCACGGTGGAGGTGATGGTTTAAGAGTGTCAGGTGAATTTTTTTTATTTATTTTTTTTTAAGTAGGAGTAAAAAGCTAAGATTAACAAGGTCAACAATAGGATCAGGTTTGAGACAGGAGGTAAGTAGAGATTTATTAGACCAAAATCTGACTTCTTCGAATTCTGTGGAGAAATGTTGACTCTTTACCTCAGGATTAAGAGATTTCCTCAAAATTCTATTTGAAAAATCTAACCATATCCTACAATTTGGGATTTAAAATCGTTGAAGCTGTTCAATTCAACGCGCAACAAACTCTGATTTACTCAGAATTCTGATATTTTAAGTCAAAATTATGATGCTGACGTACATATTTTTTCATCTTGTTATCTTTATGGTAAAATAAATAAGTCAGAATTTACAGTTTAAAATCATTCATGGTATAACAAATGAAACTAGCGTAAGCTTTCAGTAAAGGAATCGTTTTTCAATTGTATTAATGTCATTGGAAAATCCGAGAACTTGTTCAATTTGTGATATCAGAGCAAAAATTCCGACATATATAATCCACCAATTCAGTTATATATTATTCAGAGAACAGAAGTTCCACTTCATTTTTGTAATTCTTACTTTTATCTAAAATGTTCTGAGAAGGTTATCTGAAGTCCAATGTTTTTCTTATGGGGCCACAATGTTTTCCGCACCAGTGACGTTCGTGACTCGCTGTTTTGTGTTTTGTTTTTTTGTTTCCTTCCTATTAGCAGCTGTTAATGTTGGTGCTGCAGAGTCAACGTGTGAGTGTCTCCGTGTGTGGACAGTGGGCTTCTCCTAACAGGTAAAATGAAAAAGAAAACACACACACATAGAGTAGGTTTGCTCACGAACCCTGGCTGTAAGCGAGGGAGTGAGTGAGCTGATAGAGCAGGATTCCCGTGATGTGCTGTGTTCTGTTCTAGTGTGGGGGAGGAAACACGAACGGCACTAACAGCAGCAGCAGAGCAGCGGATAAACAGTCAGTATTGGTTTGCAGAGCAGGAGGAGGAACATGGCGGCTCAGTTAGCCAGCACTAATGTTGTTTCACTGCCGCGAAGGTCAGAGCCGCTGCTGAGTAAGAGGATTTAACAGCGAGGGACACGGCAGAAAGTATTCACTCGTAAGTACCCACACGTTTTTGGCCGTGTGAAGACGGACACCGGCATGTTTTGGAGGGGGCTTTAAATCCGCCGGAGAGCTGTTCAATCTCGGTTGTGTGTCTGTCTGTGTCTCTGGCACTGGCGTTAGCTGATTAGCACGGCGTTAGCTTCGTGGCTAATCTCGCTGCTTGTGTCAATAGTGATTCTTCTGCAGCGAAGTCAAAGCACACAGCAGTTAGTGCAATGTTAACCGAAAGGGGTTTAGATCAGTAGCGGGTGTCGCTGCTGGTATGTTTAAAGCAAAGTGAGACAAAGCGTGCACGGCACTTTTACATGTCATTGTGTTTTTTTGTGCTGAGTGTGCGGGAGGTTGGACACACAACACCGGGCGAAGTTCGCCAGTGGAGTTAGCATGTTAGCAGTGTAGCCGAGAGCCTGTCCCTGCTGTTTCTTACAAAATAACGAGTCAGGACTCGGGGCAGTTCACGGAATGTGTTTAGGCGGAATTGTGAGAGTTTGGGTAAGTTGTTAAATGTGTATTTACTCAGGAAGAAAGGAGCGCTCTCGTGTCTCCTTTATTTTTCTGCTGAACTAATGTGTTTCTCTGCTGTTTGGCTCAGCTGGTGCTCTCGCCTGATAACAGACCAGTTAGCAGCCAAGCCTCAGTGTCAGCGATTTATGTGCTGAAGTTTTTTTTAATATTAGGACAAGTATTCTGAAAGTTGCTTATGAAAGATTGTGATGGTCTACGTCACTTATTACTAGGACGATACTTAAATTGGCATTTGAATTTGGTATGTGTCAACATAGTTGTTCGGTGCCTCATTAAAGGTAGAGTATGCAAAAATATCCTAATAAAAAAATCAACATTGATGCAACACGCATCAGAGTAGACGTCGTTCAGTTCAAATACAGTCAGATCTCAAGTCTTCTACTAAGCAGGTATACAACAACAACAACAACAAAACAGCTTTTAAGCCGGATTGGTTTAAAGTCATGGTCTTCTGAGTGTCTGCTCGCTGTTGAGCAGAGATAATGACCTATGAGGGCATTTATCTTGGACATTTATGGAAATGTAACAGACAAAAAATACACATAGTGATGTTATACTGGAGACCATGGTTGTTAGTTGTCGTGTTTTTGTTTTTGTTTTAATATGCAGGTAGACTTTATTGATCCCAGGCTGGGAATTCACAGAGACTGAACATATGCACGTGTAATTTTCTTGTTAATATATGCCTGTATTTTCCCTGTGTCCATCTGTTCTGCATGAAGTTGCAATGTCTAGATATTTACCAAACTAGTATGTTGGAGGAGCAAAACTAACAATTGTCAAAGTTTAGATTTTAGATTCAACTCATTGTCATTACACATATCACAGGTGCAGAACATTTGAATGCAGTTGATTAAACTCCTAAAAGAAAAACTATGGGGGTCTTAAGTAAAGTAATTATTAGCCTCACAAAGCTGTTGAGATGGTTTTGAGATTAGTGGACATTCTCAAACTAAATCTATTATTTTACTTTGTGGGTAAAAAAACAAACAAGCTAAAACTGAATAGCAGGTAAAGATTTTTTAGGATTTTAAAAATTTTAAACGTGAGAACATCTCAAACAGACTGCATCCTTAGCCTCCTCTACATGGGAGGTAGTGAGAGCTGTGATTTTTGGTGGAAAAGGGCTTTCTACCTTCTCCTTCTTTAAGGACATAGAGTTCTGTGTGAACATTGCATGCACTAATGCAGTATGTAGGAATGCAGCTCCAACGGGGGTGGGGGTGTCGACTCGTTCCTGTGTTGCTTTTTTGTGCGGCCTTTCAGAGTGCACTGCTCTGCTTCTATAAAGCCTCTCTCTTGCTTGACTGATTCAGGACTATACAGGCAGACAGCTTGCGCCATTTCAAGCGATTGTCAGCGCTGCTCGCAGTCATGCTTGAGAAACGCATCCCGTAGAACCAGTTGAGCAGTCTCTCTCTGTTGCGTCACCCGGCCCACCTGATGGTGCATAACATTTGAGCCATGTCACTGATATGAAATCTAACATGCCATGCTGTTCAGCTGTGATTTGGCTTCAGCACTTTTCAGGACAATGAGATGTGACATATATAAGTCAGATTAGCCCATACGCACAGCAACCTCCAAAGAACCACCAAAATACCATGCTGGTCTGTGCCTTATGCTTTAAATTAATCCCACACAGTGTGAATAACCATTAGCATAAAGCTAAAGTATTAATTCCAACTATGTATGCATGTGTTATCTGTTAACCACCCTCATTATCTCAGGGAGTTGTTATACGTGGAGTGAAAGACTTTGTTTTTAACCAAACACTTAGTTCCCGAAAGACAAGACAAGATGTTCCTACTAAACTTCCTGAACAAATGTCATTTTTATATTGAAAAAGCACTGGATGGGCATACAAAAGCATATGAGTTGTGTGTTACCAAGAAAATATATAACACTCCAATAAAGCATGTGTTCTGTTTTTTTTTTCTCTTGGTGTGTTAGGCCTGTTAGGCTACTGAGAAACATTATCTCACTAAATGACATGTTTTTCTTCCAACTGTTGACATGCATTCACCTTGACGGTGTGAAGTGTGTACTCAAGGAATGCATTTTTTTTCAATTTTCCACAGTTGATATTAAAAAAGAAATAAGGTGTGGATTCTCCTCTTTTTCGGGATTACCCCTGCAGTTCATCTACATAATGGTATTTGGCATGATATTACCTTTCGTTTTATTTTGTTTGGGGACAAGCCTTTGAAGAAAGGGATTGAAATCTGCATACTTCATGTAACATGTTGTATGAAAGAGACATTTGACATTTTTTTCGCCTTCATCTTCATCTCCTTTCTCTTCCTGACTGATTCCCCCCTTTTCTCCACCTGACTCTCCTAAATCCTTGCATTTTTTTAAAAACAAAATACCACTGTGCACTATTGTGGTCTTTGTTGTTGCCAGTTCAGTTCTTAGTCTGCTCATATGCTTTTTTTGAAACAAAGTATTTTGTTCCAGTGCATTTACAGACAAACACATCGTCTTGTAATCGCTGACTTTTGCCCTGTGATAGCTGCCTCTGTTGCGTCACATGAGTGATACTGTAATCATTTGGACCTTGTTCTGCCGCATGCACTGCCATCACTTTAGTGGCTTTCTGTCACTGTAGGACCAGTGTTAAATGAGACTGCTACAGCCCTGGTAACTACAATGTGAATTATGTTTTTGCTTTGTATTGATTTATGGGAGTCTCTCAAAGAAATTTTCTTTTACAATTAGAATTACATCAGAAGTTTGTCTTTGGCTTGTTTGACAACATTGATGTAATTTCCTGCTGGTCATGTATTGTCATGATATTTAGGACTGCAAATGAGTAATTTGGTCCACAAAAGATCCACATTTGCTTAAAACTAGTTTAAAGTATTTCTGAATTCTTTAATAGAAACATGGGAAATTTATGCCTAATTCTTAACTTTTAATCTGACTAAGTATAATCAAGTATTATTGAAGGTTTGGTTGGCCAAATTAATACTTTCCAGTCCTTGAGTTTTAACTACAGGTTGGATTTTCAAGATTTACTGTAATGATTCATTGATCTCTAACAAATTTCTAATTTTAAAGTGTAGATTGATCTTTAAGAAGTGCAGTTTTCCCCTTCTTAAACTTATTTATTTTGTAAACTACACCACTGCTCATGTTCCCGCACACTTTGCTCTGCTAACGTTGACTCATTTGATCCAGGATGGAGAATGACATCTCTGTCTCACAGTTCTTAGTATGACCACCTCTTTAAACCACCATTACGTCGCCCTCAGCCTCACACAGGCTCTTTAATATCTTACTGGCTTACTTAGGGTGCTGTGTATGTAAAAGCAGTGTCAAATGACAACATCCAGTGCTCGCTGGTTGGTATAAAAAGGACTGGGTCTGTGGTTTAATTCTAGCATTCCTTTTTTTTGAGATGATTCTTTGCTTTAGATGAAGTATTTTTCTTGTCTGACTACCTAAAGCCGTGTGTTAATCTTTGGCTACACTGACTTTTTAACTGTTTAAAATTAATAGTAGAGATGTAAAATTTTCCACTCAAAAATGTGAGAATTACAGAGAACGCCACTTTTTTTTTTCTAACCATGTGACTTTATTCGTCATACACCATGTTAAATATCATCAGTGCATTCATGACACAATGCTCCCCCTCTCCCTGATATCTGTTTGGCTTGTCTCACTGGGCATCTCACCCTGCTGTTTCTGCGTTTCTGTTGTCTTGGAAACAGCAATGTGACAGATCCTGGGTAGGCGTGAGGGATGAGTTGTGGGGTAATGGCCAGGTTGTTACAGCAGAGGGAGAAGGAAGAAGGAAGAGGGGGAAAACGACAGAGAGGAGAGGACTAAATCAAGGCAAGGATGGTTGATGGAAAGCTGAGAGGGCTTTGACGTAGAAGAGGAGGAGCAGAAAGTATTTACTCTCTCTCGCTTGGAGGCATGTTGTCATTGTCTTGTTTAGCTGACCTCAAATCTGCTGTCCCATCTATCAGTGCAGAGAGCGGATCCTGTCTTGCTTCCAGTAGTTTACACGCAGTCTTTTTGGTTTAACTGAGTCTATGATCCAATGTGGGGCTTTGTATGATACTGATAGAAGGGGAATCTGGTATTTTACAGTGTGTAGTGTGCTTGATTTAGGTCAGAGACTACAGTCTGTGTACTGAGATGTCCTGCTTGTCTGCTTTGATGGGCCCAGTATTTCTTACCAGCAAAACCTTTGTGGCACCCGTCTCACAAAATCTTTCCTAATGCTATGCAACATAAAACTCCTCCCTGTGATATATATCCCTGCGTTGATTGCTCCTGCCTTTTGAATCTTAATGTAGTCTAACCTGTCAGGTGTCATGTGTCACCTTTGGAGTCAAGAAGTGTGACTTCAAAAAAATTACAGTCCTCAGCTTCTGCCTCTACATCTCTGTCTGAATGGTCAAGGTCGAGAGCTGTTGAACCACGTTGCCTTAATTCCCCCACTATACTCGCTGCCCTTTTTCCAGCCCTACTTCTGTTGATACATTAAATCCAATCATCATGCTGCTTAATATTGCTTTTTTTAGTTACATTATCTTAAACCTATTAAATATATTCTTGAAATCATGATAAAAATCTACTTACACCAATGCTAGCCATGGGAGAAAATTATTATGAAGTTGTTTTCAGTGGAAGAATATGCAAAGAACCATTTTATAACCTGCTCTTGATGGCCAGCACTTATCTCAAAATCAAAATAGCTATTTGGTTGTTACCAAGTGTTCATGTTGAGAGATCGTCTATCTTTTATATATAGCACTTTTACTGATATATTAGGCATTGCTATGTTAATAGGTAGAGTTTAAGGCACAGTGTTACTGTCTGCCCCTAAAGTCAGGCTTTGGAACAGCTGCATTTCCAAATGGCAACAGCAAAAATGACACAGTCTGTAAAAGAACATAGAGTAGACTACTTTCCTACAGCACTTGTGACCTCCAACAACGTTCCATGTGTAGAGGTTGTGTAAAATTGTGTGTTGTTCCACTTATTTGGTCCCGTTTGTGTTTTTGATCAACCTTCACCTTTGCTTTATATAACCAGTGTTGGACCACTGATACAATAGTCAGGAATGGCTATGACAAAAGGAACATTATAGAGCAATTGTATATGTAAACAAGTGCATGGTTAAAGTGTCATTGACTGGCATAATGATTTTTCTGGCACACCAACTGTCTTTAGTGGTTGATGTAGCTTGTAATTTGATTCACTTAGGGACTATTTGTATGTGTTTTTAAGGCTACGATTTCTTAAAATCTCACAATTTCCCTGCATTATCCTCTAACCCATGGAGAGTTCTCCGGGGCTCCATGGATCTGGAGGCTTGCAGGTGATCCAATGATTTCAACACTCCACACTCCTTTACTTATGTAGGTCAGCCACAGTAAAGTGCATATTGATCTTCCAGGCTAAATGATATTGTGTTGTCAACTGCTCATTGCTAAGAAGGTGCCCTTAGACAGTTTGGCTTCAACAGAGGAGACAGCAGATGTCACATTATCATGAGACAAAGCTTCTGCAGCTGTTTTTATACCCCTTTGCTTGTTTGTGAAATATGGTAAATGGCATTATGTTAATGTTTTCAAACATAAACAGCATTTTTGTCAAGAAGAGCTCTATTTCCTCTTGCTCTTTTCACAGTCATCGGGGGTGTAATAAAACAAGGCATGCTGCATGATGATACATTTGAAATGGCACTTAATTTAATTATAAGGAAAAGGTTGATCTTTAAGATACCAGAGGGTGTTGCTTAAATTTATGCATGACAGGAAGCATTTCTAGGTAAAGGTTAGGGAGTGCATCTCAATTTGTGAGAGTGGGTGAATTGACTCCTTTCCCCTCCACAATGTGTCTGTGGCAGCGGGTGCTATAGAGGGAGTGCTAGCATGTGGTTGGCACCACTCCTACTGCCCAGGGTGGAATCCTTGGCAGGGAGTGAAGGGGTTGGGGGGCGGGGAGAGAGAACTTGGATTGAGCAAGCTGCCTGCTGGAGTTGAGTGGGTGGTCCAAAAATATGCAGAGAGTTTCAGTCCTGAGAAAGTGTAGTATACAATCTTTTACTGTGTAAGGTAAACAGCACGCGGTCACCAACTCAAGCTGGACTCCAGTAGTAAGGAATGAAGAATACTGAAGATGTAGAGCAGCAGAATTTCTCACTGGCTTGTCAGAATGCCAGAGGAATGTAGGGATAATGTTTCAGTCTATCAGTTTCTGTTTTGAAGGTAAATTTCTGTCTTGCATGACTCCCTGCTAACTCTGTCTTTTGGCCATCTTGCAGTCCCTGCTGAGTCAGCAGTGTTCCTACTGCAGCCTGTCACATGCTTTTACTTGCTTTACCTGTAATCCCGTTAGTGTCGTGGGAAATCTCTGGAAGTGACTGACTGAATGACGTCCCTGTCCTGCTATCATTACAGCAGAATACAAAGCGTGTTGGTATTAAGACCAAAACTAGCCCATCAGCTGTAATACTTGTTATTTCTATATTAATCACACAGATCATTAAATGTTGCGCAGGTTCATGTGCCTCATTTCAAGCCCCATTACCTTCAATTAACAGTCACCGTTAAGTACACATTTTGAATGTGAATGAGCCCGTTGGTATGTTACCTGATGCAGCAATATCATGTTGGTCATTTTTAGTCAGTAACAGTAATGTTGGCCATGTAATAACTAATTTGTTATTTTTTTTATTATGACATTTTTTTACCTTGTGTGATAATTGTTTTAACAAGTAGTAGTAGTAAAAAAGACAACCTTCTGCTAATTAATGTCTCCAGCTTTAGGAGTACACAGCAAACATACTGTGGCTGCTTCATTAGCACTGTTTACTTGAACATAGAAATGTTTATGTTATTGTGTGATCAAAAGTTTAAAATAATCTTTACCCCTTGGTTAACAAAATGCTGTGGCCAGGAGCTATTTGTGGAGACAATGCAAAATTGTTTTATATTTCCCTGCATGTTACAGTTGCTTCTATGCAAAGCTCCACTCCACTGCACTTTTTTTGGTTTGGCACCTGATAATGTGGAAGTCAAAACAAAACCGCTTCCCAACTCTTTTGGCAGTGCAGTACAAAACAAAGAGACTCATTGGACACAGAATGACATTATAAAGGCAGGCCATGATGTTACGCAGATACTTCTGCCACAGGAGCTGACTGACAAAGGGGGCTCTTTTAAAGATCTTCACAGATTTGAAACCCAAGATACTGACTGTTGATTTTCCATGTTTCAGCAGCCTTCTGGTATTACTTGATTAACAAATGTTTTATCTGATTAATCTTGTTAAGACTGAGACACAGCATCATAAAAATAGCTACAAACAATGTGGCAAAATTATAAAACCAATGGGTTCATTGTTGTTTTTTCTTTTAAGTGATTACCTAATGGACTTAAACTTGATTAATTTTCTAACTGCAAAAATATAGATTTGGATTTCAGAAATTAGAAATGGATGAGAGTGACGTATTGGATAGAGTTGTTTTTGCTCCATCAACATACACAATGGTTTGCATCTACAGTAGTTGCATTTTTTCTTTTTTACTTTTCTCTTAAACCCCACGCTGATACACAGTTTGTGCGGACCTAGCCTTTTTACAGGAAGTGTTGTAGCTATAGCTTTTGTCATTTAACTATTGACCACATTGGCAACATGTAGCCTCAGGGAGTCTGGATTAGAGCCCACAACTTTGCAGTTTGACAGCTGACTTTTGCATCGTAAAGGGCATCCAGCGTAGGCCAAATGGTACAGGATTATTTGGTACAATACATACATGAACGAAATTGTCTGGTACTGGTTTGCAACATCTTACTTTCATTATGTGTCAAGGGTAATCACAATAATACAGAAAAGAACAAATGTCCCCAGAATGCAGTTGTGATGGCAACCAACAGCCGCTCATGTTAGTCCTTTATGCTTCCAGCAACTTTACCTTAGTTTGCAGCTAGCACGGATGGGCTTGTGAAGAAAGGCAGTTGAACAGGCAAAGAAAATGTCATTGTCAAGTCAAAATCAGCTGGCCGGGTGATAATCAAACATGATGCCTCCCTTTAAAATAGCATCGTCCAAATGAGCAGTGAAGGCTTCTTCTATTAATGAGAAGCACACAAGTCAGAGTATTTAAGGGAGGCAGTATCGGAATAAAAGTGTAAGAAACTTGAAGATTTAAGGAGATCTTAAGATTTTATTTTATTTTACATTTGGTTTTTGATTATGGGTTATTGATCTGTGCAATTCAATTTGAATGTGTGTTGACAAAGTGAGTGTTTCTTTCAGTGTGCTGCCTTACCAAAGAAAAGTAAAATAGTTGTAGGGTCTACCTGACCTGGCTCTCCCTGAATGTTCCAGCAAGAACTGTCTACATGGAAAGAGGGATGGGGAGGGGAAAAAGAGAGTGCTCTGCTTTTTCTTAGCTCTGTCTGGACCAATTAGATGTTCTGCTGTCAGAGCAGCAGTCGTTTTAATCAGGTATTGCTGGGATTTAAAGTCATCCCTCTATACCCGTTTTACAGATTATCGCTATCCTGCTCACACTTTGGTCCAGTGGAGCAGAAAAAATACCAAGAAGATTTTGTAATCAACCTAATTTAAATCTAAATTGATCTGTTGGTCTTTCAGATTGTCAGACTTTAGTGTGTATGTGTGTGTGTCTGTGCTTGCAGTGTTAGCCAGAGTGTTGGCCTCTCACATTATCTCAGTGCTGGCCTGATAAAGTGACATGTATGTGTCAGCTGATCTGCTCTTCCCCTCCCCCTCCCTGTTAACATGACACCTCCTTTTCCTGCGCCTGCTTCCACTGTATAGCCTCAGGCCTCCATGGGAACTAATTCCTCACTGAGTGTGACAGGCAATGAAACATCATGGACACACACAACACAGCCACAACAGATATGCAGTTGACACGCAGACGAGTCACAAGATAAACTCCAGATCATCTCAAAAGACATGATACAATCAGTGGTGCCTCTGAATTGTTCTTCCAGCCCACACAGTCTCTTTTTCCCATCACACACACACTCTGCATTTACATGGTTGTTTCTGTGACACACTTTCACACACACCCCAACATTTGCTTTCTCTTGTCCGAATGACTCACCTTTTACAGAGCTCAGTCTTATCGCTCTCATTATGGTCCTGACACATTTGTGTTTACTGTCCCCGAGGTCACAGCTGAAAGAGTTAGCTGTTGCTACTGGAGCAACAGATGCAGAGGCACCTGGCACAGCATAGCATTTGCATCAGAGAAGCCCATTGAAACCCACTGGCATGATTTCAAAGGGTAATAATACATAATGGTGTTTTATGGGAGGAGCAATGTTGATGCTGTTTTCACCAAGACATAAACTGTAGCTGTTCTTCCCTGTGTTGTGCATGAAGCAGGAAGTGCTGTTTCCGTGGACTGTTTTCTTAACATTTGTTTTGTTCAAAATTGCATTTTTTGCTGTTACTGTTAGGACTATTGCTAAGCCACTATTTCAGTTTGTAATTATTCAAGGGGTTTTGTAATATTTAAACTCAAAACACCTTATTTTAGGTTTATTACTAGACCTGAAATAACAATGTTTATTAGATTACTTATTTGGGTATAGATGTATAATTATTAACTGATGTCTCTTATTTAGGCTGAGTAGAAAGAGTTAAAAAACACAATCTTTCACACTCTGGTCACTCAATTTTCAATTATCGTAATTTACATTTTTTGTTTGGTTGCATAAAAAATGTGACTCCAGTGAGAGCGAGAGTGACTCAACTCCTTGTTATTACAATCAAAGTGCAAATTCATGCTAGAGGGACTTGAACTTGATTTTCCTCAGCATTAAACAATTTTATCCAGCACGTTTAGGTGCGGACGAGAATGGGTTGTTCTTAGATGTTAGTTGTTTAATTTCCTTTCCAGGTGATATTGGTAATTTTTTTGTCCTTCATATGCAACCACTCTTAGTAAAACTGTTAACAATATATGTTATTTATTGATTTTCTTTAATTTATTATGCATTCCATTGTCTTGTAATATTTTTTATTACACCAATAGTATTTTAATTATACACAAATTACACATGGAGAAAGTAATGTAAAAAAAAGTTTTGTTTTTTTTTCACTTAACAGTTATTTTGAAATTAAAGCTTTATAGTATGCTTTCTAAGGAGAGGCAGCCTGCACCTGTTTATCCACTGATTAATTATCAAGTATTAGTCAGCACTCTTGTTTTACAAAAATGTCGGTCTAGTATGTTTCTCTGCTCTTCAGAGTAACATATTTTTTCATCTTTACAGTGCGGACAAGTGTAAGCATTAGTCCACTGTTGCCTGTGCTGGGAAAGTGAAACTAATCCCTGCTATGTTTTTGTAAAGCCACACCCCCCTATATAAGAGTGTCAGAGAGAAGGGGGAGAGCTAAGGTGGTGGAAGAACAGTGCTGTGTGTTTGAATGAAAAGGAAATGCTTCCGCAGTCGAAATCTTCTTGTATTTTACTGTAATGTATTTGATTATTAGGGTACTTTCCAGAAATTATATGACAGCTGATCTCACAAATCTAAAGTCAGTGGAGGAAAATAAAACTGTTTTTGAAATGGGAAATTCCATGGCAGATTGTTGTGATAAAATAAGTAGTATTTTATTGTTCATTCTTACTGTTCTTTAGAAATGTTAATATTACATCCTCCACATAAAACTATACATATGTTTGTGTCAACCATGCTTTTGCATTTGTATGTACAGAATAATAAGATTATCATCTATTGATTATTGGTTAAGATGGTATTTTTGACTTGGTCCCAGTTTGATAAGAGCCAAAAGGCCAGGTGTTTTCATTAGGGTGGACATTGGTCCCAAATCTTATTGGATTAAAGGTCATCACTGGGCACTTTAAGAAGCACACACTTGGGGCTCCATTGGCGGTTAGCCCCTCTGTGACCTGGACATTTTGGTCAATTTCTAGCACATTTAGTCATTGGCCTCTCTGAACCTGATTAGCTGGCTCATTAGCATTGTTAACCCAGCCCTGAGTGACAAATCCATTTACTCAGCTGGGAGCACACTGCCAGTTCTGAGAGAAATTATGCAACACAAATAGCCCTGAGCTTGAAGATTCATACTCTATGGTTGTCAATAAGGCCTTTACTTTCTGCACACATCATGTACATATATGTTGTAAATAAATAGGTGTCAACTAAAGTGTATGTTGGAAATCTTCTGGATGTAAACACAGTTCCATACATACAATCAGGGATCTGGAACGTGTGTTTTCTGTTGCTTCTGTTTGGTGCAGTCACGAACAGTGAGCAGTCACATTCCACTTTGGTTGGCACAGAATTATTTATAGTCAGGAAGTAACAGCATAGCCAACAATATACCACTTTTCAGAATCTCTTATTTGTTTGGTTAACTGACTTCTTTACTTGTTTGCAAACTGACAAACATCTTAATAGGTTTCTCTTATTTAATGGCAACAAGGTAATCTAAGGTTGACCAGCATTCGCACTAATCTCTGCAGGCTCACGTGTTATCTCTTAAGTGGGTCTTGGGTAAACTCAAACAGGGATTTAACCCCTTACTTTCAAACTTTTATACTTACATTTGAACTTTTATACACATAAAGCATTGAAAGTCAAGGCCTCCGAACAAAATTGTTTTGAGCTCTGAGCCTGCTAACAAAATGAAAGCAATCCTAAGCATCAGTCAGTACTACATTTAACACTGCAGTATGGCAACTTTCATTGTTTACTTTTCATTTCCTCCAGCCTTTTAAGTGCCTGAAGGGGTTTTGCAGACCCACCTGCTTATTCTTAGCAGAGTTGTACTATGTACACACCCAGTTGTTTCTAGATGCATAGGTCACAACATACATAGCCCTGTGCAAACCTCTATTGCAGTTTCTTGAAAATATGGCAGTATATAGTGTGTGTGTGTGTGTGTGTTTTCAGTATTTGGTGCTGCATTTACAGTTCTTCCAGACAAACTTTGTCCGGTGCTACAGGTTCTTTGAATTCACTCGCTTCACCATATGTTTCTGCATTGTACAATTGTTCTCTAGTTGAGGATCTTGTTTTGCTTACTCTTCCAGGTGCTGTTTACCTCAAGCAGGCCCACAACTGATTAGTGCCACTGTGAAGTACATTTCAATTTTGAACAAAGCAGTTGTACTAATGATTACATATATTTGTCTTTATCAAAACCTTAGTGGCATGGGTCAGTTTTTAACCAAGCAACATACATCCCTGTGATATCCCCCACCACTGGTTAAGTGGGGCTTGAACTTTTAACCTGTTGATCTTTGACCTCCCATTAAATACCAACAGATGGTCAGAGTCTGAATGGCCAACAGAGATACTCTTATGGAATTGACTACTTCATTTGTCATGTGTCCTTTTGTTGTCACTTATTTGACTCTTTAATAAGTGGCTTGTTTTTACTCTTAATTTGCATGATACATAGTTTTTATTTTCAGATTTCATAACCAGCAGACATGTTTGCCTTTGATAGATGTTTGCCAGAACTGCTAACTTTCCCTAAGACCTCCAAACGATACTTGGGGCCTAATTGTATCTTCATTCTAACTCCCAGCATTGGTTTACGTTTGGTTTAAGTGTTATTAGTGGAAATATTATACAATGTACACTCTGTGGTTTTACGAGCACTTCAGAGATGGATCTGTCAAAGCAACATGCTCTTTTCCTAATAAGATCTGATAGTTCATCAGGATACTTGAATCACCCTATTTTATCGAAGTCATGTCACTGTATGTGCAGGTTCTTCCTTTCACATCCCCTTGGGTTTTTCAGCTTTATTTTTTTTTTCTCCTGTTGTAGGTGATAATTTGTTTCCTAAGAAGAAATTAATATTTAGCTGATCTTCTCAGCAACTTGTTTTTCAAAAATTAAAAATTAAAACCAACTGCAGTGTCACAGTTGCTGAGATTAGTTTTTTTTTCTTTTTACCAAATTTAGCCTTTAATGTTAAAATTATTTTTGATAATTAGTTCAGTGAAGTTTTTTACCCTCTGCCTTATTCTGTCACTCAGTCGACAGATCAGGGGCCGGACTGAGACTGAGCATGTGATAGCATTAAGCCCAGAGGAAATTCCTCTAGAGGATGAGAACTGAGAGCTGTGCAGGAAAAGGAAAGGGAAAAGAGGAAGGTGGAGCTGAGAAATTAAAAGTTGAGATTACATTATGGAGATCAGATTGCATGTCCCTTTTAAGACTTTAGCTCTGTTTATGCCTTCCTTAATGGATGTTTTAAGTGTATACACAGGCAGTCGACAGTGTGTGTGAAATTTATGATGTGTTTCCTTTTGTTTAAGGGAGTAAATTATGACTCTATATGTATGTGTAGTGGTGCCAGATATGGAATAACACCTTTCCACACCACCTCGAGCTATGGGCTTGCACAGGGTTCAAAGGGGGAATCAGTTTACCCTCCATTATGTCAACACATGACATCACGTGAGTGCATTCCTCAGCTGGTTCACTTGGCAGTTGTTTGGGAGAAATCACCCAGTCCTGACTGGCTCTGTCTCATTCTCTCGGCATCAGGCAACGTGTTGTACAAGATAAACTCTTTCATATTAACGTTTCAAGTGGAGCTTTGTTTTTTCCTCCATCAAGGTTTAATAATCCGACACATGCCTCCAGTTTTTTAAAAGTTACATTTTCTTATAGTCCAGTGGGATTACAGTTTTTAAATTGAAACTTTGCTCTTGTCTAATTAATTGTCTGCCACAATTGAAAAGGTACAATGTGCTCCACCATGTAATAGGTTTTGACGTCCCCAAGGACAAAGGGGGAAAAAATAGCCATGTGCATTAATATAGGAAATTGGGAATGCTAGGCATTTCAATGCTTTGGGAAATCAAATAATCAGGGCTAAAAGAAAACTGTAGGTGAACAGATATAGGTTGTACACAAAAGATAATGATATCAAACCAAAAATCTTTGTCCCCATAGAAATTCTACAATAATTTGACATTTCTTACTTTTTTTATAATTTTTGTTTTCAGGTTTTTACTGATGGCTTTGATTCTGTTTGTTTAACACAAACCAATTTTGTCTACCAAGCTTGGCCTGACTGTCTTACACAGAAAATGTCTGGTGCATTATTATTATTATCAGACAGCAGTGTCTCCCGTTTTCATGTACAGTAACTAACCGTACAAGCAACACAACACAGGCTACAATCTTCTGTCATTATACACTTTTCTGCTTCTGCTCTGGCTCACACCATGTTCTGTACGTCTAATGTTTGTTGTTGTTTCTTTCAGCAGGCAGAGGTGATTAAGGGTTTCCTAGTGTACCGTCTTGTAGCAATGGCCTGAGGAACTCTCTGGACTGAAACCAAGGTAAGAAGCATAGGTGATGCCAATATTCTGTTGCACAAAATTCACAGCCCATAGACAAAGTGATGAAATTGAAGACTTCACACAAACATCTAAACTGTTGCTATAATTACATTTTCTTCTTTAGTGAGTTTGGGAAACTAGTATCAAGTGTCCTCTGTAATATTTGTTCTGTTGGCTCATCTCCCACTCTTGGTATTTAATAGGATTAATGCTCCTAAAACGTAATACATGTAATAGGCTGATTCCTGGGTATTCTACTATTTGTAAGAAATTGGTGGTGTTAATATTTAAGAATGTTTGAGTAAATAATGTTTTTCTTACCAAGCTTATTTTATAAAAAAGTTCTTGTTATATCTGCTCGTCTCATTGATGTGTTGAAGTGTTTCGTGGTGAAAAATGTGTTTTTCGAATATTTTCCAAATATTGTCAGAAAAATACTTTGCTTTACAGTACTTGTCTTGAAATGCACATATTTGCATATTTGTGTTTACATAGTTTTGATTTAGGTCAACAGAATCATTCTAAGTGTAAAGAAGTTTTTCACATGGTCTGTATTAGTCCTTGTGGGCTTGGAGTAGTATTCAGTGTTTGAAAGTGCAGCTAATTGGCCTGTTTTAATGAGGGGTCATGATCTAAAAAAGAGGTAGATGAAGTCATCCTGATGAATTAAAACAAAGAAACTCTGAGGAAACAACCAGGGACATTCTTACATTTCAATCCAGACAATAATCCCATGTCTGCGGTAATGTCTGAATCTTCCCTCTGGCAATGCCTTCAGCCACAGCTGAACTGTTGACTAGATTTTTGAGGAGAGGTACTTCTTTAAACCAGGTAATCAATTTTTGACAACCCCTCCCTCTTGAGTTTGGTCCCAGCTCTTTAGACTGAAATGTTTTTTTTCTCTTAACAGCTGAACAACTGTTTATTGTACCACAGTCCTGCTTAATAACTCATCTGCCCTTTAGCTACTTACTATACTCACAAGACGGTAAAAAGAAACATAGATCATCAAAAATAACCTGAGCAGATTTATGATAGACTGGAAAACAGTCATTATGTTGCAGCATCTGTGCATGCTCTACACCATGCTTCAACAGAAAAGCAGACAACTTCAGTCTAGCTTCAGTTGTAACATCATTATACTCATTACTAACTCATACTAATTTTCATCAGTGTTTGTGCACAGATAGTTGTGGCTAACAGGTTCCAAAAAATAAGCCCTGATGGTGCAGCTTTACCAAATTGGCCTTGTGCACAATTCCCTCCTTGACTTGACTACAAAAAGCCCTCCCCTTCCCCTTTCTGCGACATTCTGAAGTGACTGCCTGTGTTAAAGATTCATGAGCATGATCAGCTTTCAGTAAATGAGGGGCCTGTCTCTTGGTTGCTCTCTGGCAAGCCCTTGAGTGGGACTTGTTAGAAGACAAGGTGCATGTCCTGATTTTGTGAATTCTTATTTTCTTTTTACTGTACATGTGGATCTATATTACCCAGATTACAGATTGAGTTTAGTAAAATAAAAAAAGGAAAAGTAATTTACTTTTACTTCGTTAGATAGAGATTTGCAGAACTTGGATTCACTGAACCAGATAACTTATACAGAGGAGGAAGTAATTGGTTGATTAGACATTTTCTTTATACTTCATTATTTTTTAGCATGATTAAACAACACGTTACATTCAGACATGACACTGGACCTAGTTTATTCCAGAACACTATTCTCAGCAGCATTTTTAATTGTCTGTCAGTTTAGGGATGCCTTAAAAACAAACAAACAAGACCTCTGCTCTCAACATAAACTCTATGTACCTTATTTTTTCTATTTTTAAAAATATGGTGTGACCTATTTGTAATTGTCTGCTCTTTCTACATACAAACTGACTTAATTTTCTCCTATTGCTTTATCTCTGCCATTGATCTGATTCATCATTCATGTGTTCAGAATGAAAAGCCCATCAGTCAAGTCTTGTTAAACGCAGCCAAAATTCTAGGTTTCAAATTCTCTTAATGTCTTTAAGTCCATCATCATGTTTCTCCCGTCTCTTCCCTCTGCCTCTCCTTTGACCCCAAACCTAATATCGCAACATCTGGTTTAAAGTAACAGCAGCTGTCAACAACGTAAAAGCTCACCATAAACCTGTAACGTTCTAGTAAAATCAATATTGTTTTTTAAATACGTCTTGGTCTTTAATCTCTGACACGGAACCAACATGTGTCCAGTGTATTGTTGCTCACTCAGCATTTTTTTTCTCACCCTGGTACATATTGTGATGTAAGATGAGAAGACATGACTCTGAGCCCCTCCTCCGTCATGGTTTCCCCCTTCAGTTTGTGGGAATATAAATGGCCCATGTTTCAGTGCCCCAGTAGTGGCCTTCATTGGTACACGCTTGTTCTCCATTTCTCTCTCGGGGCGAGTTGTGCCAAGAAGTCACGTGAGGACAGATCAGACACACCAGCAAGACATTGTTCAGTGCCCCTCAGTGGTTTTGCACTTTTCCAGAAGTGCCCTCATTATTATAGTTCAGGAAACTTCAAACACTTCCCCAATAGCTTCTTATGCAGTTTAATGTACAGTCATGCCCAGCTGGCTTTGAGCTCCAGAAATCCTGGGTGTGACTCGGTGTGACTCTATAATCAAACCCCTGCTAACCCACGAAATTACAGGAATGGCACACTGCTACATGCCCTCTCCCCCTGGCAATCAGACCATCAGTTGTTTACTGCATCTATTTTCCCTCCAATATGCAGTGAGAGGAATGGGTAATGCAGTGTTTTAAAATGCTTGTTTCCCTGTAAATCTGCAGGAGCAAAGCTCACTTTGTGTGGCTTTTGCAGCATTTCGGTTATTTTTTCCTTTTCAGTTAAAAGATTGTCGTGAAGAGCCATTACAGTGTATGTGGTCGCTGGGTACTGTGCATGTTTTCTAGTACAAGTACAAATATTTGAATAAAGTACTCTGCCTGATAACAATACCAGTATTTTACCTCTGGCTCCACCACTATCGTATTTCCACCCAACGTTAATTTAACATAAAATACCGTTAGTTAACACTGCAATCACATCTGCTGCACTGCTGTCAATGACACATGGCTATAAGAACCTACAGTCTGTGCAACGCAGGTTTCTGGCACGTGATTATGGGGGATCAGAGTAGTATGTATACTGTCGACAACACAGTAGTGGTTTACATAACACTTCATTTAATGAAAACATATGCCTGGTGCATAGCCTGTTTACAAGAACCACAGCTTCCAATTCAGAATGTATTATTTCAATGTAGGGTAAAAACATTTGAAATAACCAAAGGATTCATTATTTACTTGATAAAATTAGTATTGTATTTTAAGGCACATGTGAAAATCAGTAATGTAAAGAGATATATAAATACCATATCGCTCTAAGAAACCTTTAAAAAAATGTCTTTCAATGTTGCAGATGTTTTTTTGTGGAACCAGGTTCCAGTTATATTGTCCTCTGAGAAAACGGTGTCATTTCCAGCTCTGCAGCAGCTGCAGCAGACCCCTGTTGTCTCTGCAGTCCTGTCTGGCCAGACTGGTTGGCACCATCTCAGTCCTAGAGAGACTGCTCCTGTGACATGTAAGATATAGGCTATGACACACACCTTTGATCATTACTCTCAAGTGTATGCTGTGCTTTCAAAGTCAGGATTTTAAAAGAAGTTTTTTTTTTTTTATCTGTTTGTGGTGTATTCTTTTAATTATACCTTAATGGTTAAATGACTTATGTTCTTTGTCCCAACATTATTGATGACACACGGCATGAGTACACACTGAAAGAGTGAGTGTTTTACTCTTTGACACTCTCACTCAGTGTCTCAGTGACTCAATCATTTAATTCACCTTCATGTTTGAATAAAATAGAGCAGCTTTCAGAGGTCTCTAGACAGTAATTGCCAGGTGCATACATAAGCTTCACATCTATATATGTGAATAATTGCAATTATTCACATGACTTTCACATGCAAAAGATAATTCAAAGCTATTGTATTGCCCACTTTAAATTTACTACAGTAAAGCATGGCTTGTAAATCTTTATTTTAATGTTAAGAAAAATACAATATCTAACTAAAACTATTTTCCACTGCCAGGGCAGTAAAGTTTTTGTAGTTCATAATGGAAATTTAAGTCACCCTAAGGGTCCAGAGCAACCATCATAACATTAGAACTTCAGAGTAACAGCAACTTAACATATTGGTTTTGTAGGTTTGGTAGTGAATCACCAAGTGTACTTTGCTGAGGCAGTGTTGTGGCTGTTGCAGTGGTTTGGTAACAGAACCCTGCTTTCAGCCTTGTGAGTCAGAGGCACAGATGATGATGTAGATGAAAACCTGTAATGAAGAGAGAAGTGTTGGGTTAACATTGGCACGGCTGACCTCTCAGCACACGTATACATTTAGGTGTGTTTACATGTGTCAGAGAGATGGGAGAGACTGGGTAGAGGTGTTTACTACACTTATATAAGTAACCTGAGTTCGTCACTACCTTAATGTTACACAACAAGTGAGTGAAAGGGGAGATGCTGTTATAAACCCAATGATCCTAGGGACCTTTCCAGTCATTTTTACTGACATAAAATGCCATGATGATAACAACAGCACAATGCCTAATGCAGAAGTTTCAAGAGGAAGATGATTCCCATCTACAAGTATTTGGATTATAAAAAAGATATACGTGCAACCTCAACTGGGTAAACGTGGTTTTATGGTAAAAAAAAATCACAGTGCAATGTGCAGGACTTCATCTCATTAGAAAAAACATACAGTTTAATATGTGCCATTCTTTTTCTGTGGATTGAATTGAGCAAAACTAAAAAGGAAAATGTTTGGTAATTTTAAAAGTAAAACTATCAGGAACAGTTTTGATATTAACCAGCATTGGACCTCAGTGATCATCTAGAAATGTAAACTGCTTCCTACAGATAAGAACCAGTTTCTAATACATAGATGTCTGTTACCGTTTCTTGGTGGACAGCCTAGTAGCCAGGCTGTCTGGCTGTCTGTGTTGGTGTCATTGAGATGTGCTTGGTACTTCCTGTCTCTTCTACTTCCCCTCACCCTACAATGACCCATCATTACTGCCATGTCAAGGAGATGTAAGCATCCAATCATATCTTACCTAATAGAACAGGCACAACCAATCAGGCAAAGAATCCCCATGGTAACCTGTCCTGGAAAGTGCAGGCACAACCAATAGGAAGAGAGAGTAACATTTAGCTGTGAGACTTTAATGGCCTCTTTCTGTTGTCATTAATAAAGCACATAACTTCTCCGGTGCTACTCCTGTTCAGATTTCAGTAGCCAGCAGCATAGTGCACCAACCTGAAGTCCATCCAGTTGCATACAAGAAGCATAATCCAAGGGCACGAGTCTGTTGCAATGAAAATCTGCATATTTTTTATCTTTTAATACACTCTTTTGGCCAACAGTGACACTCAACTCACTCTTCAGCACACCAACAGAAATGTGTTTACCCTTCAGAGACTGTCCTGCCTTTCTGGCCAGTCACCACTGCTTGCGTTACTGCCATATGAGCACAGACACTACCAGTAGCTTAAAGTAGGTCACTCCAGGCCAGGAGGGAGCCAGACTCAAGTTTGCATGGTCACCAGCCCCCTTTCAGGGTGTAACTGCTTCTGCTCAGCTATGTTCTTCCCCACTGCTCAGTCCTGTTCTCCGTTTTGCCTTATGTAATGGCTGAGCGTCAAGCAGTGTTTCCATGGTTAGAGTGGCTAAGAGTGTATCACAACACAGCAGGCCCCAACCTCATGCACTGGGCACATTTGGTGCTGTCATTCAGCTATGAAAAGCTGCCATCCCCAAATCCAAGAAAATTTATTTTATGCATGGTTTTTAAACATGTTTTCTTTTGTTTTATTTTCTTAATGACATTGGTGTGGCAGAAATCCTTCTAATAATCACATTTGATGCAGATGTTGGTGCTCATTCAAAAGAAATTGAACTCGTATATAATACAAGTCAAGAGTGACTTTAAAACAATGGTTCAGAATTTTTTTTTTCCACATGGGCAAAAGGACAATTTCCATATGTTTTTAAATGGTTGCAAGATGTACTAATGGCTTCATATTGTAATAAAATGCACAATAAATCTAATGGTATACATGCAATCTGTGCAGTCCTTTAGAATGCATGCTGTATTCCCGCTCAATGATGTGTCTTACATTTAATTTTTAACGGCCTTTTACAAGCTAATGCAGGTAAGTGTTTTCAGCAGTGTTCGGTAAACACTGACACATGTTGCGATTGTAAAGCCACTGTACCTTGCTGTGAGCTGGCTTTGCCTGGTTTGTGTAACGGATGGGTTTTTCTTGGTACACGGCTGAGCATGCAGTCTGGTGCTGTGGGCTAAGTGCCGTGCTCTCATTTCAGTCTCTCTGGGGAGAGGTGCACCATCAGCGAGAAATGATTGAATCTCTCTCTCTTTTTTTTTTTTTTTTGCTCTATTTTCACTCATTTCTCCTAGTGGAGTGGATCAACCTGTACCCTGCAGACCTAGTATTTTTCTGTGTATTTTTTCCTTTTGTCAATATTGACATGTTCACAAACCACTGGCTTGTTTGGGCTTTATTTGGTAGTCTGTGTAAGGTAGTTTGTGTAAAAATCTTACATGTGTTTTTTTCTTTGTTTTCCAGACGGTGATATGCATTGATAATGAGTGGAGTCGGTGAAAACACGTCTGACCCTGCCAGGGCAGAGTCAAGAAAACGCAAAGAATGTTCTACTGAACTCTTAGGGCCCAGGTAAGAGTTTATGACCTACCTAAGACAACAAAGCACTATTCTTCACAGTATCTTGTCTTTTATGCAAGGGCATCCGATATCATTGACCCAAAAGGAAACCATAAGTAATTTTAGAGTTTTAGAGCTAGGCCTCCTTCTACTCTACATACGACATTAATAAGGATTTATGTGAAATTGCATTTCCAAATTGGGGACCAATAAGAAATACATTAGGACATTAGAGTACACGAGAATGGGTATAACCCTAGTTATCTCCTGTGGTGGTGTTCTTGCTAAAGGGTTGTGTCATTTTTTGTGGTCATAGTTCCCTCATATCTGAATCATGGATTTAAAAATTAACCTTATATTCTAATTTGTGGCTTTTTTTGCTCATGTAACAAATCAACTGAGAAGTAACTATACTTTCTATAGATTGTAATACATGAGCACATGATCTTGGTTTGGGATCTTTCCATTGCAGCTAAAGCCAGCAATGAATACTATTCATTCCAATCTTATAAATGGACTATGGTTAGGTTTGACAGTTCTACTCAGTGCATATACACCACAGGTTTCTCTAAGTGTTCTAGAGTCTGCTTGTGGAAAGAATGAACCATTCCTATTTTTTGTAGAACAGCCAATTAATCAACTATTTAGTCCTAAGTTTGTGGCAGGAAACTAATACTTACAGAAAAAGCACACTGTCACAAAGAGAACATATAAACTATACAGATGGATTCTCTTTGGCCTGACAGGTCCAACACCCAGCCCCCTGTGCAGAGTACTAATCAGTGCCCAAATGCTGCCATTGCTACAATGTTTTATTTATCCACAGCCATTTGGCATGGCAACCCTGAGGCCATGTTGAATTCTTTACAATAGATCTACATAATTAATTGGCAGTCAAACAGCCAAGGATTTTGATTTATGTTATTGATGAGGCCTATAGATATGGAGTATTTTTTGAGCACAACCTCTATTTTGTATTTCCTTAATTTCATTAAAATATGGTTTAACTCAATCACTTGATCAGTTCTATAATGAGTGCCTTAAAACCTTTTTTGTTTGTTTTTACTATTATTTAACATTTCTCTTCTCTACATCATTACTTCGTTCCTGCTCTCACTCTTTCTCACACCAACTTCTTTGTCTCTCCAGTCCAAAGCGAAGCAATGAGAAGCGCAATCGTGAGCACGAGAACAAATACATTGAAGAGCTGGCTGAGCTGATCTTCGCCAACTTCAATGACATCGATAACTTCAATGTCAAGCCTGACAAATGTGCAATCCTGAAGGAAACTGTGAAACAAATCAGGCAAATAAAGGAGCAAGGTACAACTGGCAACATATTTTAAGATTCTATAACTTTTATCTGTCTTTCATTATGTTTCTGTGTTCCTCTACATTATCTTTTTAATCCTTGTGGCAAGCTGTGGAATTTACTATGTAAAATGTGTTGGTGCCTCTTGCATATGCTTGAGCCCATAAGGCCCTGATACAACCACAGGAGCCACAAGTGGCACTGTGTTGGCAGAAGCCCCAGGTTTGATAGTACAGTATAAATATTATGGTTTGGGAACTACTTCACACACAGTTATTGATGTTGTTATTAAAGAGCAGCACCATTGATTTAATGTTCCCTTCACCACTTCATCGTGTCATTTGCATAACCCAGAGCAGTTTAATGCTGGGCTGCTGTTCTTTCTCTTTTGAATTTCGGAGCCAGAACATCAGGCAAATGGATCATTGTGCTTGGCTGTTCTTGCCAGCTTTTCCTTTCTTGTTGTCTTCAAGTAATTCCATGTTTCCAGCAAGGCTGCATGGCCCAAAGATTACTCGCTTAAACAATTTACTTGACTACTTGTGGCTTTTTGATCATGTATTTGCAATGGCTACTGGTAGAAAAATATATGCTTTTTTTATTATTTATGATATGGTATTGTGTCCTTAAAATGTTGTGTAGAACATTTTAAAGATTCTTATTGAAGCGTTCATCCAGATCTTGCACTATGGCCTTCACTGGAATAGAAAATAACTCCGATGTAAAAACCAGGTCATACACTGAAGTATAAAGCCAATCACATAATAGTGGGGGTCGCAAACCAGACCAACTGAAATGACCCTAGATTTCATGGTAGCCTCTTAGCATGATGGTTGCATCGCATCATTCTTCTCACCCCGCTGCAACCTTCCCCCTGGAACATGGGAATGCTTTGAATCTTTCGCATGAACAAACCATATACAAAGTTGATGTGAAGGTGAACAGGCCAGTGAACAATACTCGCATAACACCGTGCAAAAGGATACAATAGAAGCAGCCAAATGTAATGCGAATCAATCACGCAGACTCTTAATTGTAAAAACATGCAGACCTTTGAGAGCCTCCCATACAGCTCTGCAGACACATATTGCATAGACATGACTCGGGTTGACCTGCCATGGGCACAGTGCCAAAAATCACATCCCATTCAGTTTTAACGCACCATAAAGTAAGATCACATGTCCTTTTTTTATTGTCCCAGAGCCCAAACTTTGGATCTTTTTTTCCACAATTATGTTTTAACAAAATATAGGGGCATGAGTAAGCAGTTTTTCTTAAAAAGAATGAAGTCACCTAATTGGGCACGTATTTAGTCAGCATTATTATCTTGCTGCCATCAAAAATAAATATTTTTTACACATTTTTAACAGTTGAGTAAATGATTTTAAGATTTTACAAAGATTGGACAAGATTGGACTGCAATTTATATTATATATATATATATATATTTGCTTTAAAAATCACAGATTTCTTCTTTTAATTTTGTGCCCTCAATCCCATAGTACCCACTGACCTGGTTTTACATGAATTATGATAACCTTTTTTAGACTGTGAGATCTAGCCAACCATTGTCTATGTTCAAGATATTTATGAATGAGTGTTCCATTTGCCCCAATGTGCATCATACCTGCTGATTGTGTCGTTGTGCTTTTGTGACACACACACACATTATGTAATAATGAGCACTGTGATGCAAAAAACAAACCTCACACAATCTCTGGCCACCATCTGTCTGTCCCTCCCCCATTCTTGTGTCTTATAATCCCCTCCCTCCAACAATTCCTCTTCCATTCTATTTTTTATTACACCAGGCTGGAGTAATGTCTCCAGCTTGCTTCCGAAGCCCTAATTGTGCTTGAACAGCTACCACAGGGAGAGAAGGGTTGATCAGCCTTTTTATTCTTTGTTCTGCAGACCTCAGTGGTCTAATGAAGATGCCTTTTCATCCTAAACACAGAAAGTGGCTGCACCCCCTCAGAGTTTAAGTCTACACTTACAGCAGCCATTTGTTTTGTTTTTTTCTCGTTGCACCCCTTGTTGAACCAGAGATTCTCTGGAAGCTCTTTATGCTCCGAGAAGATGTTTTATCATTTTACTACCTCCATTTGTTCTTGTCACTGCGGCTCATCTGTCACCCGTTTAGTGTTACGCTGCTGGGTCGTAGGAGATAGTTTCCCAGTTTATGTCCTCTTCTTTTTCAGTCCTTAAGGATTTCTGTCACCTACGACAGCATCATTACACTGTAAAAGATATTTTCATTTTATAGTGACACGATTGAATATATTAAATTACACTAATGTGGCTCAATAACTCTCACTGATTGGTGTCACAGACCTGCAGAAAAGGGCTGTGTAGCAATGGTGGCAACTGGCTTCTTATCAAACCCTTTTGAAGTGTCCACATTTTTTCTTCTTTCTACTGGTAACTTAATGAAGTATGAGCCCACGTTTTCTGTTTCCATGTGTTGCATCTACACAGAAAACATGTTGAATAATGACCTCTTCCCAGAGCCTATAAAATAATGGCATAGCCCAGTGTTTTACTGCTTCCCCTTACACTGCTGTGCTTCTCACTCCTGCCAACACAGTAAAACCAATCGCTTATTGGCCAGAGATGTAGAAGCTGCTGAGAAGCAGCCAGCAAGTTGTTCCGTATTTTTTATTTTAATTCATTACACTTATGTTTGAATTGCTTAGATACACTTTGTCTATTTTTAACCGAGAGGGGACCAAATCAATAATTCGCTAGTTAAAAATTATGACATTATTAATGCATTTATTAAGATGCCGCTGCTACAAGTTGCTTCTCCCTCCATCTGTGGCACTCTTCTGCACACGGACAAAGTCTTTAAAGGCTGCACTGACAGTGAGTGATGGGTCTGTACCCAGGGCAGCTGTGCTGGTATACTGGGCCCCGCTGGGCCTGGAGAGGTCCTGCTGATGCACACATCATTAATGCTGAAAAAGATGAATGTTGGTCCGTAGGGCTGTTGCATGAGCCCACGGAGAAGGGCCAAAACCTGCATATGTGTCAGCTTTCGCACATCCACACAAACACACACACACACACACACACACACAAACTCTAGAGGAAAGAAGAAAGGACGTGATTTTTGATTTTTTTTTTCTCCTGTCACAGTTTTTGTACCATATGGCCAGCCTTCTTCTTGGCATGGTGAGGCGGTTAAATGTGTCCCCCAGCAGCCCACTTATATTCCGCCTCTTAACATCATCTCTAAAAGTAGGGCAGCCTACACTCTGAACATAAGGCTTCTCTGCACGGTTATTAACCCAATCACTCACCAGGACAAATGCACTGAGACAAAGTGCAGGTAGAGGAGCTTACAACTTAAAATTACTTACAAACTAGCACAAATTCTGTCTGCCCTTGGTTCTGAGGTATCCAATTAACATAAATAACAACAACAACAACAACATTATTTATAGATTTTATTTATATGTGCAACAAGTAAGGACACAGTTTATATATATATATATATATATACATACATACGTGTGTGTACTGTACACGATTGTCCTTGACTAATACTTAACATCTGTATAATATAAAGCAACAGTTTTAATTCTACTAATTCTACTTCTACTCTTCAACAAAGTTTTCAGCTTAAGCTTGAAGCTGCTACGGTGTTTACAATGGGAGTTGTTAACATGTTGTCACTGTTTCTGTAACAGTCTTTTCTGTACATGACAATGCAATCCATCCCGTGGCTGCCACCAGTGTGGCAGCTGCATGCTTTTACACAGTCATTTACAATAACCTTTCACTTAGCTCACTGCTCTGCACTTGGGACTGAGCCATGGCAGTCTCAATGTGGGTACAGTCCTTAACAAATGCGTCTGTTCCCTTTCTTTCTTTGGCATCCTTGTTTTTGTAACATGAAAATAAATCTACTGTCAAACTTATAAAAGCTCTACATGACTTTGAACCAGTGAAATTTGAATTATATTTATCAATATTAATCATTGACCACTCTTTCACAGAAAAAGCTGCAGCAGCAAACGAGGAGGAGGTACAGAAGGCAGATGTTTCGTCGACAGGCCAAAGTGTGATTGACAAAGATGCCTTGGGACCAATGATGCTGGAGGTGGGTTAAGGGCCCTGTCTTTCCTAATCTTGTCATAGCAGTGCCGAGCGCTCACACTAAACACTCACACTGGATATACACCGCTCATTAAACCGTGATTGGTACATAATGAAAAGTGCCATCCTCGGAGAACAATCACAAACGTTGCCAGAAGTGGCGGCGCACGAGGCTAGCTGCGGATTAAAAGCTGCCAGCTTCTTGTGTCTGCCCCAAATTGGCTGTAAATCAGTGAAGTGCAGCAATGGCCTCGTTGTCCCACGGAGGGCCACTGAAGTGGCTATGTATAATGGGAAGAAAGCAACAGCCTGGCGAATGAATCAGTCCATTGAGCCTGTCCTCTCACTCACTTCCTCCCTCCTTTTTTCTTCCTTGCTTTTTCACATCTCATTTCTCTCCCTCCCTTTTCCTTCACCCTCCTCGTCACCGCCTCTAGATCTGTCCTGTCATGGATTATTTATAGCACTCCTGGTCCAGCGTCACTGAATCGACATGCTAACATCGAGCTAAATATAGCCCATCACTGCCTGCGTGCTTTCCCATCTGTCAGCAGCCCCCAAAACACAGCGTTCAGCCATTCACACATGCTTCTCTGTAGTCATGTTCCCATCCACAGTTAGGGCTCATTACTGGATGGTCTGAAGAGAATGGCTGTCAGCGGCAAACGCACCCATGTGACCTATGACCCTCCTTCAAGGCTCCTCGCCGGCCACTTACACAGCCAAATGAACAAGGCTATGAAAAAACATTAGTCCTCTGTTGTTTCAACCTTCTGGGAGTGAGCCTTGTTCTTGTCACATGACTCTGACAGTATAGTTTGCATTCCTGTGAGATTGCTGCCTGTGTTGGCTGCTCTGTGTAATGATATCGAAGGACATGTATGAGTATGGACATTTTGAGGCTTGGAGAGGTGCCACTGATTTTTTTTTTATTCAGACATTTGAGTCAGATAATGCCATAAACAAGAGGAATAATTTGTGTCTTACATTAAAAAAATGGGGAAAAAAGGAGTGCAGTATTGCAGACATAACTTGGCGTAAATTAATTCTACTTGCTCAATGCAAATAGAGACAGGATTGTGTAAAAATATGTACCTGTTCACATAATAATGTAATGCATATATTCCTGTAAAAACTTCTCACCCTCCATACTGGTTTCCTAAGTAGAAAAGGAGCTCACAATCATTTTAATAATTAATTAACCAATTAATCATTTGATCTATGAATTCCACAAAACTGAAAAAAGGAAATGTCTGTTGAGATACAGCTTCCCTAACAGTTACATTTACAGGATTGTAAATAAAAAAAGAATGTCAAAGGTGCTCAATTTGTTGGACAAGGAAGGGAAAAAAAGAAGTTACTTGTTTGAACTGTTCTCTATTATTATGGTTCTTATCAAATAATTGATATGAAATAAATGTCCTTTAGACATAAAATAACAGAAAAAGCCTTGCACCCCATTTTTCAGACAAATACATGTGGTATGTAAAAGTTGGGCATGCCTTGGCTGACACAAGCGACCTAGTTTTGTGAGGAAGCTAACTAACTAACCAACAGAAGACCAAGCAATCAGAAGATGAATCGATCTGGAATCATTTTTGATAGGAAACACTGTGCATTATTCTAGACTTTTCTAGACAAGGTTCTTTATCCACACATTTAGGTCAGTGCCAACAAAGTTTTTTGCTTCTATTCCAGGTTCTGCCAGAGACCAATTAAGACTTGTTTTAGCAAAGTAATGCATTGTCATGCTAAAAAATACATCATCTTTAGCAAAAATAGTGGAGAGCAGAAGAGCAGAGACCCTCTAATCCCTTAACCAATTCACGAGCTGCATTTTTATTACACCCAGAAGATGAGACTCACAGAGTCGTACATCAAGAGAATAGACTGGGTGCAAATTGAAACAGGTGCACAAAGAGCATAGGGGCTGGTTGTATATATATTCAGTGTATATTCATTTATAAGGACTGTATTCATCTCTGTTGCATATTTAACCAGGGTATTGTGATTATGTTGAATGCTACGAGCCAGTAACAAGTTAGAGCTGGTAATAGAGAGCATTAGCTCGGTTTCTATTTGCCCTACTTGTCCAGTGGCTCCTTTTCACACACAGTTGACTTACACCACCATGTTGCATTTTGGAACTCTTGCACCCAGCGCAGTGATAGATGAGATCTTTTTAAGTTTATTTTCAGCTCATAGTGTGCTAATAAGCTAGGGAAGCTGTGTTTGCCTCCGATATTCCATGATATCTGGAAAGCCTGAAAGAGATATAATTTAAAAACTTGTATTTCACAAAAACATAATCTTTAAAAACTAAAAGGAGACATTTTAAATTTAAGGTACATTTGACATGAAGTTTCCCACGATAACTCTGTTGGAAAGAAATGGCTTTTGATGGTGTGCCACAATAAGTGACTGCCTTTCAGCAGATTTTTTCTTATACTTTATAATGTTCTTTTAAAAGTACTCAATGTTAATTTTTAATCCAGCAACGTAAAAGAACCTCAGTGTTTTACTGTTCCGTTAAAGCGTATTCAAATGTTTTTCACTCTTTCTTGCCTGTTTGCCTGTTGTTTGACCTACATATATTTATTCCATATCAATGTGAAAACCGTAGTAAATCATATGTGTCTGTTCTGACCCCCAGGCCCTGGATGGCTTCTTCTTTGTGGTGAACATGGAGGGTAACATTGTGTTCGTCTCTGAGAATGTGACCCAGTACCTTCGCTACAATCAAGAGGAGCTGATGAACACCAGTGTCTACAGCGTGCTACATGTTGGTGACCACGCCGAGTTCATCAAGAACCTGCTGCCCAAATCCCTCGGTTAGCCTCTATGTGGTTTTTCTTATTTTCTCCCCGACTCTTCCTAGCCATCACTGTCAGCAATGCCTCGTCACAATTTCGCTGAATTTGACATCCCTGTCTTTTCTCTGTGTCTCTGTGTCTTGCGTCACTGACACCTCTGTTCTCATTCACACTCTGCCTTCGTCTTTTTCAGGATTTCTCTCATCTGTTTTCACCCTGTGGTTTCCTCATTACCCAGTGTGCTGACAGTATGCTGTTAGTGACGTCTGTTTAATTAAAACAGCTAATACGTTTACGGTTAACTTCCTTATAGGGATGTAGAAAGGCTGGATCCCACATGCTGGGGTCCCAGTGGGCTTAAAAAGTACAGTAGTAGGTTTTTAATTCTCTGTTTTGCTGATGCTCATCTCAGACACTTGCCCTTTCTCTTCTCTCCTCCCTCCCTCCCTCTCTCTTCCACTAATTAACTTCCTTTTTCAGCTTCACTCCCTTGTCAGCAGTACTGCTCCCTATATTTTCATCCTGGGCCCATCCTTTCTCCTTCCCCTTGCTGTGTGATATTCTCTAAAGTCTCTCTGCCACACACCCTCACCAACCATTATCATTTTCTCTCTTTTCTATTACCCAGTCCTCCTTCCAAAAAAGCAAATGTCTATACTTTATCGTTATTTATTCTTTACATCTTTGTGCTGTACATATTGACCCTTGCCTTTTTTTCTCATCTATATTGAACCCATAAAAAAAATTCCAATTTTTTTTAACACCTTCTCAAACTGTGCCACTCAGTGGCTCTTTGTAAGTCTTTTCTCTGATTCCTCTCGTCTCCTGACGCTTCAGATCTGGGTTCAAGTTTTTGACCATCTGGGTGGCAGAGAAGCACAAAGCAGAGTACCCTAGAAATGATCAGTGGGCTGTGTCCCAGATACAGGGACATTATCAATGCGAAGAATGAGATCACGAAGCAGATGGAGTGTGATGAGAGTTTGCTTGAGTGAAATGTGTTGTGTGTCACTTTACAAGTCTCTCATTAGCACATTTTGTATGCGTGTGTTTGTATGTACAGGTTTTATTGGACATGTTTTTTTGTTTGCTGGTGACTGTGTAAACTTTGGAGTTAGGAAGATTAGTTTAACAGCATAATTAAGTTTTGTTTTGAATTGAAACTGTGAATACTGGCCTGTGGGTTTGGACTTGATTAATCGCTGAGATCAACTGCATTGTGTTGTCTTTTACACTTGCATTCTCTGCATCTTACTTTATTTGTTGCTATTATTATTATTATTATTCAATTTTGGCTCTTTGTCAAGCTACAGTTTAAATCTTTTTTTTCTTTTTTTTTGTGCCTCTCCTGCAGTGAACGGTGTGCCGTGGTCCAATGATGGTCCGAGGAGAAACAGTCACACATTCAACTGCCGGATGCTGGTCAATCCCCACGGCGAGAACCAAGATGAGCAGCATGAGCATGAGCCACAGCAGCAGAAATATGAGACCATGCAGTGTTTTGCTGTTTCTGAGCCCAAGTCCATCAAAGAGGAAGGAGATGGTATGAAAAGAACAAAAAAAAATTGTTTAAGAAAGTGTTGTCCTAAACTGAAAGAGTCCTGGGGTCTCAACAGGAATGTGGAGATTCTAGTTTAAATTTTGTCTTATAAAAAAATAACATTTTGGGTAAGAAAAGAGAAGATACTGACAGGAGGCAGCATCCCAGCAGAACAATACACACACATCTGTGAATCCATGAAGAATAATTAGTGACAGGATGAAGATGAGAGGCTGGGCCTATGTCATTAAGCTCTATTTATAATTCATTTTACAATCCATACAAAGCAGCTGTCACGAGTCACTGGGATGGGTGGGATTTTAATGTTCTACACTTGCAACAGTAAGCTAAGTTTTTAAAAATATCTGTTTGTTTAAACACAACAGTAAAGAAATGCAGACAAGGTGGGGAAAAAAGGAAAGAAGCTGCTCCCGTGGTGGACCATGTTTAAACGTGTACTGGCTTCTCTGACAAAATGATTTAAATTGTATGTTGTCTGTGATCTCCTCTCACTTTCAGTCACTCAAAGGTCACTGGGCTTTTCCAGTGGTTTTGTCTGGCTACAGAGGAACTTGAGATCCTGTAGTTAAACTTGCGTGACGTCATGTGTGACTCCCTTCAGTGCTCTGTCATACAAAAATGTACAAAACGTTTTGTGCATTTTAACAAACGTTAAGCGCTACTTGACACTCAAACTCTCAGACATCTGAATGTACTTTAAATAATAATGAATAAATTGTCAGTTTACTGCTGGTCCAGCTTTGATCCAGTTTCTGTGTGTGTTAAAAGAAAAGGAAGGGAAAGAAGTAGAATTAGAAAGAATCATAAATCAATACATTTTTTTTGTTGTTTTTTTTTGGTCAGACCACCTACCAGTCAAAGCTGTTTGTGCTTGTTCAGCACTGGCAGGAAGTCTTTAGCCAAAACATTTGTGGGATTGTGGGTAGACCTGGCACTAGAATTTTAAATGGCAGACTTTTTGGGGTCACAGACTTGGAGTTGCCCTGTGTGTGGTGTGTTTTAGATGTAGCTGTTGTAATTTGAGCGATGGCCATCCAATGGTGTTTTCTAATGTTAGGCCATGGAGAAGTGTCTTTATAGTGAGATGGCACTTTAGATAAGAGCGGCACGACACACACACACGTGAGCACACGTCCTCGCGCTACACACTCGCACACACCTTCAAAGGTCACACTTCATCATTTCCCTCGCCGGCAATAGCTGCTCCTCCTCATGAAAGGAGCGGGGCTCTGATCCCCTTGCTCATTAATAACTGTATTAATTATGCTGCCTGGAAATAATGTGCATTTCATTTTCTTTCCCTCCCTCTGTCTCTATCATTTACACCCCCTCCTCCACTTCTCTACCATCCCCCTTCTTTCCTTATGTCCCTGTCCTGTCCTCTTTGTTACAACCTCCACATCATCCTTTCTTTTCCTTGCACATTATCCTCCTCCTCCTCTTCTTCCTTTTTAATTGTGGTAGACTTTCAGTCGTGCCTGATCTGTGTGGCTCGCAGGGTGCCCATGAAGGAAAGACCCATGTTGCCCACGCATGAGAGCTTCACCACACGCCAGGACCTGCAAGGTACACACACGCACTGAACCAATACTGTCATGATCTGCAAATGAGATGAGGTTGAACTTAAAGTTCCCCGGGTCACTGACATTTTTTCTTTTTATAAGCATAAGAAAATATGTGGACAAGGAAGGGTCAAGGTCATTTGATGTATCTGTCAGAACCTCTGGTATATCGAGGTGATGTGTTTTGTGACAAACCAATGTATAGGGAGAATAAATGTAGCTGAAGATCCACTGTACAGGCAGAATAAAAATGAAGCCATAGATCCTGTGTGAGAAGTGCCACCCATTGCCCTCGGTGAATCCCCACGAGGGCTTTGCTGAAGTAACTGTTTCTATAAAAGTCTGTCTAAATACAGCTACTTCTCTGTTGATTTATGATGTCAGTGGACGTTGTCCTAATGATTATATGATGTCAAGCACAAAGTTCCCCTCCAACATGATGCCAGTTTTTTAAACTACAAACTCATATAGAAGAAATACATAAATATCATATAATGTCTGATTGTGTTTTTAAAAATAGTTTATTTTGTTTATATATATGAAATCCTTTACTTGAATTTTAAAAATAGTTTATTTTGTTTATATTTTACCTACTGCTTTTCAGATAAAGTAGAAACCTCTGATAAAATTAGGTGAAGAAATCCTTTACTTGACATACTCAGCAGGCAGCACCAAAAGTTAGAAGAAATTATTTCTGCAGATTAACCTGAAGGAGAGAACACATGGCTCATTTTTTTCTGAAATTTTATAAGATGGTATAAGATGTACTTTGCATAGAAAATGTAACATGTTAACAAAATGTTCGATAGCTCCTTCTTGTTTTAACATATATGAATGGAAAAACAGCACTTAAAAGAACCAGAAACGTTTGGCAGACTTTTATGTGATTTATTACATTTCAAACGATTCACAACTCTATTTTAGGTAACAAAAACAGCATTGCCAAAAGCAACATATTCCTATATGAAACACCACCCTAATGCACAATGTCATGTCACTGCTCTATAGATCACCCAAGATTCCAGGTTAGGTCATTTAAAGATTATTATTTCCTCAGCAAAGTTTCTGAATGTGTTTATCTGAACTTATTACCCGCCTCTGTCTACGTGGTGGGAGGTAAGGTATCTGTCTGAACTCGGAGGAAGATGTGTGTCTGTGTTTCACCTCCTCTTTGATGTGATTGTACTCTTGTATCTGTCAGTGAGCCAATTCCAGGGGCACCACACACACAGAGTCACGTTCTCTCAGAGTTACTCACTTTGTACAGCTACACACCCATACTTTTGTTGGTAGCTCATACTTTGTGTGTGTGTGTGTGTGTGTGTGTACAATTTTATGTTGTAATTGTTACAAGGCAAGCTTGAGAGTGTGGATTTGATCAAATTGTTACTTTAAGAACGTAGAGTTTTTTTTCCTGTTTGAAAATACTAGCTAATGGTTTGTGTGATAACTCCTCAGTCACTTAGTCTTTAAAACTGTCAGTCATGCAGCAGACAGGCTTGTCAAGCCTCTAAATGCATCACTGCCCTTTATGTAAATTGCCATCCAGTAGGTGCCAGTTCTCACACTGCTACGTTTGAGTGTGCCTGTGTGTTTAGTCAGGTATCTGTGGTATACTTGAAGTCTAAAAATAGATGAGCCAAAGCTGCCCTGTCAATGTTTTTTTTTTTTTTTAATTTAATGCTTCTACATGTTGTTGCAAGTGTCTAAATGCTGTTCTAACTTAAGCTGTACTGACAGTAACTGTACTTCCTGTCTAATCTTTTATAGACGGGAATGTACACGGCATAAAATTTCCCTCACAGCCTCTGGTCTAAATGTTCTTCTCTGTACTATAGTTAATTCTTAGTGCTTCAATCCTAGTCAGCTCACATGATGTAGACATGTAGACAAGAAATGCTTGTGTCCCTGCAGGCCAAATCATTCCAGTCTTCTGTGTTTAGGTAAGATTACATCCCTGGATACCAGTCTGCTGCGTGCATCTATGAAACCAGGCTGGGAAGATCTGGTGAGGCGCTGCATTCAGAGGTTCCACCTACAGAACGATGGCGAGATGTCTTTTGCCAAGAGGCATCAACAGGAAGGTAATAGAGTCAACAGCAGCAACTGACTGTTTGATTCCCGGCTCCTGCTAATAGCTTCTTGGATTGGAATGTCTGGCCACTGCACAAGCACTGCTGTATAATGGACATTTAATCACAGTTCCATTCTGACCAAAGTTGTTAAAGAAATTGTAGGTTATATCTTTGTGATCCTACGTCCAATCACTATTCGTACTGTAGTTACAGCCAAGAAACTAAACACAGTTTACTACACATGTACTAATTAGTCATCAAAGTAAAAATGTCTCGTGTGGGCATCTGCTGATTTATTGTGTGTCCGCAGTGCTTCGCCATGGCCACGCGTTCAGCCCCATCTATCGGTTCTCCCTCTCAGACGGAACCATAGTTTCAGCCCACACCAAGAGCAAACTTCTGCGCTCACCCGCTACCAACGAACCCCAGCTTTACATGTCGCTACACATTCTTCAGAGGTATGTCTTCCTTAAACTACACCTGTGTCAGAACCAGAGACTAATCTGCAGTGTGAACTTGTCAACATGTTTTAGCCTGTTTGAGAGCCTCCAGCACAGCTTGAGTGTGTATATAGAGTAATATGCAGAAAAGTCAGTCCTGCCATTGTCCTTGGTCTCAAAACTGAAATAATCAGAATGACTGCATTGATTCCCTCTAGTTTTTGAACAAGCAAACACATTTTTCAGAAAAGTGAATACGCTCATGACAAATGCCAAAACAATGATGTGTGGTTTAGTTATTTACTCCAACATTCATTCATGAAGCAGAGGATTGACAGTCTATGTTCTATTTGTTAGACACAAATATATTTAAAATAAGGAAGATTTCACCAGTTGAAGTAGTACAGAAACTATATTAAGGTAACATTCTAGAAGTTGGTCTTTTTTAGTTAAATTTAAGAATTATGTTAATGAGAACTATTATCTGTTATCAAATCTAGGGAGCAGACTGTATGCGGAATGGGTCAGGATATGGGACCGGGCACTCAAGCCACAGGGATGGCCCCAAAACCCATGAACTCCTCCACTCCCTCCATGACTCCTCCGACCCCAGGAAGTTTGCCAGGTTCATCTGGGCCTCAGGGCCAAGACACCACCATCAGCAGCAACAGTACGCCTTTTTCCTCTCCAGGCCCCGCTGGCCCAAGAGAACCGGCAGCCATGAGCCATATGCAGGGCTACCGCTTTGGCTGCCCGCCACCTCACAACCACACTGGGGGCATGCAGCCGCCTCAACAGGGCCCAAACTGGAGATTAAATAGCCCCTCTCGTGCCAGCCCCAGTCCAGCTGGAGGGCCACATCCACCTCAGCAGAACTCTATGTTGTCGCCTAGACACAGAGGGAGTCCAGGTGGTGCAGGTAGCCCTCGTGTAGCAGGAGGCCTACACTCACCGTCTCCTGTGGGGATGTGTGGTGGAGGACCTGGAGGAGCAAGTGGTAGCAGCACCACAAGTGGACATGCCAACAGCTACACTAGCAGTTCTCTGTCTGCTCTGCAGGCACTGAGTGAGTGCCACGGTGTGGGACACGGACACGGGCCTCCTCATGCACATACGCTGGGGTCACCAGACCGGAAACTAGGTTCCCCTGTAGGAGTGGCACCTGGGTCAGGGGTTAACTCCCATCTGATGTCAAAATCAGGAGGTAGCAGTGGACCTGCTGGGGGTACAGGGGACTCTTTTGGCCCTCACGCTGAAATGGGGCAGGGGCAAACACAGGTTCAGACAGAGGGCAACCTGGTGGAGCCCAAGGAGGAGAAGGACGGGCCCCCTGATGGTCTGGACACTCAAAGCCGTCTCCACGACAACAAAGGCCACACCAAGCTGTTACAGCTGCTCACAACCAAGCCAGAACCACTGGAGACACCGCTGTCCCCCGGTGAGGCCAAAGACCAGGCTGGGACAGGGGTCAGAGGTGGCCACACTGGAGGAAACACTCACGCCACATCCCTCAAAGAGAAACATAAAATTCTTCACCAACTGCTTCAGAACAGCACGTCTCCAGGACACCTGGCCAAAATCACTGCAGAAGCCACAGGCAAGGAGTTGGTCCAGGACCAAACCCCCGGCGCTGGTTGTACAGCTTCGGGGGCAGAAATTACTCCAAAGCAGGAGCCCTTGAGCCCAAAGAAGAAGGACAATGCCCTTTTACGTTACCTACTGGATAAGGATGACACTGTACTGAAGGACAAGGTCCCTAAATTGGAGCCTGGGGAGGATAAGGTTGAAATTGGTAAAACCACCCTTGTGAAGGCAGAGAAACAAGACGCAGGATATGACCGAGCTGAGCAGGTCAGTTTTCTATATTCCCTCTGGGTGTATCTTAAAATGAACCTTTGCTTCTTTCTTGTTGGAAAATTGTCTTCTGTATTACTGTGTTCTGTGAAATGATGGAGTTAAAAGTGTGAGAGTCATCCTCCTGAGTTATTCTCTAAAAAGACAATCGACTGAAGTTGTATAGACTTTTTCTAGACTAGGTCTAAACACAAAACACACAGTTCCATATCACTCATACACTGACTGCTGTGCCATCAGTGTCTGTTTGGGGTTCAGAGTCCATGGCCACTTTGACATGCAAACTAAACGCTTCAGGCCAATACACAGAGTTAGACATTTCCCTCATATTTTATCTGAGTTTGGTAGAAGGTGTTAGTTTCTAAAAATCTCAGATTCACACATGATGTGTCTAAACCCCTAGCAGCATTCCAGACACCTAGATCGACTTGGAGCTGATACACTTAAGACATCACACATGGTTTCCTTGCACATAAAATAAACACATCTAGTACTTTGACACTTTATTTGACAGCGGCACGGGCTAAGGGAAGCTGTCCGCCATCTTCAAACAACTGTGACATTTGGAAGGAGCCCCTGCGGTTCTCTAGCCATTTGATCCTGTTTGCGTTTGGCCCGAAGCCTCGAGTTTGGCTCTGAACTCAGGTCAGAGCTGGCACTGAAAAAGAGTAGAGAAGGAGAAAAGTGTAAAGGAGTGAGCATGAAGAGTGTTGCTGTTGAAGCTCACCGGTTCTTCTGAAGTAGAGGATTCACTGTCGAGGATTCTGTCGAGTGTCTGGTGCAGAAAAATGTTTAGTGAATCTCAACCTTAAATACCGTACAGGAAACCTCTGTATGTTCTTCACAAAACACACACTCTTATAGTGCTCTTAAACTGGGAAGAAAAAAAACTGTCCCCAGGAAGCCGAAGTGAAGAAAATCTGTAAACCAACTACAAACAAAGGTCCAAGCTGAAACGTCTTTAAATGTCTCAATCTCAAAGATTGAAATTGGATTTTAAGCACAGTTACTGTCTTCCTAGAGGTGTGTATATATATATATGCGTGTATATACATATGCATATACACACAGTGCGATGGTAAGAGTGAAAATGTGATTGGATGGATAATAAGAGCTGCTGTTGAAGTGAACAAAGAAAGAGAGAAGAGAGAGGTGTAGATACCCCCAGGAGAGCCCAGCCTCGGCAGGCAGAGTGAAAATGATGAGCCATATGCTCTTGCATGTCCTCTCTGCTGCCATGGAGATGAGGGAGTGGGAGTGGTGTTTGTAGAGCAAGCAACATGCAGAAAAAAAAAACAATAGGAGGGAATAAGAATTAAATGAAAAAATGGTCCACCCCAATAATGTTGTCTGGCTGTGGAATGGCTTTGCTGGCAATTTATGACATTTCTAATTAACGTTAATGAACTTTGCATCTGCTTGGTGAATAAAGTCCAGATGCATTAAAATGTTGACTAATTTTTTAAAGAGATTTCTTCCTAACAGAATGTTATAATGTTTCTTAGCCATGAAGATGCTGTGGTTTGGTTATTTTGTATTCTTTATTAAGGAGTTTCTGTGTTAACATGATATTTGTAGAATGGTACAGTAGTAGTTAAAGTCCTCCCTTTCTTCTCCTCACTCACTGTTTACTTGCTCTGTCTCTCTGCCTCTGTCCTCATGATTGTTTGAGGACTGAATTATTGATGGCTGGAGCAGAGCTAAATGAGAAATCAGGGCAGGGAGCAGCAGCAGTGGCTTGAGCTGATGGAACTATAGGTATGGTTGACTAGTCCCACGGGTTTATGTGCAAGCGGCTGAGTTCTACGTGTTTGTTCATTTCCCCTAGCTACTTGCAAACATTGTCTTACAAGCACATTGTCCTTGGAGTCCCGCTGGAGTTATTTCAATATTTTTGCTCTTAATAATTTAGTCAACTATTTAAATTAGCTTGGTTTATTCTTTAAAACCTGACATAGAATTAGCTCTCATTGGTCAAATCTGTTTAATTAAGCAATAGTCTATGTTGTTTCAACTCAATATTTGTATAAGAAATACACCTAATATTCCAGAAAGGGTCATTAATATGAATAAGATAATTAAACACAATCTGTTGTGCCTTAAATGTGTATCTCTTACTAAATCATGTATCCTCTTGATTATCATAGGTGTTAACTGTCCTGTCCTGTCCAAATTTCAGTCTCAGAACACAAAGAGCTTAAAAAACATGCCTGTAATTATGTATGAAAGACAGGTTAGTTAGAATTAAAAGATAAAAACTTTACCAAACATTCTCAGAAAAACTATCTTGACACCACCTCAAACGCAAAACTCTTACTTGAATGTTTTTTTGTAAATGACAAACATGTAAATTCTACTATTAGAGTAAAGTTGCAGCCAAACTTGTTACATAAGCATTTGCAGTTTTTCTTTTGGTATGGGCACAATTTTCCAAAACATTTGTGGTGTGAAATAACTTTTTCTTTTGCCTCACTTCTGCTTTACCCGTAGTTTTTACTTCCCTTTTCTGTGCAATAACAGGGACCAGGTCAGGTGCTGTTGCCCTGTCGCCTTTGTTGACATCAGGTCAGAGAAAGACTAACCTGCTCAGTTACAGATGTGAAGAGCGTTAAAGCTAAATTCCACATGGACACATGTCAAATTGAATTTGGAAATTTTGGCCACGCCTCATTACTATGCTGCTGCAGTAGAGGCCACGACTGTTATTCATCAGTCAGCAGGCTACTGTGAGTCACCTTTTGTTGGACTCAGAATGGTTATTACTAAGGTTACTGTGTTCGACACAAGTTTAGATGAGTAGTTTTATTTGTACCAATCACAAGGTATTGAGAATCCAGGACAAAATTTCCTTGAAAATAATGATTTTTTTTATTTTGTTGCTGCCATACAAGGAAGCAGTCTAGATTTGTTCAGGATGTTCAAATAAAAAATTACCTTTTTGCGTAATAGTTTTGACATCATTAATAAAAATCTCCTGATTTGTCATGGCCCATTCTTCTATGATGCATCTCTAAAGCTTTTCTAGATGTGATTGTCTTTTGTTATATATCTTGTTCTAGTCTTTAATATACTCCACAGCTTTTGATGGGCTTTTTTTTAGCTAAGATAATGACATCATCAGTTTGGCTACTTGATCATTTTTTAAAATCACATTTCCTGTTCACAAAATGTCTTGAGTTTGTCTTCTCCTTGTCAGGGACAAGAGAACCTCGTTGACCAAACTCCACCAACATTCAGTTCTTGCAGGTTCAGTCCTTCAGACTTTTTTTTTTTTGGTGGTTCACGCTCACAGTCCTGGACTTAAGTGACCTACCAATGTGTCTTACCAATTTCACTCCTAATTTGCTTTAAAATGTTTTCACAATATTTAAATTCCTTTTCCTGCTCACGGAGATTTCTCTCATATATTAAATATTCTTTTTTTGTTACTATATGTCAAGTTATAATATGGTGAGCTACAAATGAAGCTTATTTGTCTTTGTCTAGTCAAAATGCAGTTTTTCAGGCTTTAGATTACACATCAGAGACCACGCATTGATTGCCTTGCATGCATACATGCTTTGAAAGCAGACAGTAGCCAGGCTTGATAACTACAGGAGCCATTAAGGGTAAAAGCAACAAGAGATCTAGAGAGAGAGAGGGGAGACAGAATAGAAAGTGGGAGGAGAGAGAATGGAAGTGAAGGAGGAAGAGAGCAAACTGACGTACGGAGGCATTACATCATTCCTGACCTCATTAGGGCTTTTCTCTCTCCCACCATCACCACCACTACAACTCCCCATCACTCTGCTGCTCTCTCCAGCTCTTACTGATACCTCGTCTATCATCCTCTGCTGTATGGAATCATCCAACATTGTTTGCTTCAGTAAACACGGAGACAGTTTTTTTTTTGAGAGGATCTTGTGAAATTGATGGAAAGAAATTACAACAAATAATGCTGTATGATTGTCAATGTGGCCAAGACTGGTGGTCTTCTGTTCATGTGGTCTTTGCGGGGCTGCTGTTTTAAATTAAATACAATTTCTAGCCCCGTGCATTAAAAAATGATTTTCATTGTCTGGATACATTGAACAAAGAAGTGCAACACAAACTGTAGCTGCTCTTCCTTTTTTTCCCTTTTTGTACAGTATTGTTACAATCAGCAAGTCAGTAATTCCAGCTGTGCTGCACTCTAGCGGCCAGTCCCGAACACTGCACCTTATTTACCTCAAGTCCCTCGGGCCTCTCCAGGAAGCACAATCAACTCTGTTGCAGTTTCCGTTTAATATTGACAGTGACCTACTTTCCGCTGTCATTTAAATGAAAATCAATACCCTGATACTGTTCAGCCCTTTGTAAACATAATGTTTGCTCAGTTGAAAGAGAGTTTTTCCCTCCTTTTTTTTCTATCAGCTTTGTGATTTTTTCTGAGATGTTTGCTTGTGGAAATGCTGCTTTTGATAACATCTTTCACTTGTTCCTGTTATTTCATCCACCCACAATGCTTAGCTGAAGGGGAGACAAACGCAGTGAAGCCGGTGTACCACATAAACACAACAGTTCACGAACACATTTTGACTTTGTCTCCGTTCAGTTTGATTGTGTAGAAACTCAAAGACAAACAGTCCAGATAGTCCAAAGCCCAGCTGCAGAATAATCTAGCCTCGAGCTTTATTGGCCCAGCTGTTTACAGTAGGGGGCAGGGAACAGTTAAGTCTTTTGCAACAGTCAAACTCTCATGTAGCTGAGCAGAACCCGACCTCGGTGAAAGTGTTTATTCGGTTTATTCTTTCCCACACTTAAGTGGAAAATAAATCCCTCTAATATGACATCCTTAATGAAGTGATTTGAAATTGCTTGCTATAAAAAGAGGAGTAGCTGTAGTGTGTATCTTTTTTTCTTTTCTTCATCAACACCAGGTGATAAGTAGTAATTGTGTGTCGGTCTACATTAATGTGAAGACTGGCCTAGATTTGATTGGAAATGGTCCATTTTATTTCAGGGGTTATGGCTGTTTTTATAAACAAGGCCAAAGCCAGACTCCTCCTGTGAGTGTTTACACATCCATTTTGCTCTCGGCACGTGTGCCTCCATCACATGTATAATTTTCTGAGCCTGTCTGCAGGTGGAGCAGCAATTGGTTTTCTAAATGGACGACTTAAGTCTAATTTTTCTTTCTCTCTGTCTCTTTTATCCTGCAGTCGTCAGAGCTGGATGACATCCTAAACGACCTGCAGAATGCACAGTCACAGCTCTTCTGTGAGCCGAGGCCTGTTTCACTGCCCAGTCCCATGGACAAACAGAATATCATCAATGACATACTGCAGATGTCTGATACCAGCCCTGCCTTGGTGGCACAACAGCAACACAGGAACATGGCTGCAGGAATCGGCCCAACCAGTAAGTCTCGTATTGAAAAAAAAAAAGAAAGCAACACATTTCGGTTTTGACTTTTCTCAGTCCACAAATCCTCCAACCCTCCAACTTATTGAGGAAAACCATTATTATTCTGTGAATTTAAAATGATTTAATGTCTTAACACCTGTCGTGTATTTCAGCTAAAACAAATGTACCCTTATTTTCAGACTTTGGTGGTGTTCGACCAAGTCAGCCCGGCAGGGGTCTGCCCGTGAGGAGTGTGTCTCTGGATATGAATGTGTCCCCACAGCAGCAGCCTCCACTGCAGTATCCAATAAGGGCCACAGGTCCATACCTTATGCAGCAGCAGCAGCAGAGCATGGTGGGAAGTCACGGCATGATGGCCAACCAGGCCGGTATGGTCAACACAGGTATGTATTATTTACAGACAGTTGCTGTTGACTGGTGCTGATATTTGATGTTGGTTTTCCCTCAATAAAATATGAAGACAGATCTACTTTATTTTATATCTACTTTGTTTATTGTACACAACAAACACCAAGAAACAAACTCACTAAATCACAATGAAAACCACTAAAAACTTTAAATTCAACAGTTATCACAGTAGCCACATTCCAAAAAAAATTGCAGAATGTCCTTTTAGTAGTTTTGCAGATCCTGCAACTTATATTCCAAAGCAAGTAATTTCTTGAAAGCATACCCAACAGCATATATGGCCACATGAGGGCACTGTCTACACTCGTGACAACTTCGCCCCTTATACGATTACACAACTAAACCTAAACATAAAAGGCTTTTGTAAAGCCATAAAAACTATAAAGAAGAACACAAATAAAATGTCACCAAAAAGAAGAGCCTATAATACAGTGGAACTCACTAAAACTGATGCTGTTAGCAGTGACTGTGAATGAATGGATACAGTGACACAGAATAAGATCTGAAACCTTTTGACCTTGTTACGTTCATGTATTTAGCCAATGTTCTTTAGGTTTGTGTCTTATTGAATAGTTCAAGATAAAACTTTGACTCGTTTTAACTTTTGTAAAAAATATTACAAAAATATTTCATTTGTAATTTCTCTCCCTTTAACGATGACATGTTTAATTAAGTAGTTCTGGTTGCATCATTAGATCTCTTCATTCCGTTTTGTTAAACCACATTTAACTTCTTTCCAGTTTCCGCAATAAAAAGACCTCTTCCCCACTCATGGACCTATAACATAATGAATGGCACACTGACTCACTTCCTGTGACAGGAAACAGTCAGTCACCCACATTGGCACAAAGTCCCACCCACAGCAGCCCCACACTGTTGGCTTCTTCCTTTTGTTGCAACACAGTGACAGAAAACATCCAGTGCACTCTGATCAAGGACACTTTTCAATGTTGTTGTTCCTCCTTGTCTGTGTTTGTTCCCTTAGGTCTCATGGGCCCCGGTGGTCCACGGCCTGGCATGCAGCAGCAACAGGAGGGCTGGGTGGGCTCGGCCTCTGCCCCACCCCTGGGAGCTCCCGGCCCTGGGCAGCAAGGAGCCATGCAGGGCAGGATAGGGCCAAACGGTGCCCCCATGAGGCCCAACAGCCAGCCAGTGCCCAGGCAGATGCTTCAGTCCCCAATGATGGCCAATGGTGAGGGGATAATTTAGGAAAAATATACAAAACTTTATTTAGTCACGTTAAACCAGCAAATTAGTTTTATCTACTGCTCTAGTTACTGTGCAAAGAGAATCAATGTACGGAATGGATATGATGCCCTCTTGTGGCTTACAATAATAGAACACCCTATAAAAGTTACCAGTACCAAAACATTTTGATGATTTTACTCTGCCTCCTGTCTTATTTTTGCTTCATTAATTCCAGCTGTACTAAATGTATGGAAAATATGTAATAATATTTAAATTGTAAGTATACTTAAAAGTATGTCTTTTTCAGCCCAACCTGATATGGAGATGGGTATGGTTGGCCACCACTTCTCCCAGCAACAAGCTCCACCCAACCAGACAGCCCCATGGCCTGACAGCATGATGCCAATAGACCAGAGCTCGTTTGTAAATCAAAGCAGGTAAAATGAACCACAGTTAAACTGTGAACACTACAATGGGAGGTTTCTGTGGCTCTTTCTTACAAGTTAGAAATAAAAATAATTATGTCTTTCCAACTCTCCTCTGTACAGACCAGTGCACTCTGGGCCTCAGGATGATTTGTTGTGCAGTGCAGGGCTGGGGTCTAGTGAAGGCAGTGGAGTGGATGAGGGGGCTCTGATGTCCCAGCTCTACACAGCATTGAAAGATTTCGATGGTTTGGAGGCGATTGATCGTGCTCTTGGGATTCCAGCTTTGGTAGAACAAGTGAGATCTGCCTTCTGTGACCCATTCTGTTTTCCCCATTCTCTTTAATACTGTTACATTTGTGTGTTTCTACCTCCTTACAGACTCAAACCCTGGAACCAGACCAGTTTGCTCAGGACTCCTCAATGATGTTAGACCAGAAGCCCCCAATGTACACCCAGCAGTTTGGTCCCCCACCATCCCACATGGCCCAGAGAGGGTACCCAGGTGCACCAATGCAAGAGCCAGGGTTCCATCCTATGTCTGGACAGATGGGTCCGCGGCCCGGTTACCCAATGATGAGGATGCAGACACGGCCTGGACTCAGGCCCACTGGGGTCGTCCCCAACCAACCCAACACTTTACGACTGCAGCTCCAGCACCGGCTACAGTCACAGCAGGTCTGATTCTGTTGGTTCTGAGACATCATATCTGTTTCTGACAAACTAAAACTTTCTGTGTTCTGTATATATAAAAAGAAGTTTCTCCTTTTTGGAATTGTTTTCCTAATGCACATTGTCTCATTGTGTAGAACACGATGTTGCAGTATTGGTCCATGGTCCAACTGATCCTATCAGGGCATTTTTCTGTCTCTGCTGGTAGCAAAATTGTCCATTTATCAGAACTGTCTACTGAGTTCTGTGTGATTAAACTGAAAAATTGGACTTTGTTTAGTTTTCCCTTGGATTTGACATTTTGGCAGAATATATGTTAAAACAAAAAAAAAACATTTGGGAGGTCAGGTCTGTTTGCAAATCTGTTGGTCTTGAATGCATTTATTCACACATCAAGTCAGCAGTAAAAAATGTAGTTTCATTTGCAATTCACTTTAGTAATGCATCAATTTATTTACTTTAGATACTTTTTATAATATGTTTTTGTTATTCAATAATGTATTTCCAAATTGCCAGTTTGTTATAGGTGTATAAATTGACTTCTTTCTCTCCACAGAACCGTCAGCCCATGATGACTCAAATGAGTAATGTGTCAAATGTGAACCTACCTCTGAGAGCTAATGCTCCAAACCAGGTATTTCACCAGTATTGTCACATCACATCAGCCACAGTCTACACAGGCATGCCACATAACAAAAGCAGGAATTTGACTCTGAGAAATGAAAAAAGTCTGGTTGAGAAACAGTTGAGAAAGGAAGGTTGTTTTAATAGGCTTAGGTTGGGATGATTAAGATACACTTCAAAATTCTTGAATCAAAGTCAGAACTTTAAAAATACATATGTTCTTTGTCCCTAAGCCTCTCCCACACTCAGCGACAGCTCTGAAGGGTATATATTTATCCTGCTGTGTGTGTTTTCCCTCTTTCTCCTTGTGACTTCCAGACTATCAACGCTCAGATGCTGGCACAGCGTCAGCGGGAGCTGCTCAGTAATCACCTGAGACAGAGGCAGCAGCAGCAGCAGCAGGTGCAGCAGGCCCAGCAGGTCCAGCAGCAGCGCAGCATGGCCATGAGGGGCCAGGGCCTCAGTCTGCCCCCCAACATGGCCGGAGGCATGAGTAACCCCCGGATTCCCCAGGCCAACCCCCAGCAGTTCCCCTACCCGCCCAGCTACGGTACCAGTACAGGCCTGGCGTCGCCACCTCCCCCTACCAGCCCTTTCTCCTCCCCTCTTTCTCCCAGCCTGCCTTCTCTCCCCCAAAACCCTCAGCTCCACCTGCATGGTACCTCCTCCTCTTCCTCCACCTCCTCCTCCTCCTCACAGATGATGATGGGAAACACAAGCATGATGGGCGGACAGTACGGGGCCGTACTCAGCCCCCAAATGCAGCACAGTGCCTTTCAGTTTCCCAACTCAGGTACTGTTCCCACTCCCCAGACCTGCCACACACTCTTTACCCCACTTACGATATAGTCTGTGTGTCTGTGTGCACCATTGTCTGTGTTCATGTGACAGTTGCACAGCATCACATTTTCAGGGTGAAAAAAACGTCTGCAATCATTAATCATCATGCAGCATATTTAAGTGGTAATCTAACAAAAACTTGCCTTTTAATCCATCATTCAAAATGGTGTCCTGCTATACAATCCTTGTCCACTAGAGGGCGACAGGACACCAAGTTTTATCAAGCATATGAGGCTGATTCCATGGAAAAGACACGGTTTGGTTTGTGTCTAATCTGGTTCACAGTTATATAATTAAATTAATTTTTAAAATAATTTTTATGATTTCTTTCTCCTTTTATTCCTTATCTCATCGTGGTCCTGGGGTTTGTACACTGCAGTGAGCTGAGATAAATATGACTTCTGTAGTTTCCTCCACTGTACTTGTTCCCTTTCCTCCTAGCTGCTTGCTTGTCCACTTATTACATGCATGTAGGAAAAATAACTGCCTGTCTGCTCTCCCAGATGTAAGGAAAAGGATCAGGGCCAAATAGAATTTCTTAAAGAGTTCAAGTTGGAGTTTTCACCTTAACATTAGATTTTTTGTGTTTTTAATCAGTCCTTATTTATCTATCAGAATTTTAGATCCATGCTATTTTTTTGGATTTAGATTCAAAAGTCAGTAATTTTGAAGTAAATAAAAAGATCTTTGAATAATGTTAGATTACTGACCTTTTTTACTTTCAGGAAATGTGTTTTATTATTTTCTCAATTAAAGGACAGACCTCTGACCTGAAGAACTCTTTAAAAATAATTTTGCCCTAATCCTTGTCCATTCAAATACATTCTCAAATCAACTCCATCATCTCTGCAACATCTGTCCACATGTTTGTCTTCTCTGTGATTTTCAATATTTTGTTTTGAAGTTGTTTCTCTGCAGATCCAGTGTATTTGACGTCTTCCCCTGCCCTGCAGGTATGAGCCAACAGGCAGATGGGGGTTTCGGAGGCCCGGGTACTCCACAGAGCCCTCTGCTCTCTCCTCGCATGGCCCACACGCAATCTCCCATGATGCAGCAGGGCCAGGGAACAGCTGCTTTCCAGGGTTCTCCTGACATGAACGGATGGCCACAGGCCAACATGGGAGGCAACAGGTGAACATGGACTCATAATAACATGGACTCATAATTTATATATTTTTTTTTCACCTTTTCCGTGTAATGTTTTTTTTTTTAATTTTTTTTTTTTTTTCACCTTTTCCGTGTAATGTTTTTATTTTAAATGTTTTTATTTTAAATGTTTTTATTTTAAATGTTTTTATTTTAAATGCACTCCTTTAAATGCTCACCTTCTTTATCTTTCTTTTATTTCAGTATGTTCTCACAGCAGCAGGCGTCGCCTCAGTTCACCCAGCAGAACAACGGAAACATGTACAACAGCAACGGTATGAACCTCAACAACGTGTCCATGGCCACGAACAGCATGGGCCAGATGGGTGGACAGATGAACGTCACGTCCATGGCCACAGGGCCGTCGCCCAGCCTGCCCCCTATGGGGCAAGAACAGGTAATTACTCTGTCACTCCTAGCTCCATTCCTAGAGGTAGGAATTAATGTAGTTGTTGGAGGTTGTTTAAGCTGCTTCTAATAAAAAAGACAAACCCACTGTAAGAGGGGAATTTTACACGGCCGCAGGATGTATCTTTACATCGTCCATTTGCAGTAATGTCCGTCTAACACAACCTGATTTTAAGCCACAGACTTGGACGAAATGGACTCGTGTTAATTCAGGTTTACGAAGTGAACAGGGGACCAAGAAAAACTAAAAGGTTCATGTATCCTCAGCGCTGCTGATGTGTGTCTGGGTCTTATCGTAAGACCCTAAGTGTTTGGGCACACTTATTGAACAGCCGTGCTAGTGAATAATTTACTCGGCAGTTTACGTAACTCCGTCTTGTCAGACTTGCGATACGTGACTCCAACTTAGAGGACAATGATGTAATTAGCCGCGGGCACTTTAGCGCCAGACCATTTAGACTGTATAGATGCTAACATACCGTGTTTACAGTCTGGACCTGCACAGTCCTGCTTTGCTTAACATGCAAAATGAGTATTGGGAGCATAGGAAATGTCAGCACTGTTCATGGCGCGGTTTGGTTATGAATCAGACTGGCACGTTAACATTTGGCTAAACTCACTGAAGGCATTGAAAATATTTAATCTTTTACATCTCATCCACTGTGGACTAAGTTAATCTGTCGCTCCTTTGTTTGTCTGGTGTTAGCAGCTCAGTGTGCAGATGCACTGCAGTTGTCCGTGATGCTTTTAAGCCCAATAAAGGCCTATGAATATTTAACCAAGGTGCTGCTGTTTGATTGTCTGCACTTCAGACAGTTGTACCGTACCAGTATATCTGTCACCTGATTTATCCTCCTTCCAGGATTATAGAAAGATATTGGCACTTAGATAATGTCAATTATTTACCATTCAGCCATTAGCGCAGGCCTCTGCTGATTTACTGACTTGTTTGAGGCTTCAGTGTGCTAAGATAGTTTACACTTGTTTATGACCTGTACCCCTCGGACAAGTTCAAGGCAAGTTTGCAAGTTTTAAGTCGGGAGGAAATGGGTTCAAGTTGACTCCCAAAGCTACTGATCTGAATGTTGTGGAGTTTAGGCCTGGGGTGTCAAACCTAATCATGTAAGGGGCCATGTCTTAAGAACAATTGCGCTTTGAAGGCTTAAACACACAATAGGTTTAAAGCAGAAAACGACTTGAATGAAAACATGGTGATTGATTTGTTGTTGATGTTTTGGCTGTTGTCTGTGTTTGAACCATAACCATCTTCTGTGCTGTTGTTGTCCAAGCAGAAGTACTGTTGACCCTGATGGAGTTCTGAACCTGAACCTCAGTGATCAGCTGGTGTAAGGAGCACGTCAGCCTTTAAACTATATTGTACAGACAACATAATCCAACCTGACGGCTCCTTGAATCAGCCGGGCCGTGCCCTGATCTTCTCGTCTCCCCAGCCTGAAACTCACCTCCCTCCGACCCGGCTGGGCTTCTTTAAACGGCACCAGAGAGAGGAGCCTGACCTGGAACAGACACACAGGACGGAGTGATGATGATGATGATGATAATGATGAGCGCTGGGGATGAACGGTGGATCTGTGACGAGCCAGACTGCCTGCCTGTCCAGCTGCATTCACCGTAGTGTGACTTACTGTAGGCCTCCCAGTGTGGGACACGGACTGTAGGGGGCAGCAGTGGGTGAGATCCCTCCTTCTGATGAATGTATTCCTCTCAGTGGACAGTGGCCATTTACAATCTCATCTCAAAAACGAAGACATACACTGATTTCTTTTTTTTTCTTCACACATTTGTGACATTTCTACAAAGATCCTAAAACGGCAGCAGAGACTCCAGGTAATGTTGAGAAATTATGGACCGAGCTCACTTGGCCTCTTTTGCCTTTTTTTTTTTTTTTTTTTTTTGCTGTTCTTTATTTTATTATTAAAATTATTTTAGGATTTTTTTTTCCTGAGAAATAAGATGTAGATTGAAGATATGGTTGGAGCAACTGATCTTGAAAAACATTGCAGATTAATAATAATAATAATAATAATGATGATGATAATAATAATGGTTTGCGTGGACTGGTGATTTGTATGATTAGACTAATTTAGTCCAGAGGTTTCTATAGTGTATTAAATTAAGTTTTATTTTTCTGTATAGATTCATTTTAATTATTGTAGATGATTCTTTATCCTGGTAGCAGCGAGAAAGAAAATGTTTCTAAAAAGTGTGAGCAAGGCATATATATATATATATATATACACACACACACACACACATATATATTGATATATATGTATATATGTGATTTTAACTTGTGTTCTTTCTGAGGATATTCTTCTAATGATCGGAGTAAAATGAGAGTCATGCGTTGGTCCTGTAGTTTCACGAGGTGATGTCAGCATCAGACACGGTTTTAAAAATGAATTACAGTGATTGTACATAATATACCAATGAGTAATACAATGTTGTTGTTTTTTTTTTTGTTTTTTTTTCTTTCCTATTTATTTTATTTCTTTATGGTTTTGGTTCCTCCTGTCTGGTCACAACTGACTCCTGGAGCCCAGAGTTTTTAAATCCTCGTTTGTGTTTGTTATGTTTGTAGAGATGGCGCCGTCATGAGCTGAGGCTGTGGTACGACGCAGACGGGTTAGATGTAGGGACGGGTCGTATCCGGGGGTCGGGGGGTGTGCTGTGTATACAGTGTACAGATTACCGCTTGCTTCTCTGCCTTTAGCATAGAACACATAAAGACAAAAAACAACAACAGGACAAAGTCAACACAGCCATACAGTAACTTTAAGTAAAAAAAAAAAGAAAAAAAAAGAAAAACAAAAGTGTGCTTTCTATGTTGTCTGGAGTGGAATTGCTTCATACAAGCTGCTAGGTGCAAACTGTTCTGGTGTGATGTAAACAAGCAATAACTACTTGAGTCTCTTTTTGTGTTTTTTTTTTTTAATTATTGTTTTGTAGGGTTTTTTTTACAGTTTCCTGAGGTTATATATATAAAAACAAAAAAGAATTGAGACACATTTGCTCCATGTTTGGAAGCAGTATTACTTCTTTTTTCTTACAGTTTCTACTGAGCAGACCTACATCCATACACAGATTATGCAGCGATGGCTGAGGTTTTTTTTTTTTTTTTTGAAGAGATGGAAAAAGTTGGCGCTCTCCTATTGCAGACGTCAGAGTGAAAAATCTGCTCTGACAGACACTTTAGCCATATATATATATATATTTATGACCTCAGGCAGTACAAAGTGTTCACTAATGACTATTGCTATCTTTTTGGAGCGGGGGAGGGGGGTTTCGATTTGACCTCAAGATCTCTTAACCTCAAAAACGTATAGTTTCCTCAAAGAGAGAGGACTTTTTATATCCACTACTTTACCCAGGACAGACATGGAGCAAAGCCAAATAATCCTCACCTTCATAATTGGATTCCTGAATTGTACCAGCTTATATTTTTCCACCTGTTGGTGTTTTTACACTCGGAGGCCCACACTTAGGCAATGATCTACCATGATGTCACTCAACAGGGTCTAATGATGTAGAGGTGGCAGCGTTGAACACAACAGACCAATCATCCTGAATGTAATGTCATTTAAAGGCCTGCGACCCACGCCGTCGATCTCTCGGCATTTACGGAGCAGGTTTCCCCGCCGTCGCTTATCTTTTTTAAACTGAGTTCTTTGAGAGAAATTTGAATCTGTAGCAAGGAGGACGGACGGCGTCCGCAGTTCCTTTGAGCAATGCTGCTTTTGATTGTACAACACGAGGTGGGGGGTGCAGGACAAGCTTTTGGGAGCCATTTTTAAATGAATGATTCACAGCCCTTTGCAAAATTCCCAAAGATTGTTGAGATTTTGAAGACTTAAAGCCATGTGGTAGCAAATTTTTTTAGAGTTTATAACGAGGACAGGTGCAAACTAATGATTTTTTGCCCCTTTAAAAAAAAAAAAATCAATCCAAGCTTTGGACCCACTAATCTAAAACTATTTTGTCTCTTATGCTTTTGAAGAACTTTAAATGCCCTTTTTGTATCGTCTGTCAGTTTTCTTAGAGCTAAGATGCAAGAACCTTGAAATGCTTCAAAACCTGAGCATAATGCCTTAGATTTTCGTCCGTTCTTGTTCTTGTACATTACACCGCTCTGTCTGTACAAATTTGTATAATGACCTGTGTACATTATAGAGTGGCTGCGTCATCGTCTCCAGCTCCTCCCTGTCACAGTCGGACTCTCCCTCCTCATATTTTCGCTGCCGGTTTTGAAGACCCTAACTGCCCCCGTCCCCGTCCCCCTTCCCCTCATGTTCCCACTGTTTGTATCATACCTAGGGATATTGAAGCAATATGTAAAATACTATACAAACCTTTTCTTTCTAGTTGTGTTTTTACCCCCGCCCCCATGTTTTTTTCCCTCTTCATAATCCAAGAATCTCACTGTACATCCACATCCACCTTCCTGTTCCTCAGTGTGTGTGTGTGTGTGTGAATGTGAATGAAAAAGAGTGTATGTGTGTGCGTGTTTATGTGTGGATGTATGAGCGTTTATGCAAAAATTAGATATACGAGAGAAGTTAAAAACCACAGTTATGCAAGTTGTGAACTATTATGGCTTCGCTGATGCTATTTGCCTTGTAAATAAAGAATTCTGTTATTGCAATATTTAATAAAAGCTGACTCTTTAATTTCTTTTGACAGAAATGGGGGAAAGTGCCTTTTTTGTGTTTTTGTAGGTTTCTGAGAAAGCAAACGTGTCCTGCAAGGTAACGCCAGCATTTTATAAAACTATATTCTTGTTATACTTTTGGAACTGCACATTTAATGTTTTATTTTGTGGTGTACACTGGGTGAAGTTGGGTCTTTTTTCTTCCAAATATTTTTTTTATTTTTATACACTCATCTCAAAATGTATTCTGTCAATCTCAAAATCCTAAAAACAAAGTGAGAATTTGTCAGGAAATTAGGATTCGGACCGTTTTTAGACGTTTAAGGAAAATAACCTTTTAAAAAGAAAAGGAAAAACCTTAATTAATTAAAATGTGTCTAAATCACACAAATTTGAATTAATTTAAACGTTCAAGTAAAAAAATTCTATTCTCTCAAATTCTTTAGATATTCCAACCATTAGTGTGTAGAGGTTTATTTATTAGTCGATTATGATCAGATTAACAATCAGCGGCAGTTTCCGCCTCCCCTGCATAAATCCCTCACCCCCCACCGCCCATTAAAATAAAATGCATACAAATGTATTAGTGAATTTAACGCCGAATCAACAACTCAAGTTTGGTGTTTCTGAAACAATTAATATAATACAAAAATCATGGGAGTTTAAGCACTTTTTGTGAGGTTTCTTAGATTTTTACTCGTTTTCTCGATTGAGTTCGGAGCGGTGGGAAGAAAAAACGCAGCACATAAATAAACGCCTTTAATGACTATTGTTTGGCCTTTTTCCTCTAACTCTCCACATCCAAGTCCTAACAACAAGCATCTCAGCTCCACTGGGGGGGTCCGCGAGATAACATCTTATCAAGTGTAATGGTGAGGGGGAGCATGGTCTTCTTATGGAAATCTTTCTGGTGGGGGTACCTTTCTTTCTCTCTCACTAACTGTGGCATAAGGGTTAAAAAACGCACTGGTGTATTGGTGGGAAGAAGTTATCAGGGGCTGATGGGTGGGTTGTCCCTGAACATTGAGATGCATGAGGGGTGAGGTGATTCCTGGCCAATAGGAAGAAGGTGGTGGGGAAGCGTCTCCAGTCTCCAGCTGACCTGAGTGAGTACAGTGAGTGGAGGCTGGATGCCCTCAGATGACCACAGAGTGGGAGAGGGCGAGACGTGGAGAGAAACAGAGGAAGAAGGTCGAGCAGCTCCACGGAGAGGCTCTGTGTCCGTTCTGATCCTGCACGAAGCTGAAGCCTGTGGACATGAGAGGAGAGCTTTCACTGTGACCCGCTCCAGTTCACAAGGTAAGACGAGAACCCAGCTGGACGACCCTGGGAAATGACAACGGAACTATGTTGGTTACGTTTATGAATCAATTTATACTTAAAAAAAAATCATAATTCCGATTATTTTTCTTATTTAATAAAACTCATATTTCTGTCATTCCTCCAGTCTTTGGTTCCTTGGTTTTTATGAGGCCAGTGTAATTGTACGGTCCATTAACGGCTTCATTAATGTTGACCTCTGCTCTGAGACACTCCTCTGTAATTGGTGTCATGACCCTGGTTTGTCTCTCTGTTTACAGGCTGATTGGTAAAGGCTTCCTCTGAAAACACACGCACTCCTGCTGCAGGATCGGTGTGTGTCAGCTGTGTGTGTGTCCTCTCAACTGGAAATATTGCAAAATCGTCTGTCGAAGTTCTTCTCAGAGCCGGACGTTTTTTTCATGACCAGGTCAGAATTTGCTCGTTTGCAGATTTTTAGCCGTAAAAATACAGTTTCCAACAGCTGGGATTTAAATTTCTGAACAAAACAAATCAGGTTTGAGGGCAAGTTTCTGGATCACAGAAAAGGATTTTGTATCATTTCATTTCACTCTGATTTGTTTGGATTTAATATTTTCATACGGATTCTACACCGACTGTAGAAGATACCGATTTTTTCTATACAAAAAATATATCTTTTTAATTGTATAGAACGAAAATAAAGCTAGAAATGTGTAAATGGTTCTCTGTAGGATATATTGAATTGCTTTGTTTTTTTTCTAGTGAGAAAATCGTGTAATGTGTAAGGATTGATGTCTTTCCTGTAGGAAACTAGAAAAATAATATAGTTATATTTATCTTATCAATATAGGGACAAATAAATCAATATACATCCTTGTTACGGGGATCTGTATTCTTACATATATGTTTTTGTTTATTTAATTTCTAGTTTGCCTTTTCTGTAAAAAAAATCTTTTTTATTGTCTATAGAAAAATCAAACTAGAAATAAAAGTTCTATAACGATCTTTAATTTCTTCTAGGAAATTTAACTTCCTTCCTCACAGAACTGCGTATTCATTTCTGTCAACAGGAATTTGAAGGGAAAATATATGTGCTGTATTTGAAATGAGGGTTTACGAAGAGAGTTAGAGGAAAAAGGCCAAACAATAGTAATTAAAGGCGTTTATTAAACAAAATAAATAAAAATAAATTTATACGCCGAGATATTCTTCTGGCATCAACGGGATTTCTATCTATTGGTCTTAATATCCGTATGGATTAATACAGCAAACCCCGAGGAGCTGTCGGATTATAATCCTAATCTTAAACAGAGGTGAGAAGACTGAGGTCAAAAGTATCTGGAATTAAAAGCAACATTCCAGGTGTGGTCAACCTCCTGTGATGTCATGGGTCTTTTTTTAGTTTTTTAACATTAAACTTTAATAACTCGCCCCCTCCTCCTCCACTCCCTCCCCCTGTCTCTCCCCACTCTAGAAATCTCGGCACTTGCACCTCCTCCTCCTTGTCCTCGTCCTCAGTGCTGTCATGTCCGTGTCCCTGTCCACTTTCCCCGTCATGCTGAAGGACAAGAGCTACCCAGCCGGGATGATGAAGTCCAGTCCGGCCCGCGGCTTCTACCCTGCTCCTCTCCCTGCTCCGCATCACTTCATGGACTTCTTCCCGCAGACGCACAGCCTCCTCCACCCGCTCAAGTCTCTGGGTCGCCTGGTGTCGGACACTCAGGCTGCTCTGCCTCTCAGTCTGCCAGGAGCAGGAGGGGCAGCCGGGGCTCCGCCATTCCTCGGTCAGGGCGCACACCAGGCGTCGCTCCTGCACGAACACATGTTGAGCGTCTCCTCCTCCTCTAACTCCTCCGGGATTCCCTACCTGAGCCAGGTGCTTCCTGGACACCCGCTGTTCTCCAAACCCGAGGAGCTGGCAGCTGTGGTGACGGAGCACGCCGCCGGTCCGCTCTCCACAGACTTCAGCAGTCCGTCCAGTGACCGCTCTACTTCTGTCTCCTCTTCATCACCACCCAAGGACGCTCTGTTTCGGTTCAGGAGCTCGGAGGTGTCTCCGGAGAAATCTCGCACGTCCTATAATTTCACGGAGGACGATTTGTTCATGGTGCTGTACGGTTACTCCGGCAGCCAGGAGCGCAGCGTGGGCCACGCCATCTCAGGAGTGAGTCTGCCGGAGAACTCAGGTGAGAGACCACATATGACTGACCCCAGAGAAATGTTAGCAAATGTCTGTGGCAATAAGATTTAAAGAATAAATAAATAAATAAAAACCGTCCATCGTCATGTTCTGTAACTTTTTTTACAATTTTTTTTTTCAAGTTGTGATTCTTTTCTTTCTTTAGTTTCTAACTCTCACATCCTCCAGTTGGACAAAGAATCGCTGGATCTTCCCGAGGGTAAGACGAATCAGACCGGTGAGAATTCTGTGTGCGTGTTTGTTTCTGGACTCCTGGTGTTCTGAAACTTTTCCCCCTATTTTCTCCAGCTCTAACAATTCTCCAGGCCTCGTGGGGAAACGTCTCTCACTGTGGAGTCTTCACGGACAAAGGCAACATCACCAAAGGAACCCGCTTCGGACCTTTTCAAGGAAAACTGGTCAACACGAGTGAAATCAAGACCTACGACGACAACACCTTGATGTGGGAGGTATATGATTGGTTCACACTCATCCAGAAACATCTCTCTGTCCCCACTCTCATCTCATGGACTGACCCCCCCCCCTCCCCCCTTGTCCTCCAGGTGTTTGAGAACGGCCGTCTGAGTCACTTCGTGGACGGCAGAGGAGGGTCAGGGAACTGGATGTCCTTGGTGAAATGCGCTCGTTTCCCAGAGGAACAGAACCTGGTCGCGGTGCAGGTCCAGGGTCAGATCTTTTACGAGGCCTGTAAGGAGATCAGAGCAGGCCAGGAGCTGCTGGTGTGGTACGGAGACTGCTACATGCAGTTCCTCGGCATCCCGCTCACCCTGAGGGACGGCAGGGAGGAGAACAGCGCGGTTCCTCCCAGTGAAGGTCAGTGTGCGGCCCTGGCTGGAACATTACCTTCTGGTTTGATCGACATATTTAATGCCATCTCTGTAATTTCCACCTGCAGATTCCGGGGAGGGATTCAAGTGCGACAGGTGTGGGAAAGTGTTCGCATACAAATACTACAGAGACAAACACCTCAAGTACACGCGCTGTGTGGACCAGGGGGACCGGAAGTTCCCCTGTCACCTGTGCAACAGATCATTCGAGAAGAGGGACAGGTTGAGGATCCACATCCTGCATGTGCACGAAAAACACAGGCCACATAAGGTAAGAGAGCAGATCAGAAAGTATTCCGTTTTAAGTGTGTGTGGTGCTGAAAGAACAGCTCCCCGTCACTGATCTGATCCAGGATCAGCTTTTTGTGCAGGTGTGAGAGAACGCTCCAGGAGTTGTACTTCGTCCGTTGCTCTCTCTGGCTTCAAGATAATAAATAAAACACAACCGATGAACAGACAGAGAAGGAATAAATTGTACAACAGTAGAAGAAAAAATAAAAACAAAACCAAAGATCTAATATAAAATAAAGATCAAAGCTGTATACATTGCAGTTATCTCCCAATTGTTAGAGCAAATTGCACGATTTTTATGCACGATGTTTATTTATATTTCAAATTGTCCCTGGTACCGCAGCAAATTTATATATATTTTCTTACTATTTTTACAATTAATAAATAAAGCAAATTATTTCAAAGAATTTTACAGCGTTCTGAACAACAATTACAATTTTTAAAAAAAATAATTTCTTTATTTATTTTACGAAATATCGCTACTATAAAATATTTGTCTAACGCAATTGTTGACCTATGAATTCTAAATAATAACAACAACAACAATAATAATGTATGTTATTAATATTATTATTATAATGCAGTCAAAATATTGTTAGTGATTTCAAAGTATTGTCTTTGCTTTCTGCAGTTTTTCAGACCTGTACATGATTTGAATTAGCTAGAAATTGTGTTGTTGTTGTTGTTATTATTATTATTATTATTATAGTCTAATGAGCCTATTTATTTTTCCAGTGCTCGGTGTGTGGGAAGAGTTTTTCTCAGTCTTCCAGTCTCAACAAACACATGCGCGTTCACTCTGGAGAAAGGCCGTACAAGTGTGTCTACTGTAACAAGGTGAGAGGGATGTTGATGACGCTGCTTCAGATTAGTTTGTAGCTTCATCTCTATATTATATTAATCATTTAGAAGATTATCATTCTAAGGACTTGAGATGTTATTATTGTTGTTCCCTTAAAGATTCTGTAAAACCTTTATGTCGTGTTTTATTTGATTTCTCTCCTGGTGAGGAGAGACAGACCGTGATCCATGATTTTGGATCCATTTAGATCCATGAAGCTCGTTTCATGCTGGTTTTGTCCTGAGCCCCATCTCATCGTCCTCGTTGTCCTCTGTCCACAGCCACGCTCCGTGGAAACACACTTACATTCTAATTATGGCCAGATGTCCACCCACCCTTTTGTCTACCCAGATTAAACCTCTAGTTTACGGCCTGACGATGAGGCACCGAGGTTTTTTTTGTTCTTTTTCTCCTGTATTTCCTCCCACTTTTCACTCGCCCCGATTAAGGCTTTGTTTCGCTTAATCCTAATCCGTCTTTTTCTTCCTGGAGTGAGGCACGAGTCGTGCATAGTGACGCCATACAATTAGACAACGTTTAAGAAACGTGGCATCTTTTCAAACTTTGTAAATATTAATATTTACGTTTTATTCTGAAAAGCGGAAATAGTTCTCATGTCAATAAGAAAATATAAATTGTTCGAATGTTTTTTTTTGTTTTTGCTGAAATTCTAAACGTTTTCTCTTCTCAGTTTTTAAATAAAAGTGTTTTGTTTTTTGTTTTGTTTTTGTCTCTGCAGGCCTTCACAGCCTCCAGTATTCTCCGCACTCATATTCGGCAGCACTCCGGAGAGCGGCCGTTCAAGTGTAAACACTGCGGGAAGGCCTTCGCCTCTCACGCCGCCCACGACAGTCACGTCCGGCGGACACACGCCCGGGAAAAATCGTTCCCGTGTGAGATGTGCGGGGCTGCGTTCCAAGATGAGCAGGAACTGAAATTCCACATCAAGAGTCACAAGAGTAAAGGATTTTTTAGTTTCCTTTTCTACATAAAATCGACAAATCTACGGCATTCTTCATTCGTCTTCGTCTAATACCATATTTATACATATTGGCTATTTATTTTACACACTAGTTTATTTTTTACTTTTTTACTTAGTTATTACTTATAATTCTGAACTATTTATATGTATTTCTATTTTTATATTGCTTTGTTGTTATAACTGAAAAACAAACTATAAATGCTTTAAACGGAAATTTCGAAAGTAAACTATACATAAATGTATTTATAATATGACATCCTCATTAAAGAATTACAATAATAATGCATTTAATCTTTTAACATAATTTCCCCCTAACGTATCAAGAATATATCTGTAAACTAAATCAGTTTTTCTTAGTATTGCAATAGCTTTTTAAAAATAATGTATCTATTAAAATTAAAAGAAATTATTTCAAAATCTCCCTGTTCTTGTGATTAAACTTTTCTTTATAATCTGCAGAAAGACAAACGTTGGACAACACTGCTCTCCTGTCTTCTCCTGGGACTGTACTACAAGAGGACACGATCATTCCAGTGAAGGACATTCCAGACGGACTCACAAAAGTGGGAGAAAATTTTGGCTTTGCAGGGTTAAGTGTTGTCAATCAGGAATATCGTCCCTGGAAATAATCTGACAAATATATATGAATGTCGGCAGATATTAGTGGACCACAGGAAAAAAAATCAAGTTTAAATTAATGCTGCTTAATAAAAATGTTCTATTGTAAAGAGCTTATTTAAATAGACTTTGCTATAATTTAAAACTATTTATATGTTAAAGAGTGTTGTTCGTTGTTTAGTGACTTAAAGCGTTTTTCTCTGCAATGCTTTTGGTGATTTCAAATACATAACAATAACATTAAACCTCATTACATCATTGTGGTGAATATAACCAGAGCTTTGTTACCATGCATCGAACAAAGCTTCAAAACTAAAGCTATTTTCTATCATTGTGGATTTTAAGACCTATTTGTGTAAAAAAAAGTGTACTACCATAATTTTTATTTATAAATATAGTAATATTTTTTACTGTACTGAAAGGCTGCAAGAGCGAAAGTGTTTTTGTTTGTTTCCTATGAGCTTTTGCCTTTTTTTTTAATGATCAACAAATAAAAAGAAAACAGCATGAAATTAGGACTAATGCTGTTATAATGTCACTAACTATGAACCCATCGGCTCCTGAATGCACACGGAGTCAGGATGAAGTCGCATTATGTCCGCCCGTCTATTTTTAACCCAGTCCACTCAGTGCATTTGTCCCTCTGTCTTGACTGCTGTCTTTAGCCTCGTGATGAATGGCAGGCTGCAGGCTCAGAGACAGTAAAACTGAACAAATCCCAGTGGACCCAGTGAATGACAATAGAGTGCAGCAGTGAGGTGGTCTATTGCCCCGGGCACAAAGGGAGCTCCCCATGACAGACATCTGCCCTCACACTGTCACCAACTGGCACACATGTTCTCCAAAGATCACAGCCACAGATACAACTGCACTGATTCTGTTCAGCCTCAAGGAATAAATGGCAAATATATTTTTGTGTCCCAAGACTTGGCTGTTTTAGAGTTCGAATGTTTGAACGTGTGTGTGTGTGTGTGTGTGTGTGAGAGAGAGAGAGAGAGAGAGTGTGTGTGTACAGTATATGTGTCTCTCAGTGTGTTGATGTTAAAATGAGGAAAGAGCCACTTAGCTGTGCGGTGGTGGCAGCAGCATGAGCTCTGACAGATGACACTGTCTGCAGCCTTTGTTCTGATGCTCTGCTATGTCACCTTTGACCTCTGAGGACACCATACATCACAATGAAGACGCGTTAGTCAGACACGACGACACAGAGAGTGTCTCTCAAACGTGTGATGGTCAACAGTGGCAGAGAAAAGACATCAACAGAAGTTTTTAGACTAGAATGTTTTCAGCGAGATTGAGATGCTGCTAAAATCTGGACCTCGGACTAGTTTTGGTACTGGGCCAAATCTACTTGTGATGCAGAGCATTCGTGTCTGAGTGTCTTGTTTGAACAGAGGCATAACTGAGGCACGGTCTGAGCTGGGTCTCACTTTTGTAAAAAGTGTTGTTTAGATTGTACAATTCCTGCAAAGTGTTTGGTTTCCATCTTGTCTAACCTTTAGCTAGTCTTTACTACAGTTTAGCTAGCCCTTACAAATCTTCCTATTACTGGGCATATTTGAAGCTATTTGTTATATATTTATCACATTTAGGACCAAAGTTTAGCTATTTAGATGTTTTATTTTTGTCATTTCTCCTCATCCCTGGTCCAAATCTAAACCTACTTCTTTGTCATCCTATTCTATAACATTTAGGGAAATTTAGTACTTTGTATTTAGTTACAGAAAAAACAAGTCTAGTTTTGTGCTCTAGATAAATATGTTCAAATATCACATATTGAAGTCTAATGTTCAATAGTCCTACAGTGACAGGAGCCATTAGTACCATCAGTACCTCTCTGCCCAACCTCCCTATTTGTTTTTTGTAACGGATGGTCAGCAGTCATGAGGGTCAGGCGCCACATCCTCACTGCTCCTCACTGAATGTTTAACAGCCGCCTTCTCCCTCTAAATAGGCCAGATATGGATACTTGAACAAGTGTAGATCAACCTCCACGGCCTGGCCCCTCCCACTTATACGACCCCTGAGCATCCATGAAGGGGCCTGGTCTGAATGGAGAGGACCCTCCCCTCTGTGGCCATCCAGGAGCAGAGGGGAGGAGCGGGAGGGGACGGGAGACAAAGACAAAAAGAAAGACAGAAGGAGAGAGAGGAGAATGAGCTGCCAGAGCTGAAATACTGAGATTGTTAGCGAGCTGTGTTAACAGACCGATTTCACTAGCACCTTCTGTGATTGGCTGATTCAGGACTCCCCTTTGTCTGATGGAGGAATAGAATGTGGTTTTGTTTATACAGATTGATTTCACACTTAACCTCCTGGCGAGTTAACAGTGCCCCCGGAGGACGATCCATCAGATTAATCTCTATATTAATATGATATTAATGATCAGGGAGCAGTGAGGGTTTTATGGCTTATAGTTTTGCTGATGTTAATTCCCTGTCAGACTGAAGCACTAGGCCATTACTCTCTCCAAAACAACGTATGATGAACGTTTAGCTGCAGCTCATAAATGTGACCTCAACTAAATGTAATGCACCGATTAGGTCATGTTATTTATTGATATCAGTGAGGCAGTGCTGCAGAAGTCAAGATAAATGGGCCGCGTCCGCAACTGGGACTGAGAAGAAGTTTTCTGTGTTGGTGTTGAATTAAGTCACCAAGTTTATGAACTGTGTCTGAGTCAAAGAATGAGAGTCGAGTCGAGTCCCTGAGGTAGAGTCACTGACAATGAATGCTAAGATGAGTTTCTGTGCAGTTACCATAGTCTTAGTGTATGTGCAAGTCACGGAAAAAGTTTCAGTTGAGTTCAATTCATGATGGGTTTGGTGACTTCCTCTCCTCTCCTCTCCTTTTCTGTCCTCTCCTTTCCTCTCCTCTTTTCATCTGCTAAGCTAGTGAAGCTGAGTGGTCAAAGCCTGTACTCTTCTATCGATTGCCTAATAGCTGTCTGTGTAGCATACTGCAGCGAGTGTGTGTGTGTGTGTGTCCAGTAAGACTCAGACTTTGTGATGAGTTGGCTCATAAACCATAACCACAGCAGCTCTTTGTTATTTTCTTCGCCTGCATTAAGTTAAAACCACAGGAAAAGTTGTATAAAATGACATCATCAGTTTTATCGATAACAATAATAACTTTTATTTGTCCTGTAGGTGGTGTGAACATTGACACTTTAACTAACTCTTTTTTCTTTTTTCTTAGTGAGCGACCATCACCTGCGGAGGAGGGAGGCTCTTCTTCCAGTGTGTGGGAACTTTTCTTTTGTTCCTAATAAATAGAATAGGACGTACTGTACATCTGTAGCCTCTGGGTCAGGAGACGAGACTGACCAGCCTGTCATCTGCCTGTCTTGTCTCAGGTCATCGGCCAATGATTCCCACTTGGACAGTGGACAGTGAAGCTGGAGACACAGAGACAAGCTCAGCCTCCTGCCTGCTACTGACTGGATGAAAGGCAGTTCAAACGTGGTCAACAAAGCCTCTCCATATTGCTGCCTTGCCCAAGACTCCTGCCTGTGTGAGTGTGTATGTGTGTGTGTTCTAGGTGGGTTTGATGCACAAGGAGACAGATGGTCTTATCCTTTTCTGTGGGGGCTTGGTGTAAGTTTCCACTGAGGTCTCATGGGGCAACATATTTTGGCCTACCCTCGTCCGTTCATCCATCCATCCATCCATCCATCCATCGGCTATGCTTATGTTTAATTATTTTATTTGCCATTTTGGCAAGACTTCCACCTTTTTCTAAGCTAACCGTTAGAGCTATTTTTTAGTTGGTTATTTTAATTTTAACATTTTTGTTAAATGATATTTTGTTGTCGAGCAGCTTGCAGTACATTTACAGTATTTAGCACTAACAGAGTTGTGTTTTTACGTATCAGGGACAAGCTAAATATTTGTGCTAAACCCTGATTTGCTTTGCTTATATGAAGCTTTATTTGCTAACATTATCTAAGCTAACTATAATTTGGCTAATGTTAGCTGTTTGCTTGATTATTATATATTTTGACTCTATTCCAGTTGCACTTTATTAATATTATTCTAACTGTACTTTTAGCTTTTTTAAAAAACATTTTTGGTTAACTTTGAGTAATGTCTACATAACATTTTGGATACTGAATCCTATGTGTTGCTAAATCTAATTAAGCTATTTATTTTTTTTATTGACTGTTATATCATCCATCTATCTATTGAATTTATTATCCAACCCTGACAGGCAGCAGGTTTCTTCTCTTGCTGTAGATTCAAATGTATCATTGCTAAAAAAAGAAGAAGCGTATAAACGCCTGCGGGTCCATGTGGACGATTGTCATTCAACATGTTAGAAAGTGTGATAGAGTTCTTCTCCCCATGTGTCACGCTTTACAATGGTTCCCAGTGTGTCTGTGTGTCTTTATGCGCAAAGCCTTTGTATGTATCCAACTGTTATTCCTGCGGGTGATGAAGCTGGTAATAGGGTAGCGTGGAGAGGAGCTACTGTTACAGAACCCCCTGTCTCCCCCACCCTCACCCTCTCCATCACCCTCACACACTTCAATTTCCACATCACTTTATTGCCCTCTCTCTGGCTGCCTGGTTGTATACTTGTCTTACAATAGTGTCTCGTGCAAATACATTTATCTTATTCACTATCACCAGATGACCACTGTGCTAAAGTTAGCCTCTGGTACATCAGTGGGTTTTCCCCTTTGACAGTTGCCTCATGTTGTTTGACTGCTCCTGTTGAGCCTGGATCTATTCTCAGGCGAATGTTTCACTCCATGGGGTGGTGGTGGTGTTGAAAGACCCGGGCCTGTGTTGAACTGATACTTCAGGACAGTCGGACCACATGCTGCTGTGACACATATGCTCCATCCACACTATGCCTTTCTTTACATTCAAAGCTCCACACAGCAGTGTTAAAAAGCATCTTAGAAGTTTAAAGACTTCACTGTTGTTTAATGAGTTCTTGATATGTGAACATCCGAAACACCAGTTAGTATAACCAATCAGTGTTAAGACAAGGCTACTGAGAGTATGTGCCAGTGGTTGTGTTTGCAGCCAATCCAAATATTAGGATGTTACATCATCTTTACAGAGATCATTATAAGACCATAGAAAAGGGTGAGGTACAGAGAACACATTTGTTTTTCCTTTAGCCCATTAGCTCCTGTAGGAGACTCACAATTGTTTAATACCAGGATTTGTAAACACAGAAAAGTACAACTGAAAAACACCTTTTTTGCCACACTCTAGCTAAGACAATTTCTTTTTCTTGTCAATAAGGGTTTGTTTTTAGCGTAAGCATTTTGTTCTGCTGTTTTAATAAAAACAGTATGGACGCAGATATAATGTTTCACTCAGGCAGAATCAAATGATATCTTTGATCCACTGGCCACACAGAATGTTTTTTAAAGTTGATTCTTCACAGTTTGACTTGTCAAATGTGAGAGCAGGGATTTAAATGTTAAAAAGCCCCAGAATGTGTACTCTGCCTTGGTTGAAGGATTTACAACATATGGACACTGTACTCCAACCACATGCGCGTCCATGCACAGACCAGGAGACCTCTCTGCCTCTAAAGATGTTTGCTGTTGGTCCAGCTAATCCTACCTAAGCTGTCCATTTAGATGAACACAGAGGGCATGTGTTTGGCCACCATCCATGTTTTTCTCCGTCTCTCTGTTACTGTCTGACGGGGGGAGGAGAGACGTACACGGAGCGTGTGCCAGAGGAATACCATCAGAAAGAATTCTTGGGTTTTTGGTGTCTTTTGTGTGATTTGAAAGCTCCGGAAAATGGATGAGCTAATGAGCACTTTTGCTCTTACCCAACCATCATTGTTCCCTTCATTGCACAGAGAATGATCTGTCACCGGCCACACACACGACAGCTGATGATGGATTCCCCACAGACCATCAGCAGAGTACAGTACAAGGGTGAGCCAAAGGGCACACTGTGATCCTACAAAACCAAACCTTTAGCCCGCAGCACATTGTGTCATCTACACACAAACACTCAGAAACACACTTTCAGTGAGTAGATCAGCCCATCTACATCTTCATCAATAGCTGTCTGTCACTTCTAACCAAGATAGGGGCAAAAAAGACAATGGAGGACAAGTGCTTTATCAGCCAGTTAGTCTCTTCGTCCACTCCGCAGCCCTCTCTGATTATAGTAATGCTGTCGTTTTTAGTGTGTTTTGATGGAGAAGCATCACATCCAAAGGAAATTTTATGCGTTTGAGTGGGTAAAATATAAAGACAGAGAGACTTTCCTTTCACATTGCACCAGTTATGATGTGCATCTATTGTATTTTTGTTATTTCTGCTGCCTCTGCCACCATTTTTTTTTATCTTTAGGTGATGAACAGTTAATATAATCGTTCTCCATTTTTAGGGTTTGAACCCATGAGTGGAGTAGCAGGACTTTTTTGAATTTGCATCTGTATCAAAGTTGTTTTTTTTTTTTACACTCTTGATGCCTCCTTAATGCTCTGATCATCTTCTAGGGTTCTGTTAAGAACCCCAAACCAAGACGCTGACCGGATGACTGCAGATAAAGCCAAGATAATTCCCTTCACAGTCAGCAAGGTAAGCATATAGCAAATTTTTCTTCAGCACCATTCCTTCTCTTTATTGCTTTATTAGACGTACTGTAGTAATTGTTGTATCTTGGTTTTACTTGTAGGGTTCAAGACTTCCAAACGTCATGTTCTGATCAGGCCCTTCTGGTAAAGGTATGTTCATTTATTTATTTCTGCTCTAATAATAAGATTGAAAGCCTTGGTTTTTATCATATGAACTTAAGAGTTCATTTGTAACTTTAAAACCATGCTTCATTGATTATTTAGTATCTCTTTGAATATTTAGAGATCCAACTTCCAACTTTCTCATTGTCCCAGTTGTCAATGTTCTTAGAATTATCTGAGCCGCCAATGAAGTGCCTCTTAAAACGAAATAGTTCAAATTCTATCTGTTCCCTGACATGAAATCCTAGGATTCCTTCATTCCTGATAAAATGAAAGATTCCCATCATTTTATCATCATCCACTTTGGTCTTTCCATTCATAACCTTCTTCAGGAACGGCGCACCACTCGGCAGACTTAGTCAATGTTACCGCCACAGTTACACTTTAATTGTTCATAGAACAATTGACCGTGACCCCAGGCAGCTCCCAAAGGTCTGCAGGGTCAAAGGGGAGCAGACTCTGACAAGCCCTGAGGTGTGGCTGGTTAGCAGCAACTTCGAGGCTTGAACGACTGTTTAAGCACCTGATCCACTGCCGCCGTGCCAAACATTAGCGAGTTCGGCGCTGAAAGGTCTTAAACCTGCTCATCCAAGAGACGAGAGGCAATGATTCATCAGCCAACGCGCTGACACTGATGGAAATGGTACCGCTGCAGGACTTATGTCGGCCACTCAACGCACTACCACAGCTAAGAGTGTGTGTAGTCGATGTGTCAGGCTGTTTGTTGTTCTGTGGTGCATTGTCTGTCCACGTCGGTGATTGTGTATGCATGTGCCTCCACGGGGAAATAGAGTGTCTTGGCCCCTGCAGCCACAGCCCCCTCCCCACCTCTTCATGAGTCATGATGGCTTTTTGACAGTAGAGCTGGAAGACAACCCCCCCCCCCCTGCTGAAACATTCATGAAGCCTTATGACCCTCTCCTCCACCTAATGTACCCTAACAGGCCTTTATAGCTCCTCTCTAGCCTAGCATCACCTTAGTGCTGCTTCCCAGCATCTAACTTCTTAACACCCTGTCACTGCTGCAGCTTTATAGCCATTGTATAGATGAAGCCAGAACCTCATATGTGATTTAATGATCACTGATGGAGAGCAAACATCACTGTGACCACCGTTATTCTGGCTCCTGGTATGAATGTGTATGTCTTTTTTGCCCTGGATTTTTAAGAATATGGAGCTGAAACCATAGGTGGTCAGATCATCGATACATTTCGGTCTGTAATTATATGAATAATCATAAAGTGAAGAGAGAAAACTAACCTGGGACAGAATGAGAACAACAGGAGCTCTGTGAAGGTAGATGTTTATTTTATTAACCGGGCAGAATCAGACAGTACTGTTAACATCTCAGTGGTTTCAGTATAAGGACAGGTATTTTCCACTTTTCATGTTGTTTCCCTTCCTTCTCCTTCACGTGTGGTCATTGACTGCCTATGTAATGCGACTCCCAGAGAGGGGTGCATTGATCTGTTAAGATTGTCACTTTAAAAAAAAAAGCCCCATTAGGATTTAAGGTTTGACAGTGGATATCAACATCCTTTGCTGTTGTGACAGGTTTAAATGACCCCCACCCTGCACACCCGACCCATCCCACCCGGAAACTCTCCAAAAATTGTCATAACCTGTAACCTGTAACTGGACTTTGAATGAACGTGAGCTGATGAATGGAATTGACCTGAGTCAGCATATTGGTTAAGGTGTGTATATATATATATATATATATAAAAGCATGAATGCTGGTCGAGTGACCTCTGCTTGTCATTTGGACTCAACACTGTGTCCTCTGTGTGTGTCCACCCTGCGTGTGTCCACAGGGAGATCTGGTCTGAGCAGGGTGTTTTACTACTCTCCTGGCCTCCCCACTGTGTTTACCTCTCCGTGGTAAAAAATGCCATATGCTAAATGGGCTTGTGTTACGGCTTTGGTTACCAGGCGGAGTGGCGGCCCCACACACACACTGCAGCATCAAGGAGGACAGACATCTAAGCCCAGCCCGGGCCTATAAAGTGAGGCAGCATTGATTTGTTTATCCTCTATTTTAACAATCTCCAACACATGAGATTCATCTCAGCCACAGACAATCTTCTGATGGTCATTGATTCATCTGGTAACAACAGACCAATTAATTAGCGGTGGCAATCATGGCCGCATTTCTCAGGTCAAGGCAGAGCATTAGCATTGTTTCATTTTTGAATTAATGCAACCCATACTGTTCCGACGTTATATACTCACAAATGCTTAGCACTTAGGATTATTCAATATCTAAAAAAACAGCTTGGCTGCTAATACAAACTATACATCCCGGTCTACATTATTGACAATGCTCTTATTGACTGAGGTAATAGAAGTCACAGGGAATGGCTCAGAGTCAGGATACGCTGCAGTCAGTCTATGGCTCTGATAATGTACATTCATCAAAAGTAAACTGCAGCGCTCTGCAAGAATTTTCTTTACTTCAGGTTCACGCTGGGATATGGTTCCGGGCCCAGTGTCCGCACTCAGGGCCTGAGCCTCATGTTTGATCGATAGTTTAAGAACAGGCATTATTCTCTCAGGAATATTCATTTTTAAATGCAGTTTTCTCCAGTTATTCCATCAAGACTTTTGTAAAACTGCATTCAGATTGACATTTAAATATTAAAGAGGTATTTGTAAACATAAACATAAACAACATAAAGGTACACCCAATATTTCTACATTTTAGGAAAATAAAATAAAATAATTTAGACAGTTTATAGTTTAACATTGTTTTTATATTAATGTTAAATAAAACTACAACAGAAATAATGATTATAATGTTTTTTTTATCCACATTGCAAAAAATGGAGGAATGTTTTTTTTACCTTTTCTCCCAGCAACAATACAGATAATGTGCCAAACTAATTCAATTTAAAATGAAATCCTTAGGACTAAATGTATATTAATATATATTATTTATACTTAAATCTATTCAGTGACTTATGTGATTGTTTATGTGTTTATATACATATGTATTTAGATCTGTTTAAAAAGTTTTTGTTTTTTGTTTTTTACTGGTTTGAATGCTAATCATAAATTCTGAAATTATAAAGGAAAAAAAAAAAACTCCTATGATCCGTGTATTGTTTACGTAGTCTTTTTGAATGACTTTTATTCCCAGTACACAGTCAAAAAAAACACTGGACTAGTCCTAACCATTTCTGGTCCTCCACTCTGGGTCCAGATCAGTTGTTCTGCCACAGTCCTCTGTTCACTCCAGCAGCAGATCAATGTCTCTGAAATGGAGCCGACCTGCAGTCACAGTAATGGCGCACACATCATCTTAAAGGGCTCTTCCCAGAAGACCTTCCTGCTCACACAGCAGCAGCAGCAGCAGCAGCAGCAGCAGCAGAGGGGAGACGGAGGTCAATAGAGGCGCTGACTGTTGTTGAGCCCCTGCTAACAGTTAAAGGCTTACATTACAGAGCCCTGTTCATTAGAACCCTGACAAAACCTGACGTTGTTGTCAGATGTGAGTGATATTGTATCAGTGTCTCTCTAACAGGAAGTTTCTGTTTTCTAAACATGAAAAATGAAATGAAAACCTTCTGGTTCGGCTCTCTTGTGTGCCTGTATGTGGGATTTCTAACCACAGCACATCACTACTGGCATCTTTATCTTCTATCTCTTTTATTTAATCTTTTAAAAGCAGTGGTGATACCAGTTGGCAGGCAGACAGAAGGCAGCATTCAAACGCATAATCTTCTCAACCAAGGATTACCTGTTTAGAAGTTACCTTCAAACAGTTTCTCTACGCAGGTCTGTGTAACAGTACATGCACACTGGCTGCTTCCATTGGAGGTCAAATTAGCTCCAATGATGAGCTTCTTATGTCTAAAGGCCCTGGTGGGGCTGAAAGCCCTCCTCGGGGGAATAGGGTTAAAAACTGCCCCTGGATGCTGTGAAGGGATCTCCTGAGAATAAAGAAGTTGTGAGAGAGGGGCTGATGAATGAGTGTTATCCTCGGCAGGTGTCGCAGGGAGAAGTGATTAGTAAGAAGCTGTGATAGCGCGAAGACTTGCAGTGGTTGTATTTTCATTAAATAATTAAGAACATGTTGTAATTCAGCCATTGATTTAGAATGAATAACGTCCTGGTGTTGTTGTTTTTTACCACTTTTATTCCATTTAAACTAAGGCTTTATGCATTTATTTCTCATGTTAGTACACGGTCCACATTTGTTTCATAGCTGTTTTTATTTGTGATTAACAACTGTGTCGGCCATTGACTTATTTACTGACCTGTGCTGAGTGACGCTGGTCTGATGCAAAAATAACATCTTGCTTGGGCGTTGAGATGGTATTTGGAGCTTGAGGTGCTTTGCAGAAATGGAAACTCTTTTCTACAGTGTGTGAATGACAACGTGTGTATGGACTGTGTATCAGAGCAGCAATAAGTGGATGGACAGTGATGTTATTGTATCTATATAGTGCATGTCATTGAGATACGAGTGTTAAAATTATAATCTGATTGATTAAAAAAATTAATTATCAGTGTTAATGCAGTCATATGGCAGCTCAGGACAAAACAGGCTCTAAACCAAGGCCTTTTCAAATGAAAGTAATCTAGAAAATCAATCCACCTGTTCTCCTCCTGTCACACAGCAGCAGCAGGTTTGGCCACACACTGGTCACACTGTGTGTTGATGTCCCCTCCAGCTGTCTGCCTGCGCCACCGCTGCACCACCGCAGTTTCCTCTCTGTCCTTGCAGAGTTCGGGCCCAGCGCCTTATTGATTGGAATGAGTAAGTTAATAAGCTTTAGACTCATTCATCAGCAGGGTAGAGACTGGAACTGCACGCAGCAGGCTTAATCAAGTCATCAGTGCCCGTCAAGCATGAAGACAGTAATTAAAGGAAGAGGGAACATGGGAGCGAGGAGAGGAGCGGGGGTCTAGAGAGCCTGCCTCGGAGGAAGATAGAGAACTTTAGTGCTTCACCTGTGAGACAGCGTTTTACAGCAGCATTGGCTGAAGAAGGACACAGAGGTGGAGTCGATACTCTTTATTTTGGTTTTGGTGCCGCGTATGGCTGTCACATTAATCTGGCCTTAGTTAATCAGCAGCTGAAATACAATCAGCCGGCTGATGCCAACACTGAACTGAGGACGGACAATTCATCCGGCTCTGGTCAGAACAATAGACAAAGGATGACACTTTCCTCCTCCCTCCACTCCGCCCTCTGTGGAGGAAATCACCAATAATTATCATCATCATCACCACCATCAATATATCACCACTGTAACGGAGCGAGGGCTAAAGGATGAGCTTATTTGTTTTCTGTGTTGAGAGGCAGAGGCCATCAGTCCTGTCTGGACCACAGGAGGAGGAGGAGGAGGAGGAAGGCTGAGAAAGTCGTGATGAAAGGACTGAGGTGTGAATCCTCAATAACTGTGTGAATTATGGAGATAATCTATAAGGTCAGGGTCACGTGTGAAATGTATCACGATCTGGAAGCGTTTTTAAATGACAGGCTCACAATATTTTCTTACTAATGATACATAACCATGATGTGCTCAGTGCGGTATATTGACTCTAGTTTAGTGTGTTACCTGATGGACTGAGCCAACTGTCTAGTCAATTTTGACTAGAGGAAGTAAAGAGGAATAACTTAACTTTTTGAAAAAGTATTTTAAATCTATATTTTATTTCTTCACTTGTACTTGTATATAAGTCAGGAACTTTTCACATTAGGCTTGTCATACAACAGTCTCAGACATTATAGCTGCTCTGCTGAATAAATTCCCCAAATTAACTATTAAATGGAAAATTCCCACCACATTTATAAATTATATATATTTCTTTATTTGTAGCCCAAATCATCTTTGTCTCAAATGTTTCAGAGGATTGAGAATTTCACATGTTCAAACCCCTTTAATTTTTAATTTGTAACCACAACATGTGAGTGACATTTTAAACTAGGGTTATCATTTAACTTTCATCATTTTCTTTTCTTCTTCTGTCTGCTGCTGCTTCCTGAGCTCCGTCTTCTGTAACAGTTACTGACACAGTTCTCCTTCCTGCCTCGGCCCTGCCGTGTTTGGTGAGAGTTTAACAATATGTAAGCAGCAGGTCTCACTCAGGTGCTTCTATCCCCCTGTGGCCTATTAGCCTTAAACCTGACCATTAGACTGTCCCTTCAACTGCTGTGAAACACACTCGCACCTAATGAAGGCGACTCCCAGGCTCGGCGTCCATTAACTGTGACCATTGTTGTCCTGTAACCATCTACGCTGGGCCTCTGTGGTGAGAGGGCTGACAGGTAGCATCAGCATCACATGTGAGCAGGGAAGCATAGAGAGGCCACAGAGGAAACACCGCACGCACACACACACACACACACTAATGGGAATAAACACATACCCTCACACATCTAAACATAGTGTGTATTGTGACACTTGTTTGTTACAATTATCGACGTTGATTGTTGTTTTGAAGCCTGTTTAGTCTCCCTTTGGATTCACGTGTATCTTACTTTATCTACCGGCCTTTAAACCAAAAAAGACTTGTTTTAATTTTTAATTAAAATATTTTACCATCTTAGTTTTAGCTTTTCCAACCACCTGTAATGCAATCGCAAAAGGAAAGTTTTCCAAAACAAATCAACAAGACTTATATTTTCATTTTTTTGTGTGTCATGAATGCCCTGTGATCCTACAATACTTTAAAATTATTTACAAATGAATCTTTTCTAGGCAGCACTGACTTCAGTCCAATTTCTCTGGTGACACTAAGGACTTTCTTACTCATGTCTCACCTCTAGCATTAATTGATCTGACATCCAAACCTAAACTTCGCCCTCCTCCCTTCTTCTGTCTCTAATCACACAGTGCGGTGGACAGACTGAATACTGCTGTCCCTGTGGGACTCAAACCAGCAACCACAATCACAACCTGCTTTACAACTCGTAATTAGCACGGGGAGCACAGCTCCCACTTGGGTCACCAATTTCAAAGACACATTTTCTTAGAAAAAAGGCAACAGTATGTGTGTGTGTGTGTGTGTGTGTCTGCGTCTAAAGGCAGAGAGTGCTGCTGATAATCCTGTGAACCTGTATGTGTGTGTGTCCTCTCTTACAGGGAACAACTCAATTACAGCACAGGTCCTCCATAGATCTGTTAGCTTATCTGATTGTTGGATCACCTGATCGATGACGAACAACTGCAGAGGGTTTATTTAAGCCTGCCGATCATTAACGTGGCTCCTCCAGAGCGGCAGTGGAGACCTGTTGAAGTGATCGGTCACAGCTTAGCAGCTCAAACGAGGGATGAACAGGCTTCGGCTTGTCATCCAGATCACTCCCTCCAGCAGCTAAAATCCAATTTGTTCAACGTAAAACAATGACACCAAGATAAGAAAACCACTGAAATGAAGCATAAAACTGGAACCAAAAAGTGGACTTTTTTCTTTCCAAAGCAAAGTCTAACTGTTTGAGTGGAATTGAATCTTCCAGAAACCCCATACACACAGTGAAGAATGGAGGTGTGCTTTGGGATTACATCAGCTGTCTTAAACCTCTGGCCCAGGGACCATTTTTGGCCCACAAACCCCTCACATTGGGCCCATGAATGAATACTTTTTTGCAAATAATTAGGATGCTTTAGTTGTTGTATATAAGAATGAGAAAAATGTCGGTATAAGTGGTTTTCACTACAGTGTTATCTAGTATTTATATTTAACTAAAACCTTTTTTGTCCTAAACATTGAACACTGACGTGGCCCTTTGAGACCTCTGCTTTAAATCTTAATTTGTTTCTCATTTGGACTCAGCAGTTCCTAGGTTTTACTAAAATGTAAAATGTTATTGTTTAATTTGAAAATCTTCTGAAACCTCACATCAGTTTGTCAGTTTTTCTTTCCACTTTCTTGTAATCTCAGCTGGTGCTAAAACCCCGAGTTTCTCCTCGGATTCAGTTCACAGTAAAAGCCCGGCAGCGTCTGTTCACCACCTCAGACTTCTGTGGCCTCTCACCGTATTGATCTTCTTATAATCATTGACAGAGCCATTTATGGATGGCTAGATGGGATTCAATTAAAGGCACAGCCCACTGATTATTTCTTTCTTTCTTTTTCTTCATCCACCCGGTTACACCGCCTCCCTCATTGCTTCAATGGTCCAACACTGTACCTCCTCAATTAATGGGTAACTCATCAATGAAACGAATGGCCACTTGTTTCTGCTGCTTCACAAAGGCCTGTGAGGAGAGTGTGCAGCCTCTGAATGGCGAGGCACGAGGCAGCACACGCCGGTGTTTACATTAAAGTGTCGTATAAAAGTTGACTCCCTTTGTGTGGCACGCTTCCTGGACCGGGCTGCAGCCTAATGCCACGGGGCCAATTGTGCCTCTTTCTAGCCCCTTTGAGACGCAGCACACTTCTGTTGTGTATGGGGCAAAAGGGAGGTGAAAGAGAGGCAGTTCTTTGGAAAGATTTTTGGGATGGGAGGGGCTGGGGGGCAAGAAGGAGGCTGAGTATTTGTTATAATAAAGGAGCAGGCACGTATGACCAACAATGGATTTCACGGATTATGGCAAAGACAAAGACAGTGTTGCAGTAATTACAGTGCAAACACTGTTGTATTGTGTGAATGTGTGTGTGTGTGTGTGTGTGTGTGTGTGGTGTTGCTCTGTTAGCAGCTGTGACTCAACACCCAGATAACTGTGAGGCATCAGGATGCTGAGGAGAGGAGAGACAAGAGGAAGACCTGCTGGGATTTTCTTAACTGTTAGAAGGTTAAAACAATATGGAAGTTCATTTACACCAGCAGGGGAATAGATACAGGATCATTTGTAATTTGTGCTAATTTACAAAGTTGTAATTCTCAGTTAAAGGCAATGACTATGGGCCACAAAGTCCAAATAACACAGCAACCAAAAGCTGTATATGGACCAGATTATTTACTATATATTTTCTTTAAATTACATTTATCACAATTATGTGTTTGGTGTGTTATGACGACAGAGATAGGTTGAAATTGTCTATTTATTTTTAGTTGAACAATACACGTTTAGAATAGGTTTCCATACTAAACCAATATTTGTCTCCTCACAAAAAAAAACCCCATTGATTAATCAATCAAAATCAATTTTATTTGCACTGCCTAAATTTGTTGGTTTGCTTCAGCAGGCTCCACAATCAATGCATTTAAATGAAGTCAGTCAGACTCAGATGACACCTGACGGCCTTCCCCACACTCCAAAAAATGTTTATTTTAGTTATAGATATATTCAAGTTGAATGTGAAAAAGGTTGAAAAGGACTAAAGTGACTAAAGCAGAAGATCTGCTCTGGAGGAAGCAGCCAACGACAGAGGAACTGATTGAATATCCTGTATGTGTGTGTGTAATAAAACTATAGAGTTGTGATGGACGACTCTATTAAAACAGAAGCAACTTCTCCGAAACTAAAGATTAGAAGTCAACCTGCTGCTGGAGGGTATTGATCTGAAATTTCATATGCATCACTGGATGATCCGTCAGGAAAACTTTACTGAGGCTTTTGGCCCCACAGCTAATCTACTTCACGAAGATGCTCTCGTTTCCTTTCAACTCCTGCCTCCTTCTGTCTGCCTGTCTCCTCTATTCGGGCTTCCTCCCAGCTTAGGCTGATTAACAGGAGTGGCCCATTTACAGTATGGCTGGAAGGTAATTAGTGGGATGAGCTGGGCAGAAGGATCCTCTTCAGGGGTTAAGGAGGCACACGCTCAACTACCTCAGGCTGATGTGTGTCATGGTGGTGTGACAACAAAGGGAAGGGATTTCCTTTTACGATTTTATAGGTTCCAATCTGTTCAGATAGTAAAAGAGACTCCACGTCTCAATGAATAATAATGCAATATATGGAGAATTTTTTTTATTAGTGCTTCCTCAAAAATCCAATCCAACATATGTAAGTTTCATTCTAAAACTGTCTGCCCCTGGAAATACTGAGAGGAAGTAAGAAGATTATTTTTACCGTTATCTCTGACTCTTATACTTTGTTTTTAAAAAGAAAAACAAACAACAAAAAGAAGAAGAAATGATCAGTTTCATCTGATAAGAAATCAGATAAAGAGCTTCAACACCAGGCTTTACAAGTAAAACCTCAGCTAATACACACACACACACACACACATACAAGTAAATACACAGAGACAGTATCAATCATACTGTGCTGCACACTCGTGCAGACGCCTCCTTGGTCTTCAGACCTTCCTTCCCTCTGACATGTGGAGCAGACCCTGTGCTTAGGCAACTGATGGTGGTCACTTTAGCCCAGGGGCTTTAAAAATGCACACACACCTCACTTGGTATCTTAAGCCTCTAAGAGAGCAATTATTCCATTCATATGGAGGTAATTGTGGGCCATGAATATGAAATGTTTGTCAGTCCCTCCTTTAACATTGTGAGTGCTGTGTGTGGATGCTCTTGGAGGAGGACAAAGGCCTGAAGGTATGGCCCATTTCCATATGTGTTAGGCGGAATGGAGGTGGACTAGAAAGGATCTCCATGTTTACTGTAAACTCTCTGAGTCTTAACATCACCAGGTGCTGGTACTGTCACTGCAGAGTGTTTCCTTGTCTGCAGGTTTCACAAGTCGGATTAATTCATCTCTGGGTTGGATAAATTCATCCATTTGTAGGACTCCAGTTTATCCAGTATTTCCTCACTAACTTACTAACTGGCCACATCTATGATGGTTTTTCACCAAATTGAATTTACTAGTCCTGTTTGTCCAAGTGTATTGTCTCCTTACTACACTCATTGAGCTGCTTTTTTTTTGAGCGCTCCCATTTCAAACCTTGTACATTGTTTTTTATGAATTGTCAATCTCTCTAATTTTGAGGAGGAAAAAATGTCCGTATGAATGTAAAGTCACTGAAAATTTAATTAAAAAAAAATCAATTTACTGTCAGTTAAAATGTTCAACTTAACATGATTTATTCATGTTAAAAGGTAAAGTAAAATTCTTCGATCCCCGACACACCAGAAATTGCCCGTAAAACTTTATTAAATCTTCAGTTGTTTAATTAAAGGTAATTTATTTAATATTAAAGTTTTTCAAAAAGAGCCGCTTTAGTTTT
>NC_024309.1:7836619-7853381 GCF_000523025.1 Cynoglossus semilaevis | reverse complement strand
AAGTCTGTCTCAGGTTGGTTTTAATCTAAACCTTCCACCTTCAGGTTTAATGTATGAGATAATGTTAAAGATTCCTACAGCGAAAAGAGTTTTTATATTTGTAAGCCTCCCAATGATTTATAGGCAAAGAAACATTCAGCCTTTTGTCATGGAGGAACCTGTGTGGCTGTCCACTCACTGAGTGACCTGGCCCACCAATCAAGCATTCAGGGGTGAGGGTATATGGTTAAAGGGTGAGGGAGTCTGGAGGAGAGGGGGCTAAAGACTTTCGCATAAGCATGGAGGCTCAATCTGCTGGGATTGCTCTGCACAGTCAGGGGCCACTGCAGGCTTATACCAGGGGTCTTTATTTCGGGGGCCTTGCACTTTTTAACACAATTACTACGCCACCCTTCTGTCCTGATCGGCTTGTCTTATTCATATGTATAAGTTGCTCTCGGGGCTGCAGAGTTTCCAGATGCATGACCCTCTGAATGGGTAAACTAATTTGGGGAGTAGTCCTGACCACAAACCAGAGAGAAGAATACTGAACCTTGGAATGCTGCAAAGAAAAAAAAAGTGTGACTAATTAAAAAGGGTGCCTTTCCTGGCAGCAGAAAGTGGTGAAACAGTTCCACAGAGGGTTACAGTTCAAGCATAGAGTCCTCTTATATCTTAAAGTGCTGTTGTAAAGCCATTAGCTGATGAAGCTGGATGAAACGCAAAGACACCAGGGGTCTTCAGATCGTCAAACCAGCACTAGTTTGGGTTTATTTTCAATTAAGCATATTTATGTCCTTAGAAGTCCTGGAATTCAAGCCCCCACCCCCTTAATTTCCAGTTACAGATGCCCACACCTGCCTCTGCTACTTTTGCCGTATTTTCCCGTATGACACTTATGTCAATGCTACATACAGGAAAAAGGTGCTGTGAGTGAATGTAAACAGCGGGGGAGGGGGATGTACAGTATATTTATGAACATGTTTACCTGTGTAACTTTGGACCAGGTTTCCTTTAACAGCTCCACAGGCAGACTGAGGAGCAGACAGTGTTTCATTAGTGATTCCTGTAATGTCAATAAAGTTGAGATGGTTAACAGGAAGAGTGTGGGATGGAGCTGGGGGTAAGTGGGGGCAGGGGGCGCCAACCCAAGGCCACGGAAAGTGTTGAGGATGGCTGCAGATGATGATGATGATGATGATGTCATCACTTATCTGCTGACAGAATGTGATATATGCCCCTTAAGATAAAACCCAATGTTAAAATATACTGTTAGATATCAATATACATTCATACTAAATACGTATGTCACAATAAATTTTAAGCACTAACAATACCTGGTGGTAAATTTAATTTAATTTTCTTGGTAAGTGTGTTACTTTAGGATGAATACAACTCAACTAAAATGTACAATACTACTTATAATTACATTGATGGATATATGTGGTCAGAGCAAATACGGATGGACTCAATTTGGGTTTGGGTTTGAGAAATTGATCTAAATGGGACTTATTGCGTGGCTCACATGTCAATACCAACTTCTCTTTTCCCACGTCAACAGCTGACACGAGTCCTACAAAAAGCATTCCGTGATTCCCAAACAGAAATACTAGCTCGCTTATGTGTTCCAAGGTGAAAATCGTGAGTACACAGCGCCATCTGCGGGGCCATATGCGAAAACGCTAGACTGGGTGCGTTATTGTATTAGTCTGTGCACTAGAGTGCAGTGTTGTACTTCTATGTAATGCATAGCCTCGTCCTCTGCTACAGCAGATGATACAAACTGTAAACAAACGTAATTGTACAGAGTTCAAACTATTCTACTGCCGTTGTTTTATTGATACAGTTGATCTGAGATTCCCTTTATACTCACCCGTTCCACCATCTTTAAATAATCACATCAACCATCAGTTGTATTACTGCCTTCCAGTCTTACAGCGAATAATCAATTTCCCTGTAATTGTGTTACTTATTGATGATTTCTGACCAGAAATGAATCGTTTACAGTTACTGTGCTGTTTCTAGCAAGAAGAAAAAATATAAAAAAAGAACTACCACATCAGTCCAGCACGTCACATGGAGAGATTCTGTTTCTGTTATTCCCCAAAATAGTCGTTTCTATTGTGGCATTCAAGCCTAATTCTGAAGTTGCATTGTGTTTCATTCCCTAAATCTATTTGGTTGGATGACAAGAACATATTAACCTTTAGAAAAGGCTGGTCTTGTCTTGTGTAAAGTCCCTACACCCTATCTCTCTGTTTTAAGAAAGGTCATGGGCTAAATGAAATGCCTCTGGGCCAACAGTGTGACCCACATACATATATACTTCAAACACACACATTTTTGATTAAAAAAAACAACAACAAGAAGAATGTTATGTATGCACATATCACAGTAAGGCATTTTTACAGCTTTTGACAAAATGTCCTTGAAATCTGCACACCATTGTTCACCAGGCTGTGCCTGAGTGGAATGCATTTTATAAACTATTTCAAAACTTTGATGGAGAATTTGAAGGTACGTCATTAAAATTCCTGGGGTCATAGCTGACAACCTTTATATTTATATGTATATTTATACGTATAAAAGTCCCTGAACATGGTGCTGGGGTAAGACAGTTAATAAATTATGATTTCCTTTGTACCCCAAGGCTAACACTCTGTGAGTGAAACCTCAGATGACTCTGACTAGAAGAACCTCTCTGGGTCCTCTCACTCTATTCATTATGGAAAAGCATGTTACTGTGCATCAGGTCATGACATATAATAGTTTGCATTCAAACAAAATACAGCAGAGAGACACCACGCACCATCATTTGGCCTTGGCCACAGTTTTGCTTTGTTTTCTTTAAAGCTATCGTTGCTACAAAAGCCCCACAAGAGTGATGGAAGTGCAGCGTAAATGCTCATATCCTTTTATGCTACTGTGTAATCATAGAGGTTTGCTGTATTGATTGGTCTGCAGGATGCTTATAGCCGGAGTCTAAGATGAAAACTCCTCAAACAGAGACCGCCATGATGGACTCTGATGCTGTTCATTGATTTCTGTCCGACAGCTGCTGACAGACCTCCTCTTTTCAACACTCTTTTCGGCCTTACAAGAAAAACCTGTGCGTCTTCGTACACATTATCGGTGTGTTTCAGAAATTTTAGACGTTTTCTTCCTTGCATACCAATTTTCAGTGGTGGAGCAGGAGTTTGACATTTAGGCCTCTTTCACGTGCTATACATTCAAAGAGGAGCCAATGGGCTTGAAAATGAGCAGAGAGGGAGGAAGAAAAGAAAGATTGATCACCCAGTGGAGCTGGGAGAATTAATGACCTTGGAGAAAGTCATCCATCCATGGTGACAGGCTCTGGGAGTAAACATTTCTCTGATATAGGTATGTGTGTTCAATGTCAGCGAAGAAGTTTTGATTAAATCTTAATTAACACTTTCACAGGGGAATGCCATAAGAATACAACAAATACACACAAATAGTTAATTAAAACAAGGTAATCTTTTAGAGCTATGTTCTTAATTAAATAATTGAAGGATAAGATATTTTCTTTGTAAAAATGTTTGATTTTTTTAAAAAAGAAATTGGCAAATTTGCATTAAATGCAGGAAGAAATATCAACACATCTAGTCTTTCCTAACAACTATTGTAAACCTAATCAACTATTTTGAGTGGTCCTTTTACAAAGTTAAAAAAAATCCTTAAACAAATTATTATTTCTTTTTAATCCTTTTACTGCATGGCTCGTTTTGTCATATGATTTGGGCCTTTACACTTGACAGGGGCAAGTCAGGGCAAGTCCCAGGCTTTGGTGTAATAGTTGGGAACACATGTGGCATCACAACACCACATAGTGGTCACAGTAGGTGCTACAAATGAATATATTTCCTGTTTATTGTTGCTCTGTATCTTAATGTTTTGAGATATTTGAGATTTATGCACGCCCCTGCGTTGAACAATCAAAAACGTTTGAAATGAAACTCAGACTATTCAGAGCAATAACCTAGAAGAGTCAGTAATGTTATGGGTCACATTCTTGTGAAATCCAGGCCTGATTAAAGCCCTGGTTTGTATTCCCATTGAAGCCTTTGTATTTTGATTATATTCTAAAATGTGATGTCAGTGTAAAAGTAATTTATTTTGTTTACTATTTCTCCATTATAGCTGGAGGCATGCCTACTACTCTCTGAAGGTCCAAGTGACATTTTACAGTCTTTTGCCTCTGAGGACTAAGGCCTGGCAAGGGGCCTATTGTCCACATGAGCCATTGACCACTGCTGGGTCAGCAATGGTCCAACTGTCCATATGATGTGGTCTGATAAACAAGATGCCATATGGACTCAGAGGCATTATGGTGAATGGAGTCCTATACTCAGTACAGTCAAAAAATATCTCAGCCTCAACACTTACACTTCTGCACGTTTCTAAGTATTTAGGATCCAATGTCACACAATGTCGTTGTTTAACATAGAATTTGTATACTTATAAATTTACGCGGAGCATGCGCGCGCCCGGCGCATCAGATAAACTACAAGTCCCAGTGTGACGTGTGAAAAAACAAATCCCCCGCGATGCGCTGCCTTCACCGTCCTGTCAGATAGATAGAAATTGAAGGGAAGATACAAATCTGCTTTGAAAACATCAGAGATATATGAGTATGTGCTCATAAAAAATTATTATTTAATAATAATACTACAATTATTTAAACATGAAAGTCTTCCCGCCATTAGTTTCTGCCAAGCTTCACATACAAAGAAGGAAAGGAGGAGAGATAAAGAATTTGATAAAAGATACGAAAGGTAAAAGGATAAGATAAAATGACAAGGCAAGGCAAAAAGACCTTAAGGTACACTGTGTAGTAAATACTTTTTGGCGACCACAAAACACAGTGGGCATCGTTTATCCACTGTGTTTTTATTTTTAAGCAGGTCGGCCCAAAACGGAAGCTAAATGCAGAATCTTTCTTTATAATGTAAATCAAGAAATGCTAAAAAAAATAAATATGTGATTCACGCGTTTACACAAATAAAATTATTTTATATGATATATATTATACTTAAAGGCAATAGTGAATGTCATTTAGTGAATTTCAGACATGCCAGGTGAAATGGAGCAACAATATATGTGTAGCCTGGTCTGGTCTACAACTAATTAAAAAAACATTATGTGTTTATAATGTAAGTGTTGCGGAAAATTCAAACGCTTCCTGACTTTAATACAATGTGTTTTACAGTGGACAACTCAGACAGTAAATTTTTAGTAATCTCCTTTCCGACTGTTCTGAAGGCACCATGAGTCCAGCCGAAAGAGCAGCAACCATCCGCATCAACCAGCGTTCATTCAGTGAGTGGTCGCTACGTGGAGAACAACAGGCTACCTCCGTCAGTCCTGTGTGAGTGTCTCGTCTTTTTCTCCTTTTTAAACATCTGTCGTTCATTGATTTCAGGCAGAAATTTAATGTTGTCAAATTTTGCAAAGGTCTGGTGTGGAATCAATGCTGTATTTATTCCTAAAGTAATGACTTAGACGTGTACGGACAGCGTGCTCTTTTGTTCTCTAGCTGTATTTTTTAACGTTTGGACAAAAGAAAACCCGCTGTTAGAAATCTGTATTTTTGACATTTTTGTGTTTGGTTTTATCTCGTGAAGGTTTGCACATTTCTTTCTTTTCTTGACGAGGTCGAATGCATGCATTAGAAGTGGAGAAACTGATTTGTTTCTTTGTGTGTCAAGTGTTTGTAATCAATCTGAAAGTGTGACGTTTGTTTTGATTTAATCGTTTTTGTTTGTTTTTTTTCGTATAGGATGCTGCAAAGCTATGGGACAAAAGTAAACAAAAAAAAAAAAAAAAACAAGCTTGCTTTGTGACAAAGAGCCATAAAAACAACAACATGGGATCTTAAGGAGAACTTGCTCCCTTATCTTTATTATTTATTTGAGTACTTTGAACTTTGAATATTTATAGTAAATTATTACAGACCGTGTTAGAAACTGGTACATGAGGAAAGGTGATGTTCTTGTTTGCTGAGTTAAGTCACCACTATTGTGCTGTAGTGGCTTTGGAGGAAAATATGTCCCTGATGCTGTGCTGTGATAGAGATACCCTGTGACAGACCAACGCTGCTGTCAATACAAAAATGGAGAACAAAACATGCACATAACCAAAGGCAGTTGTTCCCCCCAAGTCCTTCAACCAGGGCGGTCTGTGCTCCTGCACCCAGCCCTGCAGCATCTCTGCCTTTGTGTCCTCACCTGGCACTAGTCATCGACTGACCCGAGATACTAGCTTAACCATGACTTCATCCGACCATGATGAAACGGGGAGCGACTTGTCTGAGTGTCTGGAAATCCGTGAGCTCCAGGACCAGTACACGGACCCAGAGAACTCTTTTAAATCCAAAAGCTTACCTATCCTGAATGGACCTTGTCAGCCAGAATGCAAGGGTGGGGAGCATCGACTGGTCAACACAACCCACACCTGTGTGGCCGTCGATGAGTGCGAAATGCTTCAGCCAAAAACCCCAGACTCGAGCCAAGCAGATTCCCCTTCGTCCAGACCAGATTTCTCTCCCTCAGACTCTAGCATGGTGGGGCTCAGCAGCTCTATGCCCGTGGAGGGTCACAGACCCGGTGCCTCTGGGGGAAACAAGCTTGGGTTTTCTCTCTCTCGCCTTATACACATCCCAGCTAGAAAGTATGTGCGAGTCATTCTTAGGGACTCTCGCTGCTTCCTGTTCTGCATGTGCTACCTGACCTTCATACAGTCCCTGATGGTGTCAGGCTACCTGAGCAGTGTTATCACCACCATTGAGAAGCGCTACAGTCTTCGCAGCTCAGAGTCCGGCCTGCTTGTCAGCTGTTTCGACATCGGCAGCTTGCTGGTGGTGGTCTTCATCTCTTACTTTGGTGGCAGAGGTCAGAGACCGCGCTGGCTGGCTGTGGGTGGTGTGGTCATCGCTGTAGGGGCAGGGTTGTTTTCTCTGCCCCACTTCATCTCACCACCGTATCAGATCCAGGAGATGAACTCATCCACTGGTCATGAAGGTCTCTGTCAGAGCAGTAACAGCAGTGGACGAGAACTGCTGGATGTTGCATCTTGCCCTCGTGACCTGGAGGGCAACGATCACAACCTGTACGTGGCTCTTTTTATCTGCGCCCAGATACTCATAGGCATGGGCTCGACGCCGATCTACACGCTGGGGCCCACTTACCTCGACGACAATGTGAAGAAAGAAAATGCATCTCTTTACCTGGGTATGTCAAATAATCACACAATAACAATAACACATGAAAGTTTATTTCAGGTACTCTGAGAAATTATTTTTGCTTGCAATATTTACACAAGAGTTATAATATGAAGCCAGATCACACTCTGCTTTTTATTTTCAAGTGCTCTCATTAGTCATGTACAATACTGTGGTATAATGAAAGTTTTCTATATTCCCAAATGAAATGATTGCATTTTAATGAAACATTTATTTTGCAATTTTACATTAATGTTTGTGCCTTTTCCATTATCAAGAAGACACGTGTTTGTACTATATTTATATATGTTTATACCCCTTGTACTCAGCAGCATGGAACCTCTGCATCACACTGTGGTAAATACAGAGACTGCATAGTCAACCTTGGGCCAGAGTTTCATGAGAAAGGAGTGCAGGGTGAAAGCAGAACTAGGTTGCACATGATTAATGGTTTTAGCGTTGCCTGTATGAGTGCTTGTGAGATCCTGCTGTGTGCACAGACGGCCAGCAGAAGCCAGGCAACATGTACTCGTGCTTAGTCAGGGCAGAGGCCAAGATGGAGTTTGTTTTGGGTGTCATCAAAGTTTTTTACTGTTTTTCATCCATTATTTGGACATTCCTTTAGATCATGAGAATCATTGATATATTCACATTTATCTATGCTCGTACCCTAGAGTTTTGCTCTGAATGCATAAACAAACTGCACATACTCCACATAGCTCATAGAGTAGATCATGGTCATCCAAATAATGGCCATGTCTGGCTGTACACTATAACAGCGTTATCTCAGCAAGGGTTGCCTCTCACTTGGTGCTTTAATATTCAGCTTGTACCTAGATAATGGACTTATGGACTGTTTATTAAAGTTTGATGTCTTACAGAAGTAATCTGGCCTGCAGTTCCACAGACAGACGGCAGGGTCTTTTTTAAATGATCAACCAAAATACTGTGGTCCGATTTCTTATCAGACATATCTTTTTTTCAGTTAATTTATGCATGCACACATTTGAATGTCAGTTTGTTTGCACACATGAGAAAAGAAATGCTTGGCTGAAAATTGTTATTGAGGTTGCTGCACACTAATAGCCTCATTGCTGACACCAGACCTTCATCGCAGCTATTGCACACTCTCGTGGCGCGTATTCGCTCTTGAGTTCTCTTGTTGGCTGCTCCACTGCCCTCCAGCCCCGGTATTGATCAGAAACCTGCGTCACAGGGAGTCAAAGCAGCACAGTTATTGAACCAGGAGAACAAGAAGAAAACAAACCCAAAAGGCAGATTGCACTGTCCTCACCTTGGAAAGGTGTTCCAGGTTCTTTGTATCGTCTGAAAAATCTCTCTTTTCAGATAATTGTTTTTCTTTATTAATTTTTTTAATAGTGACCCATGGGTTTTTTTAGACCCTCCAAAGAGATATAATCTGTTTAGTTCAGTTTTGATTAAAAACAGAAACATGTCTTGACAGGTCTGTGTGTGCAGATATGTAGAAACATACGTTTTTTTTTTCTTTAAGTCACCATGGTAACTGAGCTGCAGGTTTATTGTTCAGGTGTTTCATTTCATTTTGTCCTTGATATCTTCTCTGATATGTTGTACTGTTTTAGGTAATGAATGAATGGATGAACAGTGTTCATTTTTCCTTATGTCACTTTCTATGGCACCTCCATTTGCAGAATGTCTCTACAACATCTTCAAACCCTCCGAAGAGATTTATTTATCTAACCTCAAAAGTCATTGTTTCTTAAAAATCCAAAATGTGTTTCCTGTAGTTTATTTGTTTTATACAATAACCCACTATCATGTTCCTCAATTACATTTTGTGTCTACTGTACATAGGATACTAATGTCCTGAGGGGACTTCCCCACTGAATTCTCTATAGTAGTGGTTTCCAACCCCCCAAATAGCCAATATAATGTAAACCCCATCTCAATTTGCAGTGGCTCAGAGGGGACGAGTTGCTCATCTTTGTGGGACAATGCAGTCTACAATGAAGGGTACTTGGTGTCCTTGAAGAGCAAGCGTGTGTGTGTATGTGGCGGAGAGTGCTTTTCCTGGATGTTATCTTTGTGTATGCATGCGTACTACACAATCGGGCATTCCCTCTGACCTGGCAGCCCATTTCCCAGCTTTGGCCCCACATCACTATGGCAATGAAACAGGCACAGCACTAAACTTTACGTCCTAGATTCCAGTTTGTGGAAAAATCAACGTGGGGTTCACTGGGCTTTGCAGATCTGTTTTGTCTTGTATTGTAGTTTTTATAGCAATCCTGAATCCTGCAGAAAGACGGCTCGGCTTGGTGCAGTTGCCATGATAAGCACATCCTTCCTCCATCGTTTATTTTGTTCCTTCTGCTTTGGCAGATTTACAACCTGCCATTCCTGGTGTTACTTTGGTGAACATTTGTCTGTGCCACTCTCTCAGCAGCCGTTTCATCTTGTGTAAATTGGTGGCCCGTTGAATGGGATGAGGTTCTGGTTTGTTGTCATATTTGTCTTTGCTGTCTTAAATCTAGCAGTCAGCACAGAAAACACTGACGAAATTGAACAATTATCTGGAAGATGCTCTTTATTGATTTTGTAGATCCAAAAAAAAAGAAGAAAAAAAAAAAAGAAGCTGGACAGCGGCTGTGACCCCTACTGGTTAGAGGGGGCAACAGCATCTGTGGTTTTACAAGCTAATGATGCAGAAAAGCTGTTATTGATTTAGGATGAAGTGAGGATTCAGGTCTTATTAGATGGCTCTCTGAATATGTCCACTTTACCAATCAGAGGCTGTGCATAAACTGAACATTTACAACCTTTTTTGTTTATGCACAGTTGTTCTTCTACAAAGCTTTTGTTGTCTAGACGTTGTAGCCTCTTTGCATGCAAGAATGCCAGCGGCTGCACTACAGAAAGGATAAGGTCAATTGATTCCTCCTTCTCTGTACAGCCACAGTGCCTCTGCATTCACTGTTTTTTAATCAGATACCAGGTAATCAAGTATCAGTGTGTACTGTTGGTCCACCTGTTTACTCAATTTTAATGTTTTCTTCGACAGAAATCCAGCACTTCTGTCGACCTGTCCCAATATTGGTTTGGATAGATGAGGATTGTGTTTTACTGATGACGGAAAGAATGGGTGGACATCTGTGCAGTGCAGAAGAGTGGAGCTTTTAACATGCTATTTATAAGTATTTGCTTTTGCTGCATAACATCAAGAACTTTTATTTACCAGTGTGTGGGGAAACATAACAATAAGTGGTTGACCAAATGGTTTGTCAGTGGCTTTGCAGAATTTAGTAAGTGTGGTGATTTATTGTTATGTTTACACTTGATGATAAATGTGGTTATAATACAACAATGTTTAAGGTGTGTTTTTGAATTTAAGCTAGAATGTTTTTAATAGTGTAGAATATAACAAAATAAGGTAAACTGCCTTTAGCATGATAATATTTTTTTCTTTCTTTTGACATATTTCATACGTATGAAAATACATAAATACTATTTGTACCATTACTAATGTAACAAATTGCAGATATTTTCTATTTGTTATGTCAGGATGACTATTCAGTGATAACATCAATGTTGTTTTTATGAATAAGCCTGTGTAAATACTAAGTCTCAGCTACGTTGTTTATTGCCTACTTAAAAAAAAAGTTTAACAACATTTTTTTACTCTAATTAATTTAGTCATATACAAATACAATACAATACAAATGTTGAGCTACTACTTAACTTGGCTGGTCAAATGATATAGAATGGAGTTAGCTTATCTGTCATAGATAGTTTATCTGTAAGGCTAAACATAGACTGCTTTTAAAGGTATTTGTGTTTAAACTAAGATACCTTTTGACATCTACAGAGATGACTTGTCTTGTCTGCTCTGTAACGCACACAGATACACACTCGCATGCGTGACTAAAAACAAGTTGTGTCTTCTCTGCTCTCTGACAAATTTAGAAAGAACAGTTGCTCTCAGTCTCCCTCCTGAAGTATCTTGTGTGTGGTTGTGTGTCTAAAGTGCATTCCCGTCAGATTGGCGTGGTTTAAAAAAACAGGAATGAACAGTCAGTTTACAGTCAAACCCTCACTGTGTTTATGTTTTTGTGAGTCAGGATTTGAAGTCGTGCCCCTGGAACGACCCTTTCTCTGCTCAGCCACTCAATTTCATTAAATGGTGTGTCCTGTTAAGCTCGGTAGCAGCCAAAGCAAATGCAGATTGTGCACAAACAGAAGCAAACATGCAAGTCCCCAGAGGTTCTATGCCTTTCCTCCCCCTCCCTCACTCCCCCCTTCAGGCTGACAGCTTACATTGCAGGGATTGGTTCGGGGTACATGGTGGGCCAGTGTCACTAAGTAGCACGCCTATAGAAAGCAGGCTAGTCCTGCTTCAGTACAGTCCCCTTGGCCTAGTCTCGTAGTGGTTTTAAATATCCTTGTGCCCCCCCCTTTCCCTTTTGGCCACATGGACCCTCAGGGTTACTCAGGAGCAGAAAACCTTTTTAGCTGCAGACAGCAGTGTTGCCAGATCAGTCTACTACTACTACTATCACCCCCCCTTTGACCCTTCTGTGGTGGGTCCACTTCCACTCTTGGCTGTATGTGTACGAGTGTGTTCTTCAAACCACTTACTGTGGCTGTATTTCCACGCAGACAGACAAAATTCAGATACAGACACATTTAGAGTTGATTTAAATATAGTCTACTGACCATCTGCTGTAACTGATGAATGCCCTTGTGTCCTGTCCAGGTCAATTTAGAGTGTAGGTTTTTCCTGAGCAAATACTGAAAGATTTTATTTTCTTTTTTAGTGATTACAGCATCACAGAGAACCCTATTTGTTTTCAGCGCTGCTGACTCATTAAAAAATAAAATCCCATTTGATGCCTTCGACTTTTAGGCTTAGATTATAATTAAAAGGGTCCCAGTCGTAGCTATAAACGGTTTTAATTATTACAAATTAAGAAAAAACTGCAGAGTAGCTCTTTTTTCTTAGTCACATATCAAAGATTAAATAAAGTTAAATCTAGTCTGAGTTTTACATGAGTAATTAAAGGCAGGGATTAGTGGTTTATGTGTAAAACCACGTTCCATATTTCAGGTTGCTTAGGAATGTCAGTTGTTGGCATTGTCATTCACTTTACATTATAAATGCACTGCAAAAAAGGTGGCCAGTTACAAGACACTGTTATTGAGAATTACTCTTTTTTTTTCAGTTTGACCAGCATTTGTATCAGGCTCTTTATCAATCTGCTGTTCCTCACATCTGTACTTACTCTCACATTCCAGTTAAGGGAGGTACTCTATTGTCACGAAGTTGCCCTTTTTAATAGTTCCATGTATCTTATTTTGATTGGTGCACAGCTACGTAGTTTTGGCGATATGACACCATATATTTGCCACATGGCTATCTTTAAGGAAAATTTAACTTGTCCTCAGGCACCGACAAGTGACAACAATATTGCTTTGGTTGTTTTCCTTTAGTCTCACTGAAGCCTTGACACTATAAAGTTGGTATTCCCTGCGTTGTATATGTTATATTCAGCTTAATACAAATATTCTGGATGTGAACACATGAATCCTCTGTATTGACATCATGGGAAATGTGATGATCATCCGGTCAGCATCTGTCAATTTGGGTAATTACCTTGAATGAAATATTCAATTAGCAGTGTCTCGTTCCAGTTCTGTCAGGATGGATGGCTTTAATATCACTGATATTTCCACCGTGCTGCCACGAGAGCTCAGTGGAACAAAACAGGAAAATGCTGTCACTTACTTCTTCATCGCCGTGCACTAAAACACTAGGAAATGCCGCAGTCTATTCCTTTGCGGTTGTTCTGTTGAACTAATCAACGACTTGAAAAGAGACTAACCCTCCCTTTGATGCCTTTGTCCTGTCAGGAAATGAGTTGCACTGTTTCTAATTACTCGATGTTTATCTGGTGCCAGTAGTTCAGTATGTCCTGTAAATGATGGCTGTCAGAGTCAAGGAGAGTTGGTATTGTGTTCACTTGGCCAGTAATGTTTTTTTTCTTTAACAATATAGAAATGCACACTGAAAGGCCTTTGGCATCGGTCTATAAATGTCTAACCTTGGAAGACCCCCGTGGATCAAATATTTAAATATAGTGAAGAGGAGCAGCCTGTGTGTCTGTGTCAAGTCGCCTCTCATCACCCTCTCCCTCATGGGCATCTTATCTGTTTAGCGTAGTTTGACATTCATGTTTATTTGGCCTGAAGGAATGTTCTTCTGCTCATAAAATGTAAGAAGAAAATATCTTCTTCTAAAGTGCTGATGTCCTGAAGCAGTGGCCTGACACTGTTGTCCTTGAACCTTTTATGCTACAAGGATTTAAAATAAAAGGCTGATAACGGTGTAGGAAAAAGAGGAGTTAAAATATAACTGTGCACAAGATTTTTAAAAAAATATATATAATTTTTAAATTAATTGTTTTAAATTTGTGAAAAAGCAAAACATCTTTGGACCAATGTCCAAATTTTTCTATCTAATATTATCATGAATATACTTATGTTATTGCTTGATTTGTCAGTGGTGTTGTGTCTAGTTTTCATGTAGTATAAATCATATATGTATCTTGTTAATTCACCAGTATCTTTTAAAATTAACAGTCACATATTGGACAGTACTCATCTGACCTTCAGCATGTGTTTCACTGTGCTAGTTGAACACTGCAGACCCATCCGTGTTAGGGCTTCCTAAAGGACAGATACACACAAGATGGATGACAATCAACATCTCCTGACTCTAACTAGACCAACATGCTGTAAAATAATGTTGCGTTGAGATGTAAGAATTTGTACATTATATTGTTATATTATAATACAGCTAATCGACACACAAAACTGTAATAAAGGTAAGTGAAGAGACTGGGTTTTTTGCACTGATTTGCCTGATCATCTTTTTAGGCCTGTGTGTATTTTGAAAGCGTAATTCTTAGTAAATGATCTGGGGAATGAATGGTTGAAGAACAGCTGTTCATGGCTGGCAGGGCTCTAGAACAAGGGATAAGTGTGTGCAGATATACATGTGTGCGTGGCTGAACCCCAGGAGTTGTAATAGGATGAGGTTTAACGGTTGTCAGGAGTGAGGACAAGTGTTTCCAGGAGGCGGAGTTTTGTGTTGGAAAACAGACACTACGTTTCCTGCAGGGCTGCAGCGACACTTGAAACATCTGTGTCTGTGTAAAAAGACTGCAGTGAAATGTGTCTTGTCAACACTTAGATTATTTTCACATATTCTTGCTACTTCGGAGTACTTCTTTCTTTCTTTAACACAAAACAAAAATATCCTGTGTCTTTCTGCATGTGTCAAGTGTTCATGTGAGTGAGACCCCAGACATTTACAGACTTACAGATTAGGGCAATTACCTCCCACTGAAACCGTTTTGCAGAATTTCTTTTCTAGATGTCCTCACTCCAGAAATTGTCCAGACTTGTCCAAACTATCAATCTTCTTGGTTTAAAGGAGTGGTTCAAGGAACTTGTTTGGGGTTCTATTCCCGACTTTGTATGTTAAATGCCACCTCTAGGAAGATGACAAAACCTGTAATGTTAAGAATTTTTAGTGGTCATAAAGAGAACTAGAAATACTAGAAAGTTCCTATATATGTACATATGTTTTACCATTTGTACTAAACTAGTACATATGGCTGCCTAGGGGTGGATCTGATGTTGACCTTTGGGGATGGTTCCAGTCATTTTCACAGCATCTTAAATGATGCTATGAAAAGGCTGAAGAAGTGTTGCTTATGGCAGAGCTGTGTAGATTCGAAGATTGGTGCAGAAATGAGCTGGATGTTGAATGATGAATTGCCCAATTTCTTGGCGACGGTTAAAGAGAAATGGGGAAAGGGCATAACTTAAGCACCATCAACCAGAATGCTGTACTTTGTCTCTCAATGCAAGAGGCTGAAAAGCAGCAGGTGCAACCTCGTGGCAAACCAGAATCTAAGCCCTCACAGACACACATGCACCACCCCCACCCCAGATGCCTTATTCATGGCCATTCAACAGCTGATGGTCTGACTGCCACCCATTTAAATGATGCCACATCGCACTCCATGCATATGTTTGGTAGATCAAATGGGCTGCTTGATTTATACTCCTAGTCACCGGCTGAGAATGAAGCAGCTATTGGCAAATAAACTGCCTCTGTTTTTGTTAACTAGGCTTAAATGCAGATTTTCTTTTTCTTTCCCTTTCGCTTATTGTCTGGAAGATCTACAAAATTAAGGTTAACCTTTGAATCAAGGAGGTATTTGTAAAATTTCCCTGGTCAGAAAATGTCAGCCTCAGAAGAGGGCTCTCTGTTTCTTTTTGAAACTCTGTCAGCACACTGAAATCCATGCTTGGCTTGAGTGGCTTTCATTGGCAGGAAAAGTTCTTTTTTTTTGAGGAGCCATCACAAAACCTTACTCATATTTTGGCCTGAAGTGTTTATTGTTCAGTCGTATAAATGGGAGTATAAGTCAAGGAAAGCTGGTGGGAAGATGGATTTGACTACTCATTCATAGAGAGCAAAGGGATTTTCTCAAAGGCTCTAAGTGGAAAGACTTCTGAGAAAAAAAGAGAGACAGAGAGAGGGAGAGGAAATATATTGGGGTCATAATTCCTTGTGGTAAAATGTGTAGACACAGATTAATCTAACCAAATTAAGTAACACAGTTAACACATTTATTTTGGCAACCTGAGTATAAGTGTAGAAAAAGTGTAGATGACATGTTGACAAAAAGGTGAAGAGGTCAATGATGACTAAATATTTTGAACCCTGGATAAGTTTTGTGTGCTTGCGGAATCATTGATGTCCATCCTCTGAGATCATTAACTGCCTGATTTACACACATGACTTCTGATTAATACTAATATTACTTGTAACCAACACAAAAATCTGGGTTTTTCCACTGATGATACATTGTTGTAGCATAACAACAGCATGCTACGGTTGAAGAAGGAACACTGTGTTAATGTTCCTTATGCATATCTTCACGCTTTGTTGCTTTTTGTGCCCTGGAAAACATTTTTATCTTAAGCGTGACTTTGGCAATTTTTTTCTGATCAGAACAGACTTGGTGTTTTAATACTAAATGTGATGTTTTTGTGCTTTTTTCAAATATATATTTATGCCGTATCATTACCATGACAATATGGCCCATTATTACTGTATTGAATTATTGCAGCCCTGTATTAATGAGACAAAAGGTCAGTAGGTCAAAGAGTGCTGCTTATAAAACATGAAAGGTTGACGCAATGAAAAACGCGGCCTCAGATGCCGACAAAGTCCTCTGGGCCCCATGTGATTAGTCATGTTTTCGCTTAAGGGGCTTAGAGCGGTCATGCCTGAGGTATATTCTGACGGGTGGCCTAAATGTTGAATCGCAAATCAGACAAGCTTTAACATCAGGGATCGTTATGTTCCTGGATGTCAAATTTGCCTGATTAGGATCTCTTAACTGTACAGTTGAGTACTGATGCTGGAGCTGGATCAAAGGGCTTGACTGAGAGTAAGCCCTAGTTCTTTCTCCCTGGTTTACTGTG
>NC_024309.1:7834354-7836553 GCF_000523025.1 Cynoglossus semilaevis | reverse complement strand
GTCCACATGAAGTTTGACTTTTTAAAATAAATCCTCTGTTTAGTGCTAGTCATTTTCTCTATGTTGTTAGTTGTTGAAATTAAAACTTTTTTTTATCTTTCCTTCATCTCCTTACTTTAATTGATTACTAATAGTGGCATCAGCACAGTTGTCATAGTTGTTCACGTGTTCATTTACAGAATAAAAAAAAAGCACTGCCCTTGCTCTGTGAATCTACATGAGAGGCCAAAGAGTCCATACATGCCCTCTGGATAATACTGTAAGGTTAGGACCTGTAAGAAGACACTGCTATGTCAGCAGTTTGCCATCACAATGGAGTCATTCCCTCCTTTTCATTTCATTTTTCCACCTCTGGGCCTGAGAGGGGTGTCACATGACTATAAATCGATTCCCATAATACAGGGATATATTGAGTGGCTTCCCTTCCTGTCACTCACTTTCTAACAGAGGCAGCTGCATAGATCAAATGTCACATTCGTGTCACCTGCACCTACATTTTCAAAAATAGCTTCAGGCGTCAAGCTGGACTCTGTGATGCAGTAAATCACATTTTCATCAATTGCAGAGACATTTAGCACCAAGTGAGTGTTATTTAACAAAGTGAAAAAATCCTGTGGGGCAACATTGATTATTTTTTTCCCAGGTTTGGGAGAATGTATACGTTAAGTGTGATGTGTTTTGTGATTATGACATCCGTACTGAGTTATGCTGAGGATGTGATTGCGTCTTTCAGACTTTAGACAGCTTGTGTGTAATGCAATAACAAATCCAAGGTCATTGTGTTGCTGCCTGCCAGCCATTCTCAGGCTGGTTTGGAGGCTGACTGAGCTTTGTTGACTAATAGCCAGGTAGAGGGGCTGTATAATTCATTGAAACTAAAGGCCCATTCACACTGAACAAAACGGCCACTAACACCCACCAACATCTGGCTTTTGTCTCTAGTGTGAAAGGATACAATCAGCATTCATTCCTAGGTCAACTGACTCTGCAACAGCTACAGCTATTTTTTGTCTGATGCTCTAATTTGCTACAGTTTGTCTTGTGAATTTTTGAAAGCATTCCAAATGCACTGACCCACGTCAAGGAACCGATCTCAAATCCAAGCAAGTGTGTGCTTTTTTTTTTTAATGCCCAGAGCCACGTAACCATGTGAAACTTATTCTGGTGTATAAAATAGATTTATACATTAAGACTAAATTTTGGCATATAAGTTATAGCATTTGTGGGTCTTGGCTTTTCTGCACAAGTGCCTTCTTCTTCAGAGTGCCTGAGTTACAGTAGGTTGTCCATTATGTACACTTCACAAAGTCACAAAGCAACTCAGGGATGGTGAATCCCTGAAAAATAATTACAAGGTTCTGTTGGTTTCTGAGAAAAAAAAAAAACAGACCAAACCAAACAACCAAACCCCCTAGGATTCTTTGCTCCATCTGTTAGTTCAGTGTCTTTTTGGAACTTTTGTATGGATAGAAAAATAGACCATGAAATGTTAAAGAGATGGTGATTATGATTGGACATTGTGTACAGTTATGTCTGACGGCTGGGTCCTTCAGTAAGACTCTACCCACAATAAAAGTAATTACAGTTGTGATAATCAGGAAGCCATTGACTTTAATAACGGTTTATATTCAAACTGTTACATCAAACTGTGTTCTTTTACTGCCCTAGCATGCATATATAGTTTCCTTTAAGGTTGTATTTTTCTGAAATAAATTATAAGAAACCCCCCAGAATTCTACTGAACATAACTTTATTCAGTTTGTTCCCTCCTCCAGTTTTACAGCAAAGTAACAGTCATAAATGCTAACTGCATTTGTCATGGTGCTGAGGTCAAGTAGCATTTTAAATGTTCTCTGCTGAATCACAATAATCACCTCTACACTGTAGAATTTATTTAAACTGTTTTTGAACTTGTATTTGGTCAATCCCTTCTGTTATACCAGAGCCTCAGTCCATGCATGGATTCCTCTGTTGTCCAAAATGTTTCCCCCAGTAGTTTAACCCTAAAGTGTTTAGCCAGGTAGTGAATGACCAGTGGTCATTTGGACTACGCAGTTAAATCAAATCATTAATCCTTGGTAATTAGTTTGACTACCAGAAGGGTGGGTGGGACGGGGGGTGCAATTAGGTGCAATGTGCTGACTCATCAGGTCTAGTGCTTATTGCTCTTTGCTCTGCTCCTCTCTCTTTGCTGCTCTG
>NC_024309.1:7821847-7834339 GCF_000523025.1 Cynoglossus semilaevis | reverse complement strand
TGAGGGGAACGGAGGGGGAGGGGGGGGGGGGGGGGGGGGCAGGCAGGGGGTTGGGGTGGACAGCACAGCACAGCATTTCATTGTAATGCCTGAGAATTGGTCCATAGTCGAGGTAGCTATGGAAACAGCAGGTCACGTATTTTCCAAGGATTCTTTTACAAATATTTGAGTAGCTCCAAAGGGAATTTACAAGATGAAAGATTTAGTTGTGAAAAGTAAACATTTTATTCAGTCTGGTCCACTTTAATTGGAAATGTGGAATTGGAAATTACTATTATTATAATTGATTTGTCATCTCAAAATAGTCTTATTTATTTTTTGCATTCTGATGATTATATGATTGTATGATTATCATCAATCATTATATGATTATAATCAATGATTATTGATATGTAATATTTGGTTGAATCACATGTCACGCTGGAAAACCACTGGTTTATTTCCAAGTATGGACAGTTTTTTTGTGTTTTTTTATTTTTTATTATTGTATTTCTGAGTAATCTGAGTCCTGCGATTTACTGTCACAGTCCAAAAATAGGCAGATTAGGAATTGGATTACTTTAAGACTCTTTGTGGAGCGTGGATATATCTATACGGCTGACTTGTTTGTTTCTATGTGTGGCCTTGTAAGGACTGGTGACCAGTCCAGAATGCACTCTTTCATCTATTGAGTGTCACAACAAAGTCTTGCATTGATTAATTAAAAAATAAATTACGGCATTTAATATTCTAATGATCATACCTCTGATTCATACGCCTCCTGCTATTTACTTACTTTGCCCTGTTTTCGCTTCAACCTCATTCATTCCTACAAGGTCTGAATGAGTCAGTGCTGATCATGAATAGGAGTCAGGAGGAGCAGAGTTTTTACAGTGTGGAGGAGGCAGAGTGGAGACAACAGAGCTGCACCGGTCTCTGAAGGTTAGATATGAGAGTGGATGTTGCTGAGCAAGCTTCGTCACAGCAGGATCAGTCACCACTCTCACTGCAGACCAAACTCCCTTCATTTTCCATTGTTTCTTGCTATACCACTCTCTTATGTTGTTGTTCCTTCTTTTATCATCTGTTTCTCTTGCTCCCTACTTTTTTACCCTGACACTTGGTAACAGCATTGATGAACAATATCCCAGCATTTCTTTCCATTTCCTTGCTTTATTGCCTTTCTCTTTCTAGAATCACTTCCAAGTCAATCTCTGCTTCTGGTGCCTGACGTGGCCCAAACATTAAACACAAACATTAAACTAGGGTCAATGATATACCATAAAAACCTCTCTAAAACACTTGATCACACACTACTGCATTTCTGAGAGCATGGGCCATAATGTCTGCCTGCATTAGTGATGTTAAGACTAGCTGGCATTAGCTAAAAATATTTTTTTGTATTATTTTTTTTTATCAACACTTTTACATTGGATTTTCCCTCCTTGTATTTCTCATGTGAACATTGACACCTCGTCAAATTTTCCAAATATTGCTGATGTTGGATTTGCCTCACACCTTGTACACTTGCTTTGTTGCTTCTATCTCAATTTGCAATATCTTTTTTCGGCATGCTAATTTGCATCCAAACACCTTGAACGATTTGGCTGAACAAACCATGAGATGCTTTGGTTGCTGACTTGACATAAAACAAGAGTGAAAAGCCAATAGTGGCAATGGAGAACTACTAATCCATTATCTCCACACGTGAAGAAAGCCTTTAATGGTTTGTCCTTCACGTGCTATGGTGAAGGACTGTTGCATAATTTGATTAAAGTGAGCCGGTGGTGCGCCATACGTACCTTATTGGCATGCGTCCCTCGATGTCCACTGACGTCTGCCCCGGCCGCATGTGTGGTTCTACATGATGTAGCGCTGTTGCTGCGCCAGCATATTTCTCAAGCCAGTGACTCTAACCTGGCTGCCCTTCAGACCGACTGTGTCTCTTCAATCCCTTCATCCCACCTTACTGATCCTAAACTATTGCAGCTCTGTGCCAAGCAGGCAGGTTGGGGTCGGGCGTCGAGTCAGGCACTATTTATGACCCTTTTTGTCCTGGGGTCTGAGGAAATGCTGTTAATGTGATAGATGAAGTAGTAGGAGACATGCTGACATCACCATCAAAGAGGGATAAAACACTGCTGCCCCTCTCTGAAGATTGGAGGGTAAACGAATGGCCATGCTTGGTGATCAACTCTTGCCTCGGGGGTTGAACAGCTGGGTTCTGGTTCAAGCCAGGAAATGTTCTTAAAACATTGCGTCCTATATCTTGGGCACCAGAAAGGTCAGCTGTCAGCTGATGGCAAAATCTTTCTTGAGGTGAATAGAGAATACCTTCTCTAAATTAGTGTTGAGTTAAACTCATGCCTGCTGCCTTTCACAGTTTATTTACACTTTATGAAACATCTTCATTCTGGGGATCTAAACCCTATCCCTCCAAAATCCTGTGTTTTGCAGTTGAAGGCAATGGAAAAATACTGCTTTCAGTTCACTACCGTGAGCTTTGAGGCACGTTTTAAGTGACATGATGGCAATAATACGACAGGAACCCTTGGCATCTCTGCCAACTATAATTAATTGTCATTGTCTCTGGGTGGTAATATCCTGTATCATTGTGTGAGGGTTTGAATGCTGCAGTGAACTACACCACAACCAACAGGATATGAGAAATGTTCAAAGTGAAAGGAGTTAAATGGATGCGATATGTGTGAGACAAAAGAAAGAAAAAGTGAAGTGAAGGTTCAGACGTTTGCTGAACTAAACACAGTCCTGGGGTCTGAGGAAATGCTGTTAATTTGCTTCCTTTGGTTAAAATAGTCAAGAATGTACAGATGATTTGTGTGGATGAAACTGTGACATGAACGTAGGCTGTAAGAGATGAACAAACACTATAAAACAAATAAACAAATATAAATCTTTCATCAAAATCAACATGCTTTACTAATAATTTTCTGAAAAAGTCTTAAAAAATCAAAAATGACCAATATTGTTTTTATTTTAAATTCTGCATTTTTGTTGAAAGGATCGGGGCATGGCCTCAGTGTAACCCATTTATGCCAGCAAGACTGCAGCACTGTTATGGTTCCTGAACTAAACACAGAACCAGAATGGCAGAATGATGTTAAATATAAATTAGAAAAATAAATACTCTTTATTGATTTTTATTTTTATTTTTTATTTTTTTAAGAAACCGAATGTGGTTCATACCAGTACCTGCCTGCAGAAAAGACCAACCATAGATTATTTTTGGCTAAATGCTGCTTCTTGTTATTAGTCCTTTATTCCATCTGCTGTACAGATATGTTCAAATACTGGCACCGAGGGAAGAGACATGTAGAGCCGCAGACTGGGGTGAAATGAGTATTTAAGTTTCCGCTCTACTGGAAAACAAACTTTACACAAGCAAGTGTGTGTTTGTCTTCATGCATAAGCGTATTATGTAACGTGTCTGGAGGAAGGCTTCTCTAGACCTGAGGGAGATTAAACATTTTTGGATGTCACTCAGGACGTGAATCACACCCCGGTGCCTGAGCAGCTGGGTTTAAACTGTTGGAAATAGCAGTACAAATACACTCAATGTGTGTGTGCACACACACTGCCTCACTGCCACTCCACTGCATTTGTTGTCAGGCTGTTTTGACAAGAAAATTAGAATTTTAATAAAGATTCAACTTGCAGCAAAGAATTTGTATATGTGCAGCCACACAACCATCGTAGTCACACATTCATGTGCACACACAAACAGCACATCCTTGCTTGCAGCAATGTTCCAGGTGTAATTATAGAAAGTTTGCCCCGTTTACGGCCTGCTTTAATGCCTTGGACTCGTGTTGCCACTGGATTTCCGCAGGGTTTTTTTTCCACATGTTCAACTAAGCTTATCTTACTTTAATGAGTTTTTCCCCTTCCTGTAGAAGAGTTTCAATGTTTCATTGGTTCAGCCAAGCGATGGCCTGAGAGCCCCTGTGAGTAAATGCCCCTACGCTTGAACTGTGGTGCACAAGTTCAGGCAATCTGCGGGTTGGCCCTCAGGTCAGTTTGAGACCTCTGGAGCTATCAATTTGGTTTTTACAGTCTCTTCACAAGCTTTAAATAACGACCTGAGGGCTGCTGAGTTCCAACTCATCTTGAAGCAGGTGTTCTGAAACCCTGAAGGTCTGAATTTTAAAAGTAACAGTGGGATTTCAGTAGCGTTAATGAGCAAAAGTGATAAAAAAAAAGCAACTTACTGACTGTAGTTCCTGACCTTTTCACTTTTTTTAATTAGCTATCATGTATGTGATGGGAGCCCTCGGACCTGCAGCTGGCTACCTGCTGGGTGGTGTCCTCATCGGCTTCTACGTCGACCCCAAAACTGTAGTGAACATCGATCAGAGCGACCCTCGCTTTGTTGGCAACTGGTAAAGACATATGCACATCTGCGTGGCTGTCTGTATGATTTTTTTTTCCATTAATTCTACACCCTCTCTTCTTCTGTGTCTTCCCAGGTGGAGCGGCTTTCTCTTGTGTGCCATAGCCATGCTCCTGGTGATCTTCCCCATGTTTGCCTTTCCCAAAAAGCTGCCTCCACGGCACAAAAAGAGGAAGAAGAAAAAGATTGGCTCTCCTGGTGATGTGTCCAGCGATGACGACGTGATGAAGGAAAAGTCGAGCAGCAAAGGCCAGAACGTCTCCTCCTCCATGGGCTTCGGAAAGGACATCAAAGGTGAGGACCAGATTATTATCGGCCTTTCTTTTACCCTTTAAAATGTGAGGTGTTAATGGAAGTTCTTCTCACAAAGGAACAGTGAACTATTGATGTACAAATGGCCCATAATCCAATCAATAGGCACAATTAGTTAACTTAACAAAGAGGGAAAGCTTCCTTGGAGGAGTTATTGATTAATGATGGAAGAGGTTATCAGGATTTGTTGCCAATGAAGCGCATTATTTACTGTAATTATGGTTTAGTTTAACTACAGACTGCCTCTGGTTTACCTTAATTAGTAGTAAACATGGCAGAAGACATTGATGGATGGAGGTGAAGACCTTTTCAAAGCTTCACAACCGTGTTAAGGAAAGTGAGCATGTGACATAATGTCACGTAATCTAAACAGACTTAAGATGAGCTGATAAGAATTTGGTGCTAAAACCTCAGAGGTCAAAATTAGCGTGACCCTGAGTCTGAGCCCATTATGTGCACAGAATCCATGCCTTCATACTCCAGCTCACACAATATTATGTTGATTGACACTTCATTACCTTAAAATACACAAATAAACTAATATTTATAATTTGGTTTAAATATTTTTGTTCCATTGAAACTGAATATGTTTATCCTTGGAATGTAATGTTTAATTATTGGAAATTATTAATACACCTTGTGACAAAGCTAGTGGTTAATTAGAGGAAAGATCCAGGTGTTCTCCACCAGTGCTGTGGCAAAACATGTGTATGTGTGACCTAATTTAAAAATAATAGCCAACCATCTGATTTAACGCCTACTTTCATACCATGGACTACCAAGACATAATGGCCAAATTCAAGCTTTAAGTCAGCTTTTTTACACATTTCTTTTTGCAAAATAAAACTGCCTTTTTAAAAGTAACAGCCTGTAACTGTGAACTATTGGATACCATTATTTATGAGCCATCTGCTTGACTGGGAATCTCCTGCTTTTCTCTGGGAGAGCCCCTCTAGACATGAAGAATCCCGCTCCAGTGTTTCCCAATTTTCTCTTGTCTAATTTTTTTTCACTCACCCAGACAGACTCTCCCTCTCTCTCCTTCACTATTGCTTCTTTAAATGAGCTCTCCGGGGAATTCAGTCACATTTCCACACACGGGCACCGACAGATGGAGTAGCAGAGAAGACTAACACAAACGTGCATGTTTGCGCTTACACTCTCCATCTTTGACTGAATTGCTATCATAAATTCTCCATCTACTCTATTTCAATAGATGCATATGGTTATCTGCATAGCTCGCAGCAGTCGAGGCAGGATTTTTTTTTGTCTTGGAGAGCAGATAACTGATGAAGCATGGTACATTTTTCAACGACGTTTTAGGCAGTTGTGCAAGCTATGGCTAATTTTGCCAACATAGGCGTTTCACTCAGTGTGTATGAAATATACTTTTAGTGCTGTGCGCGTCCTTTTACTGAGGTTTGTCTTGTTTACTGTACAAAATCAGCACTTTTTTTGTTTGAAAGACACTCAACAAAAGTGGCTGTTTTTTTCATCAGGCACATTTATGTGTACCTCTTAGATTGAATGTACACATTGAATATTGCCTACACATTATTTTTCAGAGCGACATGGTTTTGATTAGGGATTGTTGTAGACCTCGCTCTGTTGCTGCATGAAAGCAAATAATGAGCAATTCATCGACAATACAGTTGATTTTAATTTATATGCATGAATATCTGCCTCTGCCTACATTGTTATTACAGCTGGTGAGAAAAGACGTAAGAGTCCACTAGAGTGCTGAACCAACAGATATGAGTTACATCGCTCCCAAGTTCACCGTAGAGAAGGAATAATGTTTTGAATGAACATTTTTTAAAAACATTTTTAAATATTTTTTGTAGCTGAATATGTAGAAAAAAATAACTAACATAGTATTTAACGTCAAACATTATCTTGACACAGTGCATAGACATACTGTAGGTGTAAAAGTGCAGACAGAGCAGCTAATGCTTTATATTCATATTTCATTTCATATTCCCAAACACAGTACAGCAGATGCGTATCGGCACTGATGTCACTCCAAACAGATCTGCTGTCAGTCCTGATGTGACTGATCTATAAAATACAGGTCTTTCAGCATTAAGTCACTGTCAGAAAATGGCATTTTAAAATATTAGTTACACATTTGCAGTCACACTGTCTTGATGACTCACTTTGGGACATAGTTCTTCTGAATTACAATCATGTCAAATGAGGACAAAGTTCAGTGTCAGCTGTTTTTAAGAAACAGTTCTATAATCAACTGCCAGGCAGAAATCAAATAGTTTAAAGCCTAAGAACTGAAAGAAAAAAGTGTTTATAATATCAGTGGTTCCTACAGCTGGTCTGATCATATTATCTCAAATATTAGTTTTATGTCAAATATAATGGCAGGTTTGTTCTCCATAATGGAGAAGCCAAACTCTCATACCCGGGAAAACCAGATTAGATGCAAGTCACAAGAAATTAACATCCATACTTGAACACTGACAAATGCTAACATTTTCCCACCTGTAACACCATAATCTGAATCAGTGCTCTGGGCTTTATCCCCAATAAAGTCACACCACAGTTCTACAATAATCTCCTGACTAAAGGCGATCATAATCCACTCTACACACTTCATCCCTCTTCTTTTGTTCTTGCTTGCCTTGAAGGCATTTTATTGAATCACATGAGGCAGCCATAGCCCCCATGATGTCCTTATGACATAAAGAACCCACTGATCTGATTCACATTTTTTCCCCGTTATTCACTAATGCAGTTATTTCCCCGTGTTGATTATTCTCTCCATTATGACAACAAAATACCTTTGACCTTACACCAAATGACCGATCAATCTTAATTACCCTGCTATTTCAACTGTCTTAGAAAAGTTGTTACACTTTCTTAAAAAAAAAAAAAAACCCAAATCAGCTGATGCAATGACCCTTGCAAAAAAAAAAAAAAAAAACCAAATCAGCTGATGCAATGACCCTTAAACCTTTATTAACCAGACATGGAATTGCACTATTTTTTTTTTATCGTATCTATGAACTGTTTGTGAAAATAATACATTTGAGACTTGAATTAGAGGCGAGTTTAACTCTTTGGGCTTTTTACATTAAATTACTTTTGCTAATTGTTTGGAAAACAAGAATACCTCAGGATAAAGAGTCTGCAAAGACCAACCTGCAAACTAAGAAACCTTCCAGAATATTCCTTCAGTTAATTTTTCAGTCCTAATTGGAATGTGTCCCAAACAAACAAATAAACTAAACTGCACTGTTTTTAAAATTAATATCATCGTTATAATCCCTAAACATTCGCGGTACAAACAAATAAACAAAAACTCTGTACCAAACACATACTTCATCAGTAGTTGGCAGCGACTCCCTACAGCATGTCCTGAATCTTCCTCAGGACATCCCATAGTAATCGTGTCCAAACTACTCGAGCTCCCTCTACAGTGCAGCACCGCAGCCTTTTAATGTGACGTCCCTGTGGACTGCAGAGATCCTCATTCTGTCACACTGCTCCTGAAATCTTACACCTCAGCTGTGTTGAGATGGAGGCGCTGGAGGATAGAGACCCGGGAAGAGTGTCTTCAATGACCTTGAACCTCTGTAGGAATATTGGAGAAAAACGCCAAAGTAGAAACAAAGTATTAAAATAGTTTACCTCCTGCAGACTGAGATTTTAAACGCTGCATTGATCATGATTTGATGGGACTTCAGGTTGCTTTTACTTCTGCATAGGTGTTGTTAACTAGATTATTATCAAATGTAAACACTCCGTATGTATGCTGCCTTTCGTCTGCCTTCCCTTAATTATACTTTGCCAAGGAGATGATTTTCATGGAGTAGTAGAGTGTATGTAGGAGACAAATTAAGACTACTTGGTTGTGTGTTAATTACAGCCGCATGATAATGAGGTTACCTTGTCTCCTCTTTCCCAGACCTCCCTAAGGCAGCTCTGAGGATCCTCAGCAACATGACCTTCCTCTTCGTCAGTTTGTCCTACACGGCTGAGTGTGCCATCGTCACCGCTTTCATCACCTTTATTCCAAAATTCATTGAGTCACAGTTTGGTATCCCTGCCTCAAATGCCAGCATCTACACGGGTAAGTGTGGCTGTGAAAGCTTTACTGCAGACGCAGGTTTATTTCCAGTCTTTCTGTGAGTCAGTGCACTCTGTGTCCCCTGTGGGCTGCCACCAGACACGTGTGGGAGCCTGTGATGACAGATTCTCTGCCACATGCCTCTTAGCAGCAGCAGCAGTGGCAGAAACGCTCTGTTTTCTTTTTTCAATTTGACAAATGATTAATTGTAAATGAATGGCTGTTGTTGGTTGTCAAAAAATGGATTTATTAGTTAAGGAACTGGTTTAGTGCCTGATTCAAGTAGAAGTATTGACTTGTATGTAATATTGACAAATATTGACGTGTGTAAATACATCAAAATGTACTGGCAAGTGTTTAAAGATTGATTTAAGGTGTTGTCTTAAACAAAAAACCCAAAACAAAACAGACAAGCTTACGTTGTGTGCATAGCTTAGATTGTATGATTTCATCAAATTATATACAAACAGTCTATATATATGTATATATATATTCTATTAATTTCATGGAGTATTTTACATAAACATTGATTTCTAATTAAAGTAATCATAGGTTGGAGGATTCAAAAATATATGTAGGATGCAGATCAAAACATAAGTAAAATCTATGTAATATATATACATACAAACACAAATAAATAATATATATATATTTATATATATATATATATACTGTTTTTTTTCTGGTTCAACGGATGCCTTTAATCTGAACTCAGGAACAACATTTGGGCCACATAGTGTATTGGGTACCCAAGTCCGTACTGGGTTTGATTAGCTGCTGAAGTCCAAGCGTCTTAGCCAGATCGCAGACTGTTGGTGCCCGGGATCAGAACCTGAAATAGCAGCTTCTTTGACAGAAGAATCCATTATTTCAAACCTTGACTTTAAAGTGTTGGAACTTGAGTATTGGGTCCTTTCTAAAATAAACCAAGCAATGTGACCTTGATCCTCACCCTTGACAAGGTAATAACTGATACACTGTAGACTTATCAACCAAGACCAATGATACCGTGTGCACCGTTAGTCTCTCGGTCTATGCTCACATTTGTTCCCTCCTTTCCATGTCCGCACAGTGATTCATGGCTGTGGCAGAAAGAGCTATGACTCATGGACTCTTGCAGACTTTGATACAGTGATAAGCTTCCCATAGACCCCCCCCTCCTCACCCCTTCCATCCCCCATCCCCATCTATAACACACACAAATCTCAGTTGACTGCAGGAGATGAGGTTATTATATTACTCACGTGGATTCACACACACGCACACACACACGCAGTCCCTCTGCTCTGTACAGTATACAAAGGACTGGTCTAATCCTCCAGTCGTGTCTGAGCCAGTGATGCTCACACACATCTGATCTGACACACAGTGATAGAATTTGTGGCTGCTTACGTGCATGTGTGTTTGTTGTCTGACATATGGTCATTTCCAGACACACATGGGTAAACACACCTCCTCATACACAATGCCACTGCCTCATCGTATCTGTTAGTTGCCAGGATACAAGGGTAAGGGCAAACGAGTGGTGTGGTTGCCATGGTTACCCAGACGATGCCAAGCTGCTCGGATGTAATGACGAGGTAGAGAGGATGAGAAGACACAAGAGTTTTGATTTGTCCATCTTAGACTCTGTTACATTACCAAGGACAATAAGAGACCTGTATTCTTTAAATTGATCAATCTGGAGTATTAAAACATTAAATGTTTAATTCCCCGTTAATAATAATTTATAAAAACCTGTCTGTTTTTTAAAACGTCCCTACATATTCTACATTATTCTACATGGTCATTCAAACATTTTTTATCCAATTGAGTGCACAGTCTGAACATGAAAAATAAAGTTGCTTTTTGTTTCTTCTTGGCTTTTTGTTTTTACCAATTAATAGCCAAACAGCAGCCTTATCCTTAACTGCTGATTGGTGTGAAAATAAAATTGGCACACAAAGATGTCAAACTATTAACAGTTAAGTCACAAATTACCACCTTTTCCTTTACCCCTCGCCCCGGGTGAGAGCCGTATGTATATATATATATATATATCACAGGCATCTCTGAGCTGCCACCGTTTCTTCTCACTCTCTGTGGGATTTTTTTCTCATCTCACTTTCTGCAGGTTTAAACATCACTTTGCTGCTTATAAACAGGTCTGTTTCCAATTCCAACTGACTGAGGTTGGGGCATTTTCTTTTCAGTACATACAGACTTACAAAGTTTAAGACAAATTTAGTTTCATTAATTTAATTTATTCAAGATTTTTAAGTTTTTTTTCTGAACAAGAAGAAAGACTATAGAGTGACAGGCAAAAAAAAAAATCTTCATTTGACAAAGGCATTTAAAAAAAGATTTAATTCAGGGTGGCCAGGTATGAAAATATTCAATGACTTTTGGAAGAAAACCTGTGTTTTGATTTAGCATTTCATTTCATTAACCTAACCTACAATACCATCTTAAAAATACTGGGCCTCATAATAAATGTTGATTACACATATTCTGGTTTGTAAAAACCTTTACTCATCTAGTATTCTTTTTGTTATTTCCTATTCTTATTTTTGTTGTTATTTATGTATAATTTTGTTTTGATCGATTACACTATTTTTTTAAATTCATACACAGACACACATTCATCAGAACCTGCTAAAACATGTGCATATATTGCATAAGTAGTACACTGTATAAACACAAAACTAACGTGTCCTATCTTACCGTGATATAATACCTACTTTGGCCGTGCATGTGTAATCCTGCAGAGCGCTCACGCTAGCAGGGAACATGCTCATACAAAGATAACATTATGCTGCAGCTGTCTGACGCCCAGCTCCTACTGTGCACCCGTATCATCACAGCACTCACTTTCTATCTCTGCCTCCACTGCTCCTTCAGCTGCTTTTTCTTGAGCTTTGTCAGACACAAAGGCAGAAGTGACCTGACATTTCTGTGTGCTCGAATCACATCTCTGCTGATCGCTATCTCTGACAACTTCCTGCCTCTGCTGACAGACCTCAGCTGGCACGTTTTCCCTGGCCTTTATGGCCACAGTCTGGTTAGTGGGCTTCCACGTGCAGCCTCTTGGCTGAGTCAAACTTACGCTTTGCAGCGTCCTGCCAACGGCCACCGCTGCCTTTTACGTATTCCCAATTAGCTGTAGTGGACGTAGAGCATGATGACAGTCTTTTCTGTGCAAACTGAGGAGAAAAGACTATTTTTGTTCCTGGTTTGATGTGGGGTTTTACTTCAGGTTTGACATGTTTTTTCTCTCCTTGCACTGATCCAACAGAGTGCACAACTACGCCCCTATAAAAGCCTGACGATCTAATTATTATTCATGTGACTGCACTAATGGAAATGCTGTCCATCATATGCTTTTGAATCGCAGTTGTGTTCCGCAGTAATTTATTCAGCGCTAACGTTCTGTCATGATACAATGACTTGTTCTATTTCTGTTTGCAGCACACGTGAACCTTTTCCTGTCTTCTTTTACACCTAACAGGCTTTTTACTTTGTCTGACCTCCATCACAGGTGTCATCATTGTACCCAGTGCTGGAGTGGGCATCGTGCTGGGAGGCTACATCATCAAGAAGCTGAAGCTGGGGGCCAGAGAGTCGGCCAAGCTGGCCATGATCTGCAGCGGGGTCTCTCTGCTCTGCTTCTCCACACTCTTCATCGTGGGCTGCGAGAGCATCAATCTGGGAGGAATCAACATTCCCTACA
>NC_024309.1:7818238-7821801 GCF_000523025.1 Cynoglossus semilaevis | reverse complement strand
AGGGTGAGAACCAATGAGGGTCCAGGGTTAAACCATTGAGGGGTGTTTCAAACAAATTCGGCCATTGGTGTCATCACTGCTGTGTTCGTCTGACAAACATTATTGAGAAAGAATTTCACCTTACCTTCTAGAATTTGCTATGATAAGGCCTGAAAAATTAGTAACATTTTGTAGTCATGATTAATCATGATCGAAAATATATCATGATTAATTTAGTTTTTTATTTGCTGAAACAGCAATGATGATGTATGTTTGTTTCAAACCTGTTCTTAATTGTGACTTATACAAATGTTGGAATCATTTATATAGAACAATGACAGAGAAGAGAGAAATATGCAAACTATAACTCGAAATTGTATCTTCTAGAAGGATGTTTGTAAAAACTGTCACCAGTCAAATCATCCTGATGTGTTGTGACATTGTGTTAGAAGTAAATAATTGGCAATGCTGGCATCTACTCCGGTGGCACTTTATCACCTCTATTTCTGATGGTGCTGCTCGACACCACTTCAGCAGCCAGGCGGCGGAGTTAACAGACACTCATCTGACGTGTCAGTCCCGGAGAGACAGGAGTGTAGTGAGAACGCAGGTTTAAAAACACACTCAGAAAAGAACATGGAATCAAGTGACCCTGAGTGATGGCAAATACTGGCCAAATTAATGGGAAATACTTTCCAACATTGACGTGAATATTATGTCCTTCACAGGTCAGAGAATTTAAATTAAAACTGCTCTGTGTGGGCTTCACTGCTGCCTCTCTGATTGGAATCTAAAAGTTGTTATTTATCAATAGATTAGTTTCAAGATGTCATGTCCAATAGAGTTAAAAATCATAACCATAAGTAAACCCAAAAGCCCAAATGATTTACCATTAGCCAATATGGCCAGTGGCAAATCTATTCCCAAGAAGCAAGTTAGTAGAAAACAAAAGTCGGTGAATGATGGATATATTAAAAAAATACAGCAAATTTATGATTTAAATTTGCAAGTGGCAAAAATAGCTTCTCTTTCTAAAGCACAACATGAAGCTACCAAGGAAATTGTTAATTGTTTGTCAAGAATTTAAGTTGTCAAAGACTAGTTGCAATTAAAAAAAAGAGAACGAAGAAACTGTTTAGTCCTCAAAAGCTGAGTTTTCTTTTCAATAAGACAAAATGGAGACTAAAAGTTAATTATTTATTTATTTGATTTATTCTTTAAAAAAAATGAAAACACGCTTAATTACGAGTTACATTTTTAACCAAGATTTGATGAAACCTAAGATCCTGGAACTGTTGGTTCTAAAAATCAGTTAAAAATGAATGTAAAAGGTGAAGCTACCTGAAGATGACCTTGTGTGACTTGTGTGTGTGTAATAAACTGCGTCCACTTCCTCTCACTAAACACGCAAGTAAAAAAAAAAAAACTGCCAAAGCTTTTAAAAATGTACTTTTCACACAACAAAGTAAATCAACTTTATTATTTGCCAAATAGTGGGTTTGCCCTTTAAGGTCCAGCAGCTGACCCATCAGTAACTGTGGCCCTTTGTTTGAGCCACTGTTTATGGAGGGGTCAACGAGACCGTGTGAGTCTGTGGGGCTCTTCATTATGAACAGCACTGGTCACCAGTCACTGATGGCACCCACGTGAGGAATGTTGCGCCCGGGCCCACCCTTTGTGTCACACGTCTGTACTCACAGCCTGGTCTAGACTGAGCTCTTCCCCCGCTGACAGACAGGCAGGAGACAGAAAGACAAAAGGACAATGTCAAAAATGTCCTGCACCCCGTCGTTGCCATGATCACATATGTTTTTGAAACGTTTGTGTGGACCAGGGAGAAGGAAGAGTTTGGACTGCCTTGGCTCAGAAGTGTCTCCATGATAAATGCACTCCATTATCCAATTATTTTGATCTGCCCTGGTTTTAACTGCGACCACTGTCACTGTTCATTGTCTGCAGTGCTGAACCTCACTGAGCCTCTCACTTATTTGGCTCTTTGTTGTGTTGTTAATGCAGTGCAGTCAGCACACTGTCAAACGACATCTGGAGCGATCAGCTAGGAACAGATTTAAACCCGCAAAGGCACGTGTACCATCAGTGCAGTGAGCTTTTTAACTCTCTCTCTCTCACTCTCACACACGTAGACACAGAGTTACTGGCATATGACATTATTTTTTTCCTGACAAGGCCAAATGTGCCCCCTCTGTGAAAAGCAGTAAAACAGTGTGAACGAGTGTCAGTTTATGGTCATGTGGGAAATGATCGTCCTCTAATTTAAGAGGAACCTGGCAGATTTTATTGTTTTGGCTGTGTTTACTGTGCACCATTACTGAGTGTGGTGTGATGCAAATAAGGACATCAAACGCATCAAAATTGCAGTTAGAAGAGTGACTGGAAGAACAGTTGGGATTCATCTCTGTTTCGTACACTAGTCCGCATCTTAATTTAAGAAACATTCAAGTTCTTCCATTTAACTTATGTTCTGAACTACTGACCCTGCAAAGTTCTGCGTGTGAAACACCTAGTTGTTTGTTAAGTCTGCATTTTAAGCTAATACTCGTCAGGTGGAGCCTTATGGGGTTCTACAAGTAAACCAATAATAATTAAAAAAAACAAAAAAAAAAAAAACACAGCCAACTCATCAGAAAGTAAGCATAGCTTTTACACCAATGGTAAAAGCTCTTTTTACTCCAAACACTGCCTCCTGCTTTCCAGGAAAGAAAGTTACACTTAATCTAATGAGCAGTAATTCTGACAAATTTTCCAGTCCTACTTCTGTGTTTGTCCCTTATGTTTGAAAACCTTCAAACTGCTGACATTGTTGACCTATTTAAATAAACTACCATGAGACACTGATCTGCAGTACGAAAAAAATACGACACTTACTGACGGTGCACAGCTGGTTTTGGTGTAAAGCTGTTGAGGAATATCAGGTCGCTGGATCAAAATGTGGTGCAGACGTGGTACCTGCCTAGAGAAAATATTTCAGCTTTCTTATTATTGGTTATTCGCTTATTTCAGACTGAGATTAAAATAATAAAGGTTAGACTTAGGCAAAATGCCTGGAGCGCCTCCTGCTGGGCCCTACAGTAACTGCTTCACAGCACTTGGAATGTTTCGAGCTCTTGGATGTTATGTTTGTTAGTTTGTTTAACTTTTTGGAACTGATCTGTTTGGAGAGAAGGTGTAGTTGACTACCTGATAGTAGTCTTCTCTCCCTCGCCCCCTCCCCGTTGTGTTTTTACTGCCTCCCCCCTTCTGTTCGGCAGAGCTTAGGGCTACGCTTTCCACAGAAAACTTAGGACTCGCTCCACTGCGTTGGGTTTAGAGCTGAAGCCTTGGTTCTGTTTTGCAAAGAGCAGATTTTCCCACACTGTCCATGGAGCCACAGGAGGTGTCACCTCCTCACCCCTGCCTCCATCCTTTTACCATCACACATCAGGTGCAAGCTTATATTAAGAGATGTGTGCAGTGGATGAATAATGAGACGCCATATTATCAGTGCAGGGAAGATCGGTGTCCCATGGCTTTTAAAGTTCTCCACTAAATAAGACTTTTTTGTCTACTTGCAAATTATATACACA
>NC_024309.1:7810436-7818181 GCF_000523025.1 Cynoglossus semilaevis | reverse complement strand
CAAATTCGATGGCGTGATCCCATGCAGAGATGTGAGGAAAAGAGGTATTATCCTCTTTGCGGTGGGGAGGTTTTATTAGAAGTTTGATATTAAAAAAAGCGACAAAGCCCCATAAATGAGTTTTATGGAAAACTTTTGAGATTGCATTCACTTCAGCTCATAAAAGAAAAGAGGTGAATATATAACTTAATGTTTAAAATTAATAACATCCACCTTATGCTTGACCCTGATGTTCAAAGATGTATGTGACCGTTCTTTGTTGTCGTTGCAGTCCGACCTTGACGATGACCCACAGGAACCTGACGGGCGGCTGCAACGTGAACTGTGGCTGTAAAATCCACGAATACGCGCCTGTTTGTGGCTCTGACGGCATCACCTATTTCAACCCCTGTCTGGCTGGATGCAGCAACGTGGGCAATGACAGCACGGGGGTGAGTGATCACACGGACAGCACGGGCTAATCCCACTCCCCCCACTTGTCGTTCTATCTGATAAACACAATGAAACAAAGGTATTTATGGAGCGTTTTCTTAGATGTGAAGAATGAAAGGAGAATGGTTCCTAAAGAAACACAAAGTTCTTTACATTCTCTTACGCCGGTATCAAAGCACAGGAAGTTTCAGATTGAAACTCAAAACAACACAGGGAAAGAAAATTCCCAGAGTCTTTGTTCAGATCACTGGTTACCACCACATATTGTTGGTGCCAAACAGTCTGTGTCTGCAATTCAAGTGTTTCTTTTTTTTTCTCCCCCCAACATATTTAAAATAATTTATGGATAAAATTTGGGAGTCTTTGATTAGAACGCAGTTGGAACTCTTCTCTGCTTTTACCTCCTGAATACAGATAAGGAACTACACCGACTGTGCCTGCGTGCAGAGCAGACAGGTCATCACTCCGTCCTCTGGTGGTCAGGTCAACCAACTGCAGCTAGTCATTGTTAAAACCTACCTGAATGAGAACGGTCACGCTGTGTCGGGGAAGTGCGACCGCACCTGCAACACGCTCATCCCCTTCCTCATCTTCCTCTTCATCGTCACCCTCATCACTGCCTGTGCCCAGCCCTCTGCCATCATCGTTACACTCAGGTAAAAAACAAACAAACAAACAAAAAAAACCACTTAGGACTGTATGTTCAAAAAAGAAGCTTTGATTTTTTGCTTTTTTCTAGTTCATTTTTGTTATGTTTATATAATGAACCATCAAACGGAATGGAAACTTATATTGAAGTGACTTTCAGACCCAAGAATACAAAAGATTTGCTACAAGGTAGATGGGTGGTTCATATTATACAAAAGATTCCAACTGTCAAGCTAATTTTATCTAACAAATATTTATCAAAAATATATAATTAAATATTGATAATGATAGCAGCCGAAATAGCTAATTGTAAGCCATAAAAAATGCTTGCGTACGCTGTACTTGTCTACGTGTCATAAATGACCTGAAGAAAGGTCTTGGAACCGATGGTTGCACCAATGTTTTTTTTATTTTTTTATTCAAAACTTTGAATCACTTTCTACTTTCACATCCCACGTGCCCCAGGTCTGTTGATGAGCAGGAGAGGCCGTTTGCTCTCGGGATGCAGTTCGTCTTGCTTCGAACTCTGGGTAAGTTCCAGAAACTTTTTGCATCAACTTAAAAAGCCCAGTGTGTGTTTATTGCAGCCTTGTCAATCAGAACAAACTCTTTGGAAACCACTTATTTGTTGAATCAGCTTTAATAAAGATTAGGTGTTGAGGATTAATAGGGTTTTTCACACTAAGTGAGCAATTGATCAAAAGCAACGAATCAGCAATTAAATTGTGTCCATTGTACAGTGAGAGGACCTGAGCTGTGAAGGGATTTGGCTCAGAGTGCAACTGTGTGGCGAGTCTCGTTTCTCTTCTGACACACACTCTGACACACTACACTTTCACAGAGAGATCTCTAAACCCCTCAGCCTCAAGTGTAGTTTGGTGCAGACATGCACTCTGGGTTGATAACAGCTGTCCTGACACGCTGCTTGGCATGACTGCGAACACAAAACTGGTGCTTCCCTGTAAAAAGCCTCAGAAATGCAAGGCAGGTCTGAATCCGTCAGATCGTAAAGTTAGTGTTTCGCCACAAAGTAACTGGAAACATTTTCAACCTGCAGAACTAAATTATTCTTACAAGCAAGTGGCCGCCTATGTCTGCATCTAAAACCATATGAAAATTAGACAAATGGCTCACAAATTTTATTTTGTAGACAGAATCTTCTACAGTTTCACATGTAGACATATCATATTTATTAAGGTTTTGAACATATTGTGAAACATATTTAATCCTAAACCTTTGTTTACTAAAACATTTCTATTTGTCCCTAGCCTACATCCCTACACCAATCTACTTCGGTGCTGTGATTGACACCACGTGCATGCTGTGGCAGCAGGACTGTGGCGTGCACGGCTCCTGCTGGGAGTACGACGTCACTTCCTTCCGCTTTGTCTACTTTGGCCTAGCCGCGAGCCTTAAGTTCGTTGGCTTCGTCTTCATCTTTCTGACCTGGTATTCGATCAAGCACAAAGAGGACCGAGCGGAGCGCTGGCGCCAACACTTGCCTCCGCTGGGAACAGTCAGTGAGCTCATCTGCCATGCTGGCGGCCACAAAAGCCACGCCCGCACACGCTCCTGTCCCGTCTTCATCCCACCCCGGCCTGACCCTCCTGCTGCCCAGCTGCTCAACCATGGCCACAGCAGTCTCAGCTGCCCTGGCAACACCCTCAAAGCAATAACCCCGCCCATCCTCCTGCCACACCAGCATCATCACAACAGGGGCTCTGCCCACGTCTGAGAGTGTGCTGACCCTTGCTGTGGGGCTCCACAATGACTCATGTGCCTTTCTGTTTGTGTTTGTCAACCTCATAGTGTCTACATTTCATCAATCAGACACCAGGGCCAGGACTTCAGTGCTGCTGTTGGACTGATCGGCGCAGACACAAGGATGACCACCCCAAACAAAGGGCTGTTTATCATGGTTCATGGTAACAGGAAACAGACAAATGTACTCTGACTCGGAGCATATCATCAGCCACAGCTGCACAGAAGGCCACACCTTTTCTATTAGGATTGGATGACGCAAAGACCTCACATGGTGCTAGGGTTAAAGGGCAAGGATTTAGAATCTCACAATCACGATCACTACAACTACGTTGAAAGCACAACTGACAAAAACCTGTACTATGCAAGATCCTGTGTACAGTTCCTCCCTTCTCAGTACTGTACAGCTCTGTACATCTCTGTTTTTCTTACCTATATCTCTCTTCTTCTTCTCAGTCTTCTTCTACGCCGTCTTCTTCATCTCGGCTCAGCTCACACATCCACTGTGTTGTGTAATTCAGCATCACATTTCTCCTTCTCACCACCTGAGAACATAACAATATCATCACTATAACTCCCATTTTAGCCATTACTGAACTATTTGGTAAAATCATGTTTTTTTCTAAACCATAGAAATGACTAAATGAGATTTAAAAGAAACTCACCTCTTCTTTTCTTAACAGTGCCTCTGAGGCTTTTTTGGCCAGTCCAGTTCAACAGAGCTAGCTATCAGGGTAAATGCTAGCTAGTGATAAAGCCAGTCACTGTCCTTTCAGCTATGTATCAGTATTGAGCTTTGTTCCTCATAGTTTTGGCAACACTGTACCTTGGCAGATTTATTTAACGTGTAGCTTAAAGCTGATGAGCACCAATGGCACACTGTACTGGGCTGTCACTTTTCATACTCAGTGCAAACATCTGTTTAAGCATCAGTTCAGAAGTTTAAATTCAGGGTAAATTCAAGGCTAAGTTAGCCAGACACCACACTGGCTAATAACAAATGCAGCACAATTCTATTTTGTCAGCAAGGATACTTAAACAGTTTTCAAATGCTACACCAAAGCATCTACATTCTGCTGACCATTCATTCTGCTGCTTTATCTGTAGTGTTTGTCAGTATCTATTAATGTCTGTTACTATTTTGGCACATTGATATCCAATTACAAGCACAGAGGAAAGAAGTGAAGTCCGGTGTGAGGACGACTTGGGTTTATGTTTTGGGTACATGCAAACTTTACTTCATCCCAAAATCTTCAGAAGTTAAAGGTGTTTGACATTGACTTTATAAAAAGTGACAGCCCTTCTGAGTATTGACTTCGTACTGAGTCTTGTCAGTGAGCAAGAAATCTTTTTTTTTTAACCTACTTTACTTTCAGTTGCCAGCAGGTGATAGTAACAGACTGGTGCTTTACCTCGGACCGTGTGCTGAAGCTACTGTACGTCCAATAAGATGTGAAAACAGAAAGTTGATTTATGTTAAAATTGCGTGGAATTACCTTTAAAAAAAACAACATCAAACAAACAAATCTGATTCCTGTTCAGAAACTAATCAATTATCTGTAGCCAATCAATTGCATCTTGTCGGCTTTGCACTGTAATGGCTTCTCCATTCTAATAGTCATCAGATGTACATAATAGTTAACAAGTAGTCTAGGCTTTAACAAATTATAGTTCAGCAAAAGCAAGCATGAAAATCAACTGATGCCACTTTTTGAAACAAGACGTTAGTGTTTCGGTTGGTGGATCTTGGATGCCCTCTTGTGGAAAGAGAGAGGACATTTAAAACTCAAGTAAATACTCCATAATGGAACAGCTGAAGATGGAACTGAAACTAAAAGGCACGTTTCGCAAATAAATCACAAGGTGATCTGCAGCTTTTGACATTTTCTTCTGCAGACCACGTGACTACAGCTATTTTTTAAATGCAATTCTTTAGCAGTACAGTCTTCAGAGTCAAATGCATTAGGGCAACTGCTAACCCTTAATGCCATGTATTTGTTTTATCTTGGGTTTATTTTTGACAGGGGGGGCAAAGAAATTCAAGTTTTGCCTAATTTAAGCTAAAAAAAAAAATCATTAAAAGCAAAACGATATTAAATTAAATGTGGCACATAGAAAATCATGTTTTTCTTGTGAGCCAAATTATGCTGGTATATATTTTTTATTTATCAATGTGACTTTATTTTAATGATTTAAAGAGGATTTAGGAGATGTGATGAAGTGAATTTGTTTCTAAAACCTTTTTTTGGACAGTTTTTGTCAGTTTATCGATTAAAACGGGCCATAAGCAGTGATTAATTTTTTGCATTATTCATACAGTAAGTGATCATCGTGTAAATAGTGAATTAAACATATTAGCAAGCTCAGTGATATATAGATATGTATTTATGAACTAACCCACTACAATGTAGTTTAAACAAAGTACAAAAAAAAAAAAAAAAAACTGGATTTGTGTCATGGTGCCTCGAAAAGTTTTTTTTTTTTAAATGGGTGGAGTTCACATGATGCCAGTGGGAAGTGAGAGTTCAGGTTTTAAAAAGTATTTCTTCTGGTAAAGTACACACAAGTATGTTAACTTAAAAAAGAACGTGTACTCATGATGGCCACCTGAAAAAAAAAAAGGAAACAGAATTTCCAATTTGAGGTTTGTTTGTTTTTTCAAATAGAAAATCAGTTCAACCTCAAAGAAAGTATTCAAAGTTGTGAAATCATGTAGCTTCTTCCCCTTTCTCCTAAACCTAAAATGCTCTTACAATGTATTGTACCGTAGCACTGAACAACTGATCTGTAACTGTACACCTCTACAGCAGTGCTTCTCAACCACTGTGCCACAGCACATTTGTGTGACACTACAGAAGTGTGAAATAGTATCCGATTTCACTTAATATGTCTGAAAACTTTTATTTATTGCCAACAATTTGTCGTGGTCTGTGCGGCAGTGATAGGCAGGACAGTTAAATACTCTTTCACTAGGTAGCAGCAGATGGCTATTAAAAGTTAAAGACAAGCTTTAAGCAGTTGAAGATCCTTATGTGTCTTTCTTCAATTCCTGCAAGTACATCCGCTTTGTGTTCAACTAATCAGGCCTGTGTGTCACTGAATAAGTAAACTGTTTGTAAATTGAAACTAAAAGATAACTATATTTTATTTTATGTCTTTTAGGACCTTTTTAAAAATTCAATTAAAACATTTACATTTTTCTAATGTCAAATCTGTGCTATGGCCCAAAAAAGGTTGAGAAACATAGCTCCACAGCATTAAATACAACCAAATTGATACAACAATAACATATGGCCCAAAAAAGGTTGAGAAACATACAACAATAACAAAAAAAAAGAACTTTTGCTCGACTATCTTCCCCCACATGATACCAATCTCACTTTCCACAACAAAAAAGTGTGGTTTATTATGTGACTTGGAATAACAAAAAAGTAGTTAGTAAAATACTCTTTCATTGCTGATTTCATTTCTTTACATTCCATTACTGTCACCTACGAATTTATTTCTGTTTCTCGCCTAAACACTAACTGCGAGAGAAAACATAAAGAGAGAAACTACAGAGGCCAGTCAAACATACACACACGTTTCTGGTTGCCCACTTAATCGACTAAGATTAGAAGATATAATCAGTGAAATGCCAAAAAAAAAAGTTGTTTACTGGTCAGGTACCAGTCCATATGCCACAGAAAACATGGACCTCTTGGAACCTCACACTTGGGGCATCATGTTCCTCCATGTTGTTATTTCTATAAAAAGCTTGTTTACTCTACCTTTGAGCCATCTGTACAAGTTTTAGCTTCTGTCTTTTAATGAATGTTTGTCTGATGAATTCAAGTGTGATCAACATGTATGTCAAGTAACCAGACAAAAAGTCAGAAGGAAATAGTAAAAATGTATCATGTTATTTGGACTAACATGAGGTTGAGTCAGATCAGTTGAGTCACCACTGTGGAAAGTAAAGTAAAATGAGAGTCACCTTTCAACAGGGTGTTAAACATTAAGAAATTATTTGATCATTATCATGATCATTGTTAGTTTAAACCTATAACTCTCTTAAATGATATGAGTAATGCCTGTCAGAACTGTACCAATGTGAATTTATTGGTCATGAAATACTGACCTAAAATTGCATTATGTAGGTTTAGGTTGAATTGATTTGGGCCACAGTAAAAAAAATTAAATTAAGTTCTCCCTGTTTAGTAGAAAACATTTTAAGCTTAAAATTGTTTTTTCACTTGTAATATATAATATCAGTGTAATATGCTTCCATAGAAAGCAATACATTATTAATCTGGATAGTTCAAACAAACATTAACCTGACATTATTGAGGCAAAATCAACCAATCAGCGCAGCCTTGGTGTGAAGCTCAGAGAATCCTGGTTTCACAGGTCCTGAAAGATAGTAAATACAACATGTGACTTAATTTTACTGTATATCTTCTACATTCTATGACGCTAAAATCCTTACTCTCTGTTTTTGAGTATTTGAACATATTGTAAAGGCAAACCAAGTTCCCCAGGAAAAGAACAGAAGCTGAGTCCTGACAAATGTAAGCTCTTCAATGCTTTGTATTCTTCGGAAGACAAAATCTAATGTTTGTGAACACTTTGCTTTACAAATGCCTTGAATACTTGATACTTGTCATTAAAAAATGGGAAAGGCAACAATGTGTGATCATTAAGGCAAAATTTGGGAAAATTTCTTTATATTTTTCCCCACACAAGCCAAAAAACTATTTCATAATAGTAAGATACAATCTCATTATTATGAAACAAAAGTTTTTGGAAAAAAACAACTATTTGTTGTTGTTTTTGTTAAAAAAACATATCTGAACATGTCAAAATATTACCAAAAACAAGCAAGACTCTAGTCTCACTAGCATGAAAAAATTCCCCAGGAATGC
>NC_024309.1:7802243-7810423 GCF_000523025.1 Cynoglossus semilaevis | reverse complement strand
CCCCGGGAATGCCTTAAAATGCAAGATTATGCCATAAAATATGCTGCCATGTAAATATTTTGTGTTTAAAACTTGAAAAAACATAGTATCTGAACCTGTCAAATATCACAATGTCAGCTATATATATATGTATATATACATACATGGTGTAAATATATATATATATATATATATATGTATAGCTGAAATGACTATTAACTAACAAACTTTGAAATTATTGTGTATTTAAATTATTTATTTTTATTGATTTTCACCAATGAGCTTTTCTGTTACAGTTGTCAAAGCACCCTCTTTCTAACAAAAAAAAAGTTCTAAGAGACTAAACTAAAAAAAAAAAAAGAATGTGAATGTCAGCCGTCAACTGATATTGGAACGTTTGTATAACGGAAGTAGGAATACGTTGTACGACCTTTATTTCTGTTTGCAGGTCCGGTGCATGAGACACAAGTGTTAGTCGTTTGGGCTTCCAGCGGGCGTTCCAGTAAAGAAACTCGGCACGGTGGCTACGTGTGATTGATTGAAATGGTCTGTTTTTGAAAACAATTGTCGGTTGTATTTTGTTTGAAATGGTAGTCTTTCGGTCGAGAACGAAGTGCAATTTACGCTAGCATATGCATATGTTTTTCGTCCTAAATAATAAGCATAGCGTTGTCGTGGTAAATAAGAAATTGGGCTTTAACAGGAGTTTGAGCTTGAGCTGATGCACCTTTTTGAAAATATGACATTAACTTGCAAATATTGTTTTTCTGTACAGTAACCCATTCTACTGCAGAGCCACGAACGGTCCATCACTCAGATCAAGTACAACGGAGAAGGAGACCTTCTGTTTTCCGTCGCTAAAGATCCAGTGAGTGACACGAAATGATGCTTAACAAGTGCCACCAATGACTATAGGATAGTAATTAGTTTGACGTACAACTGAACAAATCTCCGAAAATAAGTTTCTCAAAATTGACTAAAAATACACTAATTTGCCTTAAAATACTTAGCTGTGTCCATTTTTGTGGTTAAAATTGAAAAATAATATACTTTTTTGCTACGCCATCCTTTGATCACAGTAAAATAATATATCAATAAGTTCCTGAACAAATCTCCGAAAATAGAAATTTCTCAAAATTGACTAAAAATACACAAATTTGCCTTAAAATACTTAGCTGTGTCCATTTTTGTGGTTAAAATTCAGAAATAATATACTTTTTTGGTACACCATCCTTTAATCACAGTTGAATACTATACCAACAAGTTCCTGAACAAATCTCCGACAAAAAAAAGTTTCTCAAAAATGACTAAAAATACACTCATTTGCCTTAAAATACTTAGCTATGTCTATTTCTGTTGTTAAAATTAAGAAAAAATAAACTTTTTTGGTACGTCAACTTTTGATCACAGTAGAATCCTATACCAGTAAATTCCTGAACAAATCTCCGAAAAAAAAAGTTTCTCAAAAATGACTAAAAATACACTCATTTGCCTTAAAATACTTAGCTATGTCCATTTCTGTTGTTAAAATTCAGAAAAAATATGCTGTTTTGGTACGCCAACCTTTGATCACAGTAAATACTATACCAATAAGTTCCTGAAAATATCTCCGAAAAAAAAGTTTCTCAAAATTGACTAAAAATACATTATATTGCCTCAAACTCTGTTGTTAAAATTCAGAAAAAATAAACTTTTTTGGTAGGTCAACTTTACATCACAGTAGAATCCTATACCAGTAAATTCCTGAACAAATCTCCGGAAAAAAAAGTTTCTCAAAAATGACTAAAAATGCACTCATTTGCCTTAAAATACTTAGCTATGTCCATTTCTGTTGTTAAAATTCAGAAAAAATAAACTTTTTTGGTAGGTCAACTTTACATCACAGTAGAATCCTATACCAGTAAATTCCTGAACAAATCTCCGGAAAAAAAAGTTTCTCAAAAATGACTAAAAATGCACTCATTTGCCTTAAAATACTTAGCTATGTCCATTTCTGTTGTTAAAATTCAGAAAAAATAAACTTTTTTGGTAGGTCAACTTTACATCACAGTAGAATCCTATACCAGTAAATTCCTGAACAAATCTCCGGAAAAAAAAGTTTCTCAAAAATGACTAAAAATGCACTCATTTGCCTTAAAATACTTAGCTATGTCCATTTCTGTTGTTAAAATTCAGAAAAAATAAACTTTTTTGGTAGGTCAACTTTACATCACAGTAGAATCCTATACCAGTAAATTCCTGAACAAATCTCCGGAAAAAAAAGTTTCTCAAAAATGACTAAAAATGCACTCATTTGCCTTAAAATACTTAGCTATGTCCATTTCTGTTGTTAAAATTCAGAAAAAATAAACTTTTTTGGTAGGTCAACTTTACATCACAGTAGAATCCTATACCAGTAAATTCCTGAACAAATCTCCGGAAAAAAAAGTTTCTCAAAAATGACTAAAAATACACTCATTTGCCTTAAAATACTTAGCTATGTCCATTTCTGTTGTTAAAATTCAGAAAAAATAAACTTTTTTGGTAGGTCAACTTTACATCACAGTAGAATCCTATACCAGTAAATTCCTGAACAAATCTCCGGAAAAAAAAGTTTCTCAAAAATGACTAAAAATACACTCATTTGCCTTAAAATACTTAGCTATGTCCATTTCTGTTGTTAAAATTCAGAAAAAATAAACTTTTTTGGTAGGTCAACTTTACATCACAGTAGAATCCTATACCAGTAAATTCCTGAACAAATCTCCGGAAAAAAAAGTTTCTCAAAAATGACTAAAAATGCACTCATTTGCCTTAAAATACTTAGCTATGTCCATTTCTGTTGTTAAAATTCAGAAAAAATAAACTTTTTTGGTAGGTCAACTTTACATCACAGTAGAATCCTATACCAGTAAATTCCTGAACAAATCTCCGGAAAAAAAAGTTTCTCAAAAATGACTAAAAATGCACTCATTTGCCTTAAAATACTTAGCTATGTCCATTTCTGTTGTTAAAATTCAGAAAAAATAAACTTTTTTGGTAGGTCAACTTTACATCACAGTAGAATCCTATACCAGTAAATTCCTGAACAAATCTCCGGAAAAAAAAGTTTCTCAAAAATGACTAAAAATGCACTCATTTGCCTTAAAATACTTAGCTATGTCCATTTCTGTTGTTAAAATTCAGAAAAAATAAACTTTTTTGGTAGGTCAACTTTACATCACAGTAGAATCCTATACCAGTAAATTCCTGAACAAATCTCCGGAAAAAAAAGTTTCTCAAAAATGACTAAAAATGCACTCATTTGCCTTAAAATACTTAGCTATGTCCATTTCTGTTGTTAAAATTCAGAAAAAATAAACTTTTTTGGTAGGTCAACTTTACATCACAGTAGAATCCTATACCAGTAAATTCCTGAACAAATCTCCGGAAAAAAAAGTTTCTCAAAAATGACTAAAAATGCACTCATTTGCCTTAAAATACTTAGCTATGTCCATTTCTGTTGTTAAAATTCAGAAAAAATAAACTTTTTTGGTAGGTCAACTTTACATCACAGTAGAATCCTATACCAGTAAATTCCTGAACAAATCTCCGGAAAAAAAAGTTTCTCAAAAATGACTAAAAATACACTCATTTGCCTTAAAATACTTAGCTATGTCCATTTCTGTTGTTAAAATTCAGAAAAAATAAACTTTTTTGGTAGGTCAACTTTACATCACAGTAGAATCCTATACCAGTAAATTCCTGAACAAATCTCCGGAAAAAAAAGTTTCTCAAAAATGACTAAAAATACACTCATTTGCCTTAAAATACTTAGCTATGTCCATTTCTGTTGTTAAAATTCAGAAAAAATAAACTTTTTTGGTAGGTCAACTTTACATCACAGTAGAATCCTATACCAGTAAATTCCTGAACAAATCTCCGGAAAAAAAAGTTTCTCAAAAATGACTAAAAATACACTCATTTGCCTTAAAATACTTAGCTATGTCCATTTCTGTTGTTAAAATTCAGAAAAAATAAACTTTTTTGGTAGGTCAACTTTACATCACAGTAGAATCCTATACCAGTAAATTCCTGAACAAATCTCCGGAAAAAAAAGTTTCTCAAAAATGACTAAAAATACACTCATTTGCCTTAAAATACTTAGCTATGTCCATTTCTGTTGTTAAAATTCAGAAAAAATAAACTTTTTTGGTAGGTCAACTTTACATCACAGTAGAATCCTATACCAGTAAATTCCTGAACAAATCTCCGGAAAAAAAAGTTTCTCAAAAATGACTAAAAATACACTCATTTGCCTTAAAATACTTAGCTATGTCCATTTCTGTTGTTAAAATTCAGAAAAAATAAACTTTTTTGGTAGGTCAACTTTACATCACAGTAGAATCCTATACCAGTAAATTCCTGAACAAATCTCCGGAAAAAAAAGTTTCTCAAAAATGACTAAAAATACACTCATTTGCCTTAAAATACTTAGCTATGTCCATTTCTGTTGTTAAAATTCAGAAAAAATAAACTTTTTTGGTAGGTCAACTTTACATCACAGTAGAATCCTATACCAGTAAATTCCTGAACAAATCTCCGGAAAAAAAAGTTTCTCAAAAATGACTAAAAATACACTCATTTGCCTTAAAATACTTAGCTATGTCCATTTCTGTTGTTAAAATTCAGAAAAAATAAACTTTTTTGGTAGGTCAACTTTACATCACAGTAGAATCCTATACCAGTAAATTCCTGAACAAATCTCCGGAAAAAAAAGTTTCTCAAAAATGACTAAAAATACACTCATTTGCCTTAAAATACTTAGCTATGTCCATTTCTGTTGTTAAAATTCAGAAAAAATAAACTTTTTTGGTAGGTCAACTTTACATCACAGTAGAATCCTATACCAGTAAATTCCTGAACAAATCTCCGGAAAAAAAAGTTTCTCAAAAATGACTAAAAATGCACTCATTTGCCTTAAAATACTTAGCTATGTCCATTTCTGTTGTTAAAATTCAGAAAAAATAAACTTTTTTGGTAGGTCAACTTTACATCACAGTAGAATCCTATACCAGTAAATTCCTGAACAAATCTCCGGAAAAAAAAGTTTCTCAAAAATGACTAAAAATACACTCATTTGCCTTAAAATACTTAGCTATGTCCATTTCTGTTGTTAAAATTCAGAAAAAATAAACTTTTTTGGTAGGTCAACTTTACATCACAGTAGAATCCTATACCAGTAAATTCCTGAACAAATCTCCGGAAAAAAAAGTTTCTCAAAAATGACTAAAAATGCACTCATTTGCCTTAAAATACTTAGCTATGTCCATTTCTGTTGTTAAAATTCAGAAAAAATAAACTTTTTTGGTAGGTCAACTTTTGATCACAGTAGAATCCTATACCAGTAAATTCCTGAACAAATCTCCGGAAAAAAAAGTTTCTCAAAAATGACTAAAAATGCACTCATTTGCCTTAAAATACTTAGCTATGTCCATTTCTGTTGTTAAAATTCAGAAAAAATAAACTTTTTTGGTAGGTCAACTTTTGATCACAGTAGAATCCTATACCAGTAAATTCCTGAACAAATCTCCGGAAAAAAAAGTTTCTCAAAAATGACTAAAAATACACTCCTTTGCCTTCAAATACTTAGCTATGTCCATTTCTGTTGTTAAAATTCAGAAAAAATAAACTTTTTTGGTAGGTCAACTTTTGATCACAGTAGAATCCCATACCAGTAAATTCCTGAACAAATCTCCGGAAAAAAAAGTTTCTCTAAATTGACTAAAAATACTCTCATTTGCCTTAAAATACTTAGTTGTGTCCATTTTTGTGGTTAAAATTCAGAAAAAATATATATTTTTGGTATGCCAACCTTTGCTCACAGTAAAATACTATACCAATAAGTTCCTGAACAAATCTCCGAAAATTAAAGTTTCTTAAAATTGGCTAAAAATACACTAATTTGCCGTAAAATACTTAGCTGTGTCCATTTTTGTGATTAAAAGTGAGAAATAATACACTTTTTTGGTATGCCAACCTTTGATCACAGTTAAATACTATACCAATAAGTTCCTGAACAAATCTCCGAAAATTAAAGTTTCTTAAAATTGGCTAAAAATACACTAATTTGCCGTAAAATACTTAGCTGTGTCCATTTTTGTGGTTAAAATTTAGAGAAAATATATTTTTTTGGTACGCCATCTTCTGATGGGTAAAATACGTTTTGGCTCATAGTAAAAAATTAAATTAAGTTCTCCTTGTAAAAAAACTTTAAGCATAAAATTGTTATATATAATACCAGTGTAATATGCTTCCATTGACAGCAATACGTTATTAATCTGGATAGTTCAACCCTCATTAACCTGAAAAAAGATGTCTGGTTAGATTCTCAGTCATTTAATCAAAAAATCGTTACATCAAGAGCAACTGGACTATGCAGGTTTTTTTGAAGACTTTTCAAGAGGCGTAACATCTTTAAAAAAAAAAACACTTTGTCCGAAGCGTCTGGTTTGTTTTACGTGAACGATATCGTCCTGGCCGTTTTTTATCTGCTCAAGTAAGAAAAGAAACATTTCAAGTTTTTGTCACCAGAAATGAAACTTTTGGACAGCATTTACAGAGTGTTGTGAAATGTTTACAGGACATCGGGGCTGGGAAGGGCAAATACTACGCAGTAAATGACCCAGTCAGAGATAGTATCATCTGGGAGCATTTGTGTCTAATGCTTCTTTATTTCATCTTGTTTCAGGCCAAAAGAAGAGGTTTAATGAAGTTGTTCCACTCCTGACGACGGGACCTTTGTTGAATCCTGTGAGCACGTGGTTGTGAGTATGTGATCTGTCCATCTTTACCTGAAGTGTTAAAATAAAGTTCAGAGTTACTGTTGTAATTTGACTTGTATTGAAATGTGTATATATGGACTTTTTAAACAGCAAAAACACTTCACATTTACAGAGTCAAAAGTTATTTCATTCATTGTGCAAGTATTGTGGTTGGTTTTTGAGAACTTTAAGTGTTGTGGTTGTTTTGTTTTTTTAACTTAGCTTTTTACTACTTACTTGTCCAGTTACTTACTAGCTAGTTTATACAACTTAACCTTTCACTGTAAGTAAAAAATAGAGGTTTTTAGCAAAAATTATTCACTTGGAGTATGTCTTGGGGCATAAACGTGCATTTTGAAATATTTATTGGACTTTAATTTATTGGACTTTTGTAACAGTAACACTATAGTTTTCCTTGTTTTTGGTTCATTTTCATGAAATCATTAGTACACCATGGAATAATTGTAGTATTAAAACATGAATTCTTAATAAAGTCTTTGTATTTTATGACAACTTTCTCGTTACTACAATGCATCCAGGTTTGTGCGAAGGTATGCTGTTATTTTAACAGATTAAGAAATGTTTAGAACATTTAATGGACACTAACAGATGTTTTGAAGTAACTATTAAAGTAGTAGTTAATAAGAAGTACTTATTAAATGTATTACAATACATTTGGCAGACAATTTTATCCAAAGCGACTTACTATTTGAGTCATTCAACAAGAGGAGACTTTTTCGACTTGGGTTTTTGAAGGTTTTGTTTTTGGACTTGATTTTGGATTGATGTTTCCAAAATAGAAAAAGACCAAAAATAAATAGTAATAATAAATAGTAAAAGTACAGTTATAGGTCATAGAATAAGAAGTATGTTTGATAATTATGTAAAAGTAGAGGACAAATGGCCGTTAGCCTAAGTGGATACATCTGACTCTGATGACCTGGGTTGAATTCAGGCAGGGTAATTGTGACACTTTTTGTCACACATTTTTACATCAATTAGCCATGCCGTTATGTTCCAACTGACTGCTATGGTTTTCATTCTTTTTCCAGTTAACATTTCAAAGGTCAGTGTTATGTCTTGCCTAAGGCTTTAACTGCTAGGTGACATTAAATTAAACCTTCATCAGAATAATAGTACTTTTATTAAGTATAATATTTTAGTACTCTTTCCACCTCTGACTGTGAAAATTTGATTTTTCCTTAAATTTGACTACACACCTAACTCTACACTTGTGTGATTTCCTTAGATTCTTCAGAGACTGAGCTGTATGGCATTATCTGAATATTTGAAAATATTCAGATAAAATATTTTTTTGACTTTTTGAGGGAGCCTTACTATCATGAAAAAATACAAAAAAATAAAAAGTCCCAGAAATGCTATAGTAAGTCCTTTTCACGATGGTAAGGCGTAAGGCAT
>NC_024309.1:7801436-7802143 GCF_000523025.1 Cynoglossus semilaevis | reverse complement strand
AAAGACAAAATGTGAGCGAAACAATGAAACAATGAGTTTTCCTCGTCATTCATTTCATAACAACACTAAGTAATTGTTTGTCTGAATAGCCCGCGGCTACAGTAGCTAGCGACATCAACAGGCGAAATCGCATATCTTCTTATCTCCCCGCTAGCTTAGTTGAATCTTCCCTAATTAGCTCCCAATCTGCCGTCTCACATCTACGGCGCTGGTCGTTTAAACAATGCGCTCTACCGTCAGTGGCTGCGCGCTGTGATAACACGGCCCGCGTACGCCGACAGTGGAAGATAGCGGCGCGTCCTGTTTCGCACCGTAGTAATTATGTTCCTTTTGTCACCGACGTCTAATAATCCTCTCTGTCATTCGTCCCCCACAGTTCCTGTGCCTGAAGAACATCCGCACCTTCCTGTCGGCGTGCAACGAGACGTTCGGCATGAAGAAGAACGAGCTCTTCGAGGCCTTCGACCTCTTCGACGTCAGGGACTTTGGAAAGGTACGGCGGGATTTGCACATTCGTCAGGCCTTGGCGTGTCAGCGTGTCTGCGTCCAGACCCAGCTGTCAAGCAGGGGGGGCTGAATCGAATTAGTAGATTGAAATTTTTTTTTTTTGCGCCAACGCTCGTCTTTTAATCCAAGTTATGGGACTGAATTTATTAGTGCAAAAAAAAAAAAAAAAAAAAAAACACAATGTTTTTTTCCCAGATTTT
>NC_024309.1:7796289-7801427 GCF_000523025.1 Cynoglossus semilaevis | reverse complement strand
AGGCCTTTGACCTCTTCGACGTCAGGGACTTTGGAAAGGTACGGCGGGATTTGCACATTCGTCAGGCCTTGGCGTGTCAGCGTGTCTGCGTCCAGACCCAGCTGTCAAGCAGGGGGGGCTGAATCGAATTAGTAGATTGAAATTTTTTTTTTTTGCGCCAACGCTCGTCTTTTAATCCAAGTTATGGGACTGAATTTATTAGTGCAAAAAAAAAAAAAAAAAAAAAAAAATCTGCAATGTCTTTGACCTGAATTTTCTCTATCACATTGTGTGCCACGACTGGATAACAGCAGGATGAGCGGGTCATTGCATCATCATCGCCTCCCCCGTCTGTGTCTCCCACGGAAGATGCTCGTCCTGGCATTAAACGTGCTCGTGAACGCTGCGGCGCAGCTCATAATCCCGACGCTCGAGTCAGCAACGTGACCCGGCAGCCTAATTGCTTCCTCTCGTTAGGGTGAAAACGGCCTCGGCGAGCAGACGTCACGCGGTGTTAAAAGCCTGGCCCAGGGTGTCCGTTCTTTGAATGTCTGTGTCTGTGGCTGTTTGACAGCACCGTTGCCTTCTTCGGGTTAATTAGGAACCACAGCCTTGGGCAGGAGAGAGGGAGGCGCGAGGGAGAGAGGGAGAGAGGGGGGGATGAACCAGAGTTCTGTAGTTCGGATTGTGTTTATATGCAGATAAGATTTTTAGATAAGTCGTGTGCACGATGAGTTCTTAATTAGCCATTCGTTGGTAGCATCGTGTGTGTGTTCTTCCAGGGGAGCGTTGATTTGTTGACTCTCGAGTGGCTGGAATACAGTAATACCTTGAGATACGAGGTATAATCCGTTCCAGGACCGAACTCGAGGTGATCGTATCTCAACTCATTGTTTCCCATAAGAAATAGCAGAAACAAAATGAATCTCTAAAAAAAAACTCCCTTATTAATGCTAATAACAATGGAAAAAAACATGTTTTTAATTGCTATAGAGACAAACAAACACAAAAAATTATAGTATTTATATTAATTATATTCGAACGTAACTTCGATAAAATCATCACGCCCTTTTTAGGATTAGGATTTGAGTTCTGGATAGCATCCTTCTGCTTTAGGATGCTACATATCGTGGATGTACTGCGATCATGCATGCGTGCCAGATCACTCGCGCAGCCACCACGCCCATATTTATCGACGATTTCATGCTTTATTTCCATGGTCATCGTGCGTTTCTTCTTCTCCCTACCATCCTTACCGCTCACAATACGGAAGACTCGCGGGAGATGCGTACGGAAGTCGACGAACACGTGACGTGAACGACGCTAGATCCACCTAGCCTCGGCGTCTGTAAGCGTGAATATATGTTAATATATGTTAATATATGTTAAATATATGTTTGTTAACGCTTGAGAGCTCACATACTGAGCCAAAACATGATGACACTTAGACGTCGAGCGATGCATGCTAACCCAAGTGGTCCATTCCAATAGGCTAGGCTACTGTAGCTCCAAAAAATGTCACCGTAATTTGAACAGGAATGTGAGGCTAGCGATAACGGCTATAAAATGATAACAACACATGTAGTAATACAGGTTTTACGTTAGTATAAGTACAGGATCAATATATTTAAATTCCACTATTGAGCGACCAAATTCTTCTGTAGCGTTAGCATTTGTAAATGCAAATGGAGGACAAAATGAAATGACATGAACATAATTCTCCATTTTTTTAATAAATAAATTGAAGTAAAAAAAAAAGAAAAAGAAAAAAAATGCAAAGACGTCCTCAAAAAATAATAAAAAAAACCCTCCCAGAATTTCCAGTTAGTTAAACCCAGAAAGTGTCCATCATAAAATTATATTTAATATTATATTTTTCAATTATTATATAACTTTTATTATATATATATTTTTTAAATTTTATGTTATATTTCCATTCGAAATAATAAAAAAAAAAACTTTAATCAATAAGTAAAAGTAAAGGCGTACGTCACGCGCTGTGGTAATATTGCGCCGAATGTGCAATACGTTGCGATACATCCCCTCTTATCCAGCTCACATCGTTACTCTTTACTGCATAAAAGCTGAAATACTGCCTGATGTCAGCGTTTAAGACTGGGTGTGGCGGCTGAATGTTATTGTTCCTGAGCTGCGGTTCTGCTTCAAATGATCAGTTTGTGATGTTTCCAACTTGAAATCTTTTTAAGAAACCAAACGCCGTGCATAGAAAAAAAAATGTGTTAATACTGTCAGCTGGTTGGAAACACTACATCGCAGTGAAATTGAACTCCAAAGACGTCTTCAGATACGATCAGTAGCTCCTTTCTATCCCCAGTCGAACTTTGACACTTGCCGCGACGGTGTCCGATGCAGAGAGAATGACGTCGTCCGTTGAAAAACCGCAACTTTTTTTCTACCATCTCTACGCCTCAGAGCTGCAATATCGTAAGATTGATGCGCGCTCCAAGTTTAAACAAACAGCGCTGAGTCACATATTCCATCCACAGACAAAAAAAAGAAAAAGAAAAAAAAAAACGCAAAGACGTCCTCAAAAAATAATAAAAAAAACCCTCCCAGAATTTCCAGTTAGTTAAACCCAGAAAGTGTCCATCATAAAATTATATTTAATATTATATTTTTCAATTATTATATAACTTTTATTATATATATATTTTTTAAATTTTATGTTATATTTCCATTCGAAATAATAAAAAAAAAAACTTTAATCAATAAGTAAAAGTAAAGGCGTACGTCACGCGCTGTGGTAATATTGCGCCGAATGTGCAATACGTTGCGATACATCCCCTCTTATCCAGCTCACATCGTTACTCTTTACTGCATAAAAGCTGAAATACTGCCTGATGTCAGCGTTTAAGACTGGGTGTGGCGGCTGAATGTTATTGTTCCTGAGCTGCGGTTCTGCTTCAAATGATCAGTTTGTGATGTTTCCAACTTGAAATCTTTTTAAGAAACCAAACGCCGTGCATAGAAAAAAAAATGTGTTAATACTGTCAGCTGGTTGGAAACACTACATCGCAGTGAAATTGAACTCCAAAGACGTCTTCAGATACGATCAGTAGCTCCTTTCTATCCCCAGTCGAACTTTGACACTCGCCGCGACGGTGTCCGATGCAGAGAGAATGACGTCGTCCGCAAAATCCGATGCAGAGAGAATGACGTCGTCCGTTGAAAAACCGCAACTTTTTTTCTACCATCTCTACGCCTCAGAGCTGCAATATCGTAAGATTGATGCGCGCTCCAAGTTTAAACAAACAGCGCTGAGTCACATATTCCATCCACAGACAAGAAAAAAAAAAAAAAAAAAGAAATTACAGCCTGGGTGTTTCCCCTCTTTTTCTACGAAGTCCGAAACTACACTCAGATGACAGATGTTTGTGGCGACGGCGCTCTCGTGTTGCACTCCGAGAAACACGGCAAATAGGCAGCAGGTTTCCTTTCCGAACGTCCGAAAATGACTCATTTTTTTTTTTTTTTTTTTTTTATTCCTCCAGCTGTTTCCGATCTGTCCAAAATAACATTCCGATATCATGACATCACCAACGCATGACTCCTACTACTCCGTTCCAGTGCGACCAATTGTTCTAGTTCCCGACCAGTGGAGCAGCTCTTGGAACGAAACCTTCACCGCCACCTGCTCTCGCAAGCGTTCTCATAAAGACTCATTTAGCGCCTTTCTTCGTTTCATTCGCTGTCATTAAACTGCTTTCGCAAACTTGAATCATTTCGAGCCTCAGGGGGGAATTTAAAAAAAAACCTTTTGCGATCTGCCCCCCCCCGGTGATTCTCAGCTGGGCGGCTCTGTGAAGTGGAGCGAGAAGAGGTGGAAATCAGTCGAGCTGTCACTCAAGCCCTAATGTTGGTGTTTTTTTTTGTTTTTTTTGTTTTTTTTTAGCCAGAGCCAGTCCACTCTGAGCTGCTGAATAAAACATTACACACGCGGCCTGTTTGTTTAAGCGGTCGCGCCGTACTCTCGATACAGTCTATATGTGGGAACTCGGGGGGGTGAAGCGTGTTGCCTGAGGCTTTCGAAAAAGTCCTTTTTTACGCATGCTGTTATTACAGGCCTTAGCAGTGAGACAGTGAACACGTGTACTGAACTGAAACGCTTACACACACACACTTTTGTTATAAAATTGGATACTTTTGACATTTTCGGTTTGTTGGTGTCGCTGGTAACGCCCGCGTACACACACACACACGTACGCCGTCTGTAGCTCTTTGCCCTCAGTGCAGGAACATCTGCTCTCCACATCTGTCTTTGGACACATGGAGGGGTGTAGACACTGCAGGGAGAAGAGAAACTTGGCTGCAGAGGCCGTACGCACACACACAGTGACATCAGCAAGGGAATTGAGAGTCGATGTTGATGTGTTATTTGGTTCTTCGTGCGTATCTTTCGTCTTGTGTGCGACTACTTGTAGTGTAAGTTGCAACGAATTGAAACATCCTGGATCATTGACTTTTGGGGGGAGATATACTGTATATTCTTTGTATACCTATATTTTTTTTTGCATACCTAATATTCCTTGTATACCAGGTGTTGGGACTATGATCGTGTCCTGGAACCATGTACTTACGGTAATTCCCTAAAGCACATATGTCAAACTCAAGGCCCGGGGGCCAAATGCGGCCCGCCATGCTTTTTTGTGTGGCCCAAAGCAATTAAAGTAAAGTCCATGTAGCAGAGTTTCTTAACCTGAGAAATTAAAATGAACGATATTTGAAGCTTGAACAAATAATAATAATAATAATAATTGCAGAAACATGCAGTAGCAAAGCGCAAAACATCTTTTAGACTCTATTCTGCTTGTAACAGAGTCTGAATGACGTATTGTTTTTTTAATATTGTCAAATGATCTTTAAATAGAGGCAGTAAATGGATATGGTGACTTTGAATGAAGTAAATTAGTTAAAATGAAAATTACATAAAATACAGTCTTCCAATTAAAACTGGCTCTTCAAGGGGAACTGTGTTGATGATGTGGCCCCCTGCTGGAAATGAGTTTCCATCCATCCACCCATCCATCCATCCACCCATCCATCCATCCATCTATCCATCCATCCATCCACCCATCCATCCATCCATCTATCCATCCATCCATCCACCCATCCATCCATCCATCTATCCATCCATCCAT
>NC_024309.1:7793382-7795605 GCF_000523025.1 Cynoglossus semilaevis | reverse complement strand
TCTATCTATCTATCTATCTATCTATCTATCTATCTATCTATCTATCTATCTATCTATCTATCTATCTATCTATCTATCTATCTATCTATCTATCATCCATCCATCCATCCATCCATCCATCCATCTATTTACATGTGAATGTTGGGGTTCTTAGTCTCCACCCTTCCTACATTATTTAGAATTTATTTAAAAAAAAAACTCTTGTTCGCTCATTCTGACGAGGGCTTCCTGCCCTTTATTATGACTCATAATCCAGATTTCATGTGGGCCACATCCTGCCGGGACAGGATCCGGGACCTCCGACGTAGTAGTTGCTAAATTAAACCTCAGTATTGGTCGTAAACACGTTGCTACACATTTAAGGAGCTTTACCACCAGTTTTATTAAGCTCTGCATGTAACGATCCTATTTATAGGAAAGTAGACAATAAATCAAGGTGAGGCCGTGCTAGCGCTACAAATGATGGACAAGTACAGGACAGGACATTTGATATTCACAAAATTTAGAACCTCAAATTTGACTTTTGAGTTTTGGAACCCGTGTGTTTTATGCTATTTACAACTACATTGAAGGACGCGCGTGTTTGCGATTTACTGAGTTTTAAGGAAATTTCGGAATTTCCCATTATTACAACACGACCTTTTTTTTTTGAAAGCGCACCGTCAACGTCACGTCTTTTCCTCTTTGTGTAGAAACTTCGTGTCCAGTTTTGTCGATGGACAAGAGAAACATTTCTCTTCTTCACTTCTGTTTAATTGACAAGTCGTTACAATTACGACATAATGCTGACGGGAGGCTTTCGTATCCGGTCACGTGAGAATCTTCTTTCTGGTTAAACTATTTTCACACGGTGACCTTTATCACAATTCAGCCGTACGTCCCCAGTCCTCCTTGACCACAGAACAGTCACTTCGGCGTGTCAGCATCTTCGACCGACTCGCGTGGGAATCTAAAATAATCTCACCAAAGAAGGAAGTTCATTTAGTAAGACAAATTTTTAATAGCAATAATTCGAACAGATCTGCTGCAACAGGCCGCCTCTACGTGGCACCAAGTATGTGGTTTCCCTGGGGCTTGAACCCAGGACCTTTTAATGAGTGAGGCAGACGTGATAACCGCTCCACTAGGGAACAACGAACGACTGACGTCGGCGTGATTTCAACGCGCGTCCTTCTGATCCTGAGTCAGATGCGCTAGCGGTGCGCCGACTCGGCCGTTCATTATGTTAATTAATTCCTGTTAGTAACTCAACTAACCGCATATTGAACAATCCCACCATCCGCCTTATTGATGCTTTAACACGTGTCGATAAACATGTTGTTATTTGCGAGCACTCGCAGGCAGGAGTTTTCGTTTCACCAACGCAGCTTGTGATTTAAATACCATCTCGACTGTTAAAAAAAAAAAAATTTTAAAAATAAAATTCACCACCTATTGTTTTCCATCACTTGGATAAGTTAAAAAATAAATCATAAATAAATCATAGATCATAGTAAAATTTTTTAATTTATCTCAAATGCTCACGATTATTTGCTATAAATCCCGAATAATCGTGATTAATTGACTGCTACCTGTATTTTTTTGTATTTCAGACTAATAATCGAACGTTTGACAAACATTGCGGTTTTCTTCTACGGCTCCTGAATTCATTTCAAATAATAATAACAATTACCGCATTCACATGGGAAAAGAATATTTTTCAAGCGGAAGCTTGAATACTGAACACCTCGTGTGACTAACAGCCGGATTGTGAAATTAGAGCGTGCGGAATCGGACCAATTTTCTCTTTTTACTTGGAGGACAAGTTCGTCTGAGTAAATTGAAATGTTGAAAGAAACAAGACGCTTGAAGAAGAGAAGGGCGGTTCGGCTTCTATTTGAGTACACTTTTCTATATAAAAGATGACTTTTTTTTATTATTCTAATGACTTCCTGTCACAGCCCGAAGACATGTCAATGGTTATTTATGTCTCAGAAAGTTTAGTCAAGTCATCTGGCAACTTAAGGCAGATGCTTTTTTTCAGATATAGCTCTTTGCCCGCAATCGTTTTGACTTTTGCGGTCGAGCTTTTTGTTTTTCTAGTTTTTCAGGTGCTGAGGGGGAGGGAAGAGGGAAGCAGACAGATGGAGCGGGGTTATTGATTGTTGTCTTCCTCCTCAGTTGACTGTGATAAATTTAACGCTAAAGGCTAATGCGGCCCCCTCCCCACCCCCCGAAACCATC
>NC_024309.1:7763948-7775430 GCF_000523025.1 Cynoglossus semilaevis | reverse complement strand
TAATGTAGCACACTTGTCACAAGCGACGATAGGCTGATTCAGTCTAAATGGGACTGGATTATAGAACAGGCTATAGAAGTTGAGACATAATATGATAAATAAATATAAAGTGTTAAAAAATTTACCAAAACCATGAAAGAGACCCCTCCCACTTTTGAAAATCTGAATCTGAATTTCTGAAGATCTTCCTGGAACTAAGTGATACCACAGTGTGCTTAGGTGTCAATTTTCCCCTTTAACGTACAAGTGTCGCCATAAAACTCTAAGTTTCAATAGTAGCACAAGTTTCCTATGGATTTAATCTTGAGGCAACAGGCTGCTCATTTTGAAGATCATCTTTTATCATTGTGTGATTAGAAAAAAAGAGAAGAAAATCAGAACTGCAATAAAAACACACAAAGGCCAGTATAATGGTGTGGGCTTTCATATTATTCAATTCTCTACTCATCAGTTCAAACAAAATGATTGCATCAAGCAGCTTCGAAGCAAGCGGAACATTTGACTTGCAAATGGTAGCAGCTTTTGTGATTCAAAGCCTGCAACTGCAAACGAGCTGATGGTATAATCATTGTCTATTTTTTGAGACAGAGAATTAAGTGTCAGCGAGGCCCCCTCCACGTAATCAAGTTCAGCCAGCGAAGAGCACAGCAAGGTCCATGCTTATCGGCCATGTTCGTGAAAACTTCTCAAAGCCATGTGCTCATGATATAAGAGAGCAGACAAGACATTTGTTTCATCAACGTTGCAATTACAGAGTTAGGTGCATGCATGATTATCAACTATTGTGAAAATGATTAGGTATCATCTGGGTCGAAATTGTGGCTTACCAATCCAGGCTTGGTTGAGAGGACGAAGATGGGCAAGAGAAGACATTATTGTGCCAGAACAAAAACAGAGTTCAAATTAGGTTGTACAGTCAAATAGAGGCTAGTATGTAGTTGTGTGACAGACCTCAAACAAGCCCATGTCAGGTCAGGGGTAACACAGCTGCTTGTCTATTTTAAATGACATGTGGTTATTTTTACATGTACATGACATCACCCTGTGTTTAAGTTTTGAGGACAGAGACACTGGGATATAAGGCTAACACCCCTGAAAGCACCACCAGTTGAGAGGTCAATTTCTAAATGTCAGTCTTCAAGCAGCAGGTTTGTTGCATGACTTGTACAACATTATCATTGTATAATGTGTCCGCAACGATGGGCATTCAGGTACCATCGGACATTTGAGAATGTTAGCTTCCTCATGTTTATAAAAATGTTTATGTCTGACTTTTAACTTGTTTTGAACTTTTTCTCTCAACTACAGGAAACATAAACAAATGCACCTTACCCACTTACAAAACTGCAATCTCCAGTGTCTGTTAGTGCCTAAAAAACTAGATGTTTCCTGTCTCTCACATTTAATATTTGGAAAAAAAAACAAGGTATACAAAAATGCAAAACATAAAGGTACCAAATGTGTATAATCATTTAAACACCTCAAGGGCAAATGCAATGACATTCCAAGATCTTGAAAGAACTTGCCTTGAACAGTAGCTCATCTTGTCTATGTAAACTTTTTATCAGAACAGAAAAAAAATCTGCTCTTAAAATGATACTACTATGGTATGCACAGTAAAGATTTTGAAAGTGTCCCTAACTGCTCTTTATCAGCTTACCTGTGTTTTCTTGTACTCGATCAACTGTGAGAGGCCCAAAAACGTGGCGGCTGCCCCACCCCCTATGAGCACGGTGTGCTTCAGTGCCTTCCTGAACGCCATTGGCCCTGCAGACAGAGTGGAGTGTGGTGAGAAGATCTATTTGAACAGATATCAAATTTCCGTTTCTGACTAATGGACAGTGAGAGTGCACGTATTCGCCGCAGTGACAGTGATGCCGAGAGCCGCAATTAAGACGCGATCGTTAACGAACTTATCCGGGGTTTTTTTTTTTCCGTTTTTTTTTTTTTATATGTAAACATTACGTATGGCGTTGCGTCCAAAAGAATGCACGCCAACTGTAGCAGATTGACTACATCTCATTAGAATCCATGGCATAAAGCAGTGGTGTCAAACATACGGCCCGTGGGCCAAAACCGGCCCGCTGGGGGGTTCAATCCGGCCCGTGTAATTTTTTTTGAAAGAATGTTGGTTGTGTTTTGTGAAATGAGATTTCATCAAATATGAATATTTTCTAGTAAACTTGTACTTCTTTGCATGAAAACAAGTTGAAAAAACATAAACTTATTTTTTTGACCCTACCAGTCCAGCTGACATGGAATCAGGGCCGTATGTGGCCCCCCCTCCGAACCAAAATGAGGTTGACACCCCTGGTATTAAGGTCTGAAGTCTGAATTAACATCTGACATAATACATATCACTAACACAATAATCCATAATACGGTCAAGTTCAGTTTAGTGCAGTGGAGAAATAACCGTCTGTGGGATCAAGAAGCTTTCAGACCTTCACCTGCGGTCTGTTGACTTAGAGCCGTCTGGCTGATTGCATCTCCACCACTTCACAAGGAACCCGCTTCTCATGTCAGCTAAATTTTCCTCTCAGACAGAGTATATATATATATATATATATATATATATATGGTCAATAAATGTCTATGTAAAAAATTAGCGCTGATCACAGACAAACGCTAAACTATATATATATATATATACATATATATATACATATATACATATATATATACATGTATACATATATATATACATGTTCAAAAACAGACAACTATCCTGTCTGGGCCCCAGGGGGATGAGTGAACCTGAGAGCTTCCTGTCTCTCTGCTGTAAAGAGAAAAAAAAAAAAAACACTCACCGTACTTCAAATCTGGCTACATAAGACTTGCACACAAAACTCAATATAAATCAAACTTCTGTGCAGTTAATGCCTCCACATGTTGCCTTACTGCAAGAAGATCACGGTCAAACTCCCAAGTGGTAACTAATGGCCTGCCTCTGTGTTCTTCCTGTATGTGCGTTGGCTTCCTCTACGCCTCCAGCGCCATCCGACAGCTTTAAAACATACAGGGCCAGGTTAATTAATTAAACCAATCAAATTGACCATTGGTATAACTGGGACTGTGAATGGTCGATATATGAGTTCATGTGAGTTCATGGCCAAGTCATGTGCAGAAATAAGGCGGTGCATATGACTATAATTACTGACTAATACCCCGCTGTATATTTTTTTATATCGGGGTATCAAACACCTGGCTCGTGGACCACTTCTGGCCCGTAAACCACCCATGTCTGGACCGCAACTAGATATCAGTAACAGTGACTCTCTGACTCTTGTTGGTATTTTTTGGGGCCTCCACAGATTGAGACCCCTAGTCTAAGGTCTGTAGTCACATTTATAGTTAATGTTACACATCAAATATGAGCATTTATTGTTTATAAATTAAGTATGGTATTTTCTGGAATATAAGTTGCATCAGCCAAAAAAAAAAAAAAAAAAAGATAATGAAGGATAAAAAAACACCAGTGCCCTCTAGTGGCTGTGAGTGTGAAAATAACAAACGTGAAATTATATATTTTAATACATAAATCACACCTGAGTATAAGTCGCAAACCCAGCCAAAGGATGGAAAAAAAGTGCGACTTATATCCGGAAAATACAAAAAATTAATACAGCTAATAGTCAATTTATCAAATACTAGCATCTTTCGCTGCAATTAGATACCTTCTAAAATGTTCATGCCTTTTGCTGACTATTTCAACACCAGCATTTAAAAAAAAAACAAAACTAAATTTGAATCAAGTAATTTGCAATGAAAAAAAAAAAAAAAAAAAATTTGAATCAAGAAATTTGCGATTATGACGTCTCAGGGGGCCACCCCGGTTTACGTCGGAATTCCGTCTCTACGTTGTAGCGTAAGCCCTCTGCACAAAAGTACCAATGTCGCTCACCTGCGCTAACACAGTGTCAACATCAACATCAAGGACATAAACACATCACAAGAGTCTGACTTATGCTTAGGAGCCATAACGAAGGGCAAAAAGCTACAGTAACGAAAGCAAATGAATGCAGCACAATCGTACAACCGGGGGATGTAAACAAAGCCCTCTTCCGCGCATAGCGCCTGATTAAGACGTATCCGTCGTCTCCGCTCGCCAACTAGGCCGATGCGTTTGAATATGAATACATCTACAAACAGTCGCTCGCGTTTCTCTGGGGGATTTGAACAGAGCACAATGTGCAGCAATACTACTGGCAAAATTACAGCTTCAAAAAAATATTTCTCCAGTGAGTACCATTCCTTACAGAAAACCTTTTGCTTCAAACCGCGACTTGCGAGCGACAGCGTTTTCTTGTTATAACCTCTTACAAATTCGGCTTCTTTCGTTCAGCTCTTCCCTCTCCGTCTCCGTGTCATTCAGGGGGGAAAGTCCTTCATTCACCGTTAACCTTCAAAATGTCACATTCCCCCTTTTCATGCAAATGAGTGTGATCTCGTGTGTGTGTGTGTGTATAAGGAGCAACTCCCCTGGCGAATGACTCATCTCAAGTGTCAGTAAACAGCAGGAAACAGGAAGAGGAAATGGTCACAGCGGACCCTTATTGTGAGCGCGTGAATGCTTTGTCTGTCCCCCCCAGGTTGGAGTGGATCGTGCGTTAGCGCTGGAACACCGAAGACACGTTTTAATGACACGGTGTGTGTCAGACTAGGTGTTAAACGTGAGGCTGCTTTTGTTTTTGTTATATAGTGTACTGTACGTTATCTGTGTCCTACGGGATGTATACGTCACGATTCATATTTAGTGTGTGTGTGTGTGTGAGTGTGTGTGAGTGTGTGCGTGTTGGGGACAGTTGAACCTAGAATCTACGTTTCTGGAGCTTGGCTCCCTGATGTCCTGTTTGTGACCTAATTACACCGCTACCTTTCCTGTGGCCGTGTCTTGGCCTTGGAAATGGAAGTGTGTGTGAGGTGGGCGTGGGCGTGTGTGTGTGTGGCCCTTTAAAAGTTTAAAAGTCCCACATTGCATCTGTGGAAGGCTGTAAGTTACAACAGTGTACTAAACGGCGCCTCCGGTGGCAGCCTATGAGTTGCATCTCTGTACTCAATGGCGCCTCCAGTGTCAGCTTGTGAGTTGCATCTATGTACAAAATGGCGCCTCCAGTGGCAGGTTGTGAGTTGCATCAGTGTACTAACTAGCGCCTCCGGTGGCAGCCTATGAGTTGCATAAGTGTACTAAATGGCGCCTCCTGTGGAAGGCTTTGAGTTGCAACAGTGTATTAAACATCCTGGGGCAGGCTGTGAGTTGCAACTATGTGCTCAATGGCGCCTCCGGTGGCAGCCTGTGAGTTGCATCTCTGTACTCAACGGCGCCTCCGGTGGCAGCCTATGAGTTGCAACAGTGTACTAAATGGCGCCTCCGGTGGCAGCTTGTGAGTTGCATCTCTGTACTCAACAGCGCCTCCGATGGCAGCCTATGAGTTGCAACTGTGTACTCAATGGCGCCTCCGGTGGCAGCTTGTGAGTTGCAACAGTGTACTAAATGGCGCCTCCTGTGGCAGGCTGTGAGTTGCATAAGTGTACTAAACGGCGCCTCCTGTGGAAGGCTGTGAGTTGCAACTGTGTACTAAACGGTGCCTCCTGTGGCAGCTTGTGAGTTGCAACAGTGTACTAAATGGCGCCTCCTATGGCAGCCTATGAGTTGCAATTGTGTACTCAATGGCGCCTCCGGTGGCAGCTTGTGAGTTGCAACAGTGTACTAAACAGCGCCTCCTGTGGCAGCCTGTGAGTTGCATCTGTAAATGTCCCCATTGTGAGACAAATAAGGGACCCACTGTCATATTTGAATTTTTTTTTTTTTTTCATTTTTCCAGTTCCTGTGTGCGTAATGAGGGATCGTCGCGTTACGAACCGATTTTGCTTGAGGCTCAAAGTCTTTTTCAATTCAACTTTCAGCCGTCCCTCGCAGACCGAGGCGTGAACCAGTGTGAGGCTTCGGTTGCCGTGATACAGATCAAAGACTGGCAGCGCTGAGGTGCAGATCCACAAAAACCGGTCCCTCCTTGGCCTCGCTGTCCTACTTTCTGACAGTTTTTCCCTCCAGCATCAGAAGTGCACTTTGCAACATACGTAACGTAACTGAGGGGGAATACAAACGAAAAAACATACCTGTCTCTCAGTGACACAACAGGGTTGCACCAATGTGATGTTCTCGAACTTAAGTTTATCAGGTTCGCTTATTTGTGTCCGTTTATTTATATCACTAAACAAGCAGCACACACACCTCTGTTTCCAGCCCAGTCAGTTTATTAACGAAATGCCTTGGAGACGTTTTTATGGCTTTAGTCTTAACGGCCGTTCCCCTCCTGCCTCTCAGGCTGCGGACGTGTTCGGAAAACCGAATCACGTTTTATCAACCCTAATTGCTGGTTACATAACTTACTGTCTCGAGATCTCCGTGTTGAGTCCAGTTGAGGCTCTGTTGCTTGGCAACAGTGTTAGAGCGATGCGGAGGGAAATCCTCCCTTAGAACGAAACCAGACCGGATGTGGCCTTCAGGGTCAGCGCGGACGATGTAAACTCAACCTTCCCGGGCACCTCGTCCTTTAAGAGAAGCAATGAATAAATCAGAACCCAGATCATGTGCTACGTGACTTCAATACCAAACAGCTTAGTGACCCGCCCACTAATCTTGGCAAGGTAAGGAGATGCATGAAAATCATACGACCCAACTATTAGTATTGACCTTTGACCTGGTAGCGATGCCTTTGTTATCAAGGTGCAGCCCACTTCCGGGGACTATACCTAGACATCGTTTTCGAAAAAATAAGTCGAAAATAGAACATCATCATTTTACACCAGTAGCATTGTGGGAGAAAAAAGAGTGTACTACATCGGGTTGTGTATTGGCAAACATCTTGCGATGTGATACATATCATGATACAAGGGCAACAATCCGATATATTGCAATATACTGCAATACTACAGGCACGACCATATGCTATGTTTTTTAATTGTAGGAAAACTGTTAGCATCGAAAAAAATAAAAAAAATAAAAAATAAAAAAAAATAAAAAATTAAATAAAAAAAATCGATACAGTGCTGAAATGAAATATCGCTATATTATCTCTCTCTCTCTCTCTATCCATCCATCCATCCATCCATCCATCCATCCATCCATCCATCCATCCATCCATCCATCCATCCATCCATCCATCCATCCATCCATCCATCCATCTATCTATCCATCTATCCATCTATCCATCTATCCATCTATCCATCTATCCATCTATCCATCTATCCATCCATCCATCATCCATTCATCCATCCATCGATCCATCCATCCATCCATCCATCCATCCATCTATCTATCTATCTATCTATCTATCTAGCTAGCTAGCCTTCCCTAATATGAAGTCCCAGCACTTCTGTAAGATTCGAGTTAATTTTGGTGATCGTACAGTTCACTTCACAACTGTCGCAACATCTAACATTTAACAATCTCCGCTTCATTCGTCAACTTCTATTGTTTTCTTTCTGCTCGACATCCAGTCGTCTTTTTTTCCGAATCCCAATTTTCCCCGTTGCACCGCTGACTCTGTCCAAACCAAAGGCCATGTGGATTTCCTCTCTTATGTAAGTCCAGGGGCATCACAAAACAAGCGCTATTATTGTAGGACTCTATATAAAAATCCCCACCGCAGACCAAATTTATATCCACCCTTACACTAGCACACAAAAATACTTTTGTCAGATGCGGCTAATTGTTCTCACAGAAAACGTCTGAAGTTGATTCTCTTTTTTTTTTGAGAAATTCTTTTTCTTTGAAATTATTCATATGTAGCCAGAGGCAGTGTCTTTAGTTCTGAAAACAGCAGCCGGTTGAATCACACAGGGAGTCATTTCTCCAATACCCCGGCACGTGACTGTATGTATGTCAACGACGTAGCCGGATGTTCGAGGCTCCGAATCTTTAGGGACAGATTTTTTTTTTTTATGTGTTGCTTCCCACAAGGGAGGTGGAGTGGGTGGCACTTCTTGAAGCTAATCTCTCTGCTCCAGCAGACCTAAACGCGATCCTGCTGTAGAATACTCTGAGTGCCGTGTTTTGCGCTCTTTTATCGGCGGGATGAAGTAATATAGGTAATATAGGAGTGAAGGAAGGGACTGCGGCGCTGGAATAGGGAGTACGTCTGGGCGACTTGGAAACTTACGACAATCAGGGACCAGGTGTTTTTCATACAGTTTGATCCCTCATCGAATCCTCATGGGTCGTATGAAGTTTAACAGGAAAAAAAAAAAAACAGCCACAGCTGAGGACAAGATGTTTGATGGTCTCCAAACTACAACAGCGGTGTCAAATATACGGCTCGCGGCCAAAACCGGCCCGCTAGGGTGATCGTCATTTATTATGAATAAATAATAATAATAAATATCCAATATTATACCACCCACTTGACATCTTCCGAATTGAAGACGTAATATTAATATTACGGTGAAAAAACCAAAGAATGAAAGGACTTTGAATGCGGCGATCAACTGGTGGTACGACAAAAGGGTTAGCGCTACATCGGTCGAGCGGCATTTTTTGTTACAAACATACGGTACGTCTTTAAGTCTAACAAAACTAGAGATGTCCGATAATATCGGCTGATCGATATTACCGGCCCGATATTGGCATGATTATGTAATATCTGTAAGAATCGTTATCGGTTTTATCTCCGATAATGAAAACCCCGACAATGCTATGCCCCGGGTTTTGGCAAATTTGCTGGAATCGCTTGTGCTGTACTGAGTCGTTTAAACGACTTCCTATATTGGTATCGATATCAGAATCGGAAATTAAGTGTTTGGACAATTATCGGCGTATCGGATATTAGCAAAAAAAAATTCATATCGGACACTCACGCTAAAAATTCAACAAAATTCTTCAAACCTGATCCAGGTAAAAATGAAGAAGTATCAACAATATTATATTGTTGATACTGAGTATATATATATATATACTCATATTTATATATGAGTGTAATACATGTATAAATACATATATAAATACATATGTAATACATATATAAATATGTATTACACTCTTTGGATATCAACAAGTACAGACTTGAGCACTGAAGCGAAACAGCTTGAGGTCAGAGGATTTAATTGTTGCAGTGTCGAGTAGTATCCCAGGGTGGACCTGATTGGTCAAAAGTGCAACACTGCGTTCTTGTAGGAATCCTACAGATAAAGACGCCGCTCAGACTTGCTGTAATGCACCGACACACTCTCACTCTGCAGTGATCTGCAGGATGTGTTTAACTGTTCACGTTTATAAAGGCAGCTCCTCGAGGTGCTGTACCAAGTGGAGCTAACCCACTTATGCCACGCAGATGTGATACGGTGACTATTTGCGGCCAGAGCTTTAGCAGCTCCGCGGCTCGAGATTGGTCGACCTGTCTGTTTCCGGGTAGAGTAATGATTCGCCTGCGTTCTGAAAGGACATTTCTGTCTGCCTTCAAGTCGTTGCGTAAATGTGTCAGGCTGGATTCGCACCGCTGTATCGACACTGGATTTCCCTCGTTATTATTATTAAACGATAAATGGATTTCTGAAATATCTCGCTGTTCCTCTGCTTTCAGCACATGAACCTACATAACTTGGTCTCATTTCTGTTAAGTCGGGATTTCAAGGACTTTTTATGTTCGTGGTAACGATGCTACATATGAAATGGTGTGGACCTACAGTAATAAATAGATTCGACTGTAAAAGAGGGTACAGCATTGAAAGCAGGTTAAGAACCATTGCCTTAATGCTTAGCAATTAAACTATTTAGGCAACGTTGGGTGAAAATAATCCATCCATCCATCCATCCATCCATCATCCATCCATCCATCCATCCATTAAGAACCATTGCCTTAATGCTTAGCAATTAAACTATTTAGGCAACGTTGGGTGAAAATAATCCATCCATCCATCCATCTATCTATCTATCTATCCATCCATCCATCCATCCATCCATCCATCTATCTGTCTATCTATCTATCTATCTATCTATCTATCTATCTATCTATCTATCTATCTATCTATCTATCTATCTATCTATCTATCTATTTGTTATGACTAACATATAGGGAAACATCCATATTAAAGTATTAAATGGCCAGTATTTATCATGTGTTTTATTAGGGTCCAACAAATTATATAAATTATTGATATTGATAAAAAAAAAAAAAAAGTCGAAAAATTCTGCTGTCGCCCGTCACTAATTGCAAGCTGAAACAAATGAGAAGCACTGCAGCAGTAAATCGGTACTAACAGTATATAGTAGCCTCGTATTTGAATTGTTCTAAAAGTTGCGTTGATCGGAATCGGACACGTTTCAGCACGATTGGCCCGACGACTGGTTGTTGGTTGGTCAAAATATTATTTCAAGTTTGGCAGCCGATCATTTTGCGCCTGTTTTTCCATGTCAACGACCAGGAACGAAATGCTAACAAGATGAAGCTAACACACAGTCCTTAGCCTTGGAAGTACAGCACTTTTACAGCGTGCCAAGAGAGCTGCAGGCTCACTATTTGTAATGTATATATAACCGAGTGGGATTCCTAATCCCATCTCTGCTTGTCACGTCTTGTTGACGCTGTAATCCAGATTGCGATAAGTACTTCCGAACACTTTGCTATAATAAAAAGCAGCTCGGAGCCGAAAGACCCTTCTTGTTTACCCACGGCCAGTTACGGTTGTAAATCAGCCACGGCTAAATCTGCTCCATGTGTCTTCTTCTGGTCCGGACGCTGCGCTGTGGTTAGCAGAGCTTATAAATCACGAGGCACCTAGCTACCTTAACGTTGTTCTTTCCGTCTGAAAGCTCTCGGGGACTGTTGTTGTTCAACATAAACACAGAACTCTAGCCGATAATGAACCCCTTCTTCATCTGCTCCGTTCCGTTTGTATTTGTGTGCCACCCTCTGGACTCGTCCTCTTGAGGGTTGCTCAGGTGGACTTCTGAAGACGGAGCCACCGAGCTGCTGCCTCCTCCTCCTCCTCTCCTTCCCGTGAGTTAATTACTCTCAGCTGGATTCCCCGGCGGTGTTATCTAATCCTAATTAGAAAACACGAGAAAGAAGCGCGAGGGACTGTTTAAAAAATTGTTCAAAGGAGCGTCCGTCCCTGCTCCAGCTAGCTCAGGAGACGCCGGCGTCTGGGATTCGACAGAAGTTGCGTCGCACTCGTGGAGATAAAACTTAAGTTTCATCGCTCTCTCTGAAGACCTCGTGCGAATCTCAAAACCCTAAAAAAAAAAAAAAACTGGAGCGTAGGGGTTCCACTGCTGACACAGCAAGATCAAAGGCTCAGAGAAAGGAAGAAAAAAAAATTACAGGAATGGAATGTCCATATGGATTTTCACTGACCGCCTCGGGACATCGTTTACAACGCGTACAACTGTCTCAATGTTGCTTTTACACTTAGTTATGGTTTTTGGCCAAGCTTTCAAGTCCTGCCCCCCCCCCCCTGTGTGTCTACGCGAAGCCGAAATCTG
>NC_024309.1:7757438-7763221 GCF_000523025.1 Cynoglossus semilaevis | reverse complement strand
GTTTGGTTGTTCATGTCAGTGTGTAAAGGTTTATTTAAGTAAGTTACATGTTACATGGCGCGTTCGGCGAAAAAGAATGTGCGAATAGTAGTTCGGACCACACGTTGCGTCGCAGAGACAAATGAACTAGGATAGAATTATAGCGCCACCTAGTGATTTTAGTGATCATCAACTGGTGGCTCATGGGCCAGATCCGTCCCGTTGTTTTTAATCCTTAAATCCTTGATTTCCCAATCCTTGAACGACCTGGTCTTTGGTGTTTATATTGGTGATTATCAACTGGCGGCTCGCAGGCCCAATCCGGCCCACCAAACTCTCCGAACTGGCCCGCGACTGGATTCCAAAATTGGGATGTACAAAGAGAAAATATCACGTATTACATCAACTGATAGTGTTGACTGAGAGTTGAGATTTGAATAACCATCAGTAATCCCTAGCATTTATTGCCCAGGTGGGGGCAGACTTTTTGACTCGTGGGCCACAATTGGTCCTTAAATTTGACAGGGTGGTCAGGTCAGGAGCAGATAGATGGAGCGTTCGTGTGAACTAAGATAAATGACATGTAAAAACTCAAGCGTAAAGGCTAAAATGCTTTTATCATTTTCTACGCCACCTATTGGCAAAACGTGGTATTGCAGGGAGAAGGCAGAAGTAAAATGATTATATAAATAAATTCTATAATTTGGAAAAATTTGGCGGGCCGGATTAAAAAGCCGAACGGGCCGCATCCGGCCCCCGGGCCTCAGTTTGCCCATGCCTGGCCTGGCCTAGCCTTCAAGGTGTCTTTCCTCCTACAAATATAGTTGGTGACTTCTGATTTATACAGTCGTTATAGGCATATACAACCAAAACATGTTGGATTAGGATGTACCACTTAGAAAATAAGTACTCCGCCCATAAGGGTAAACTGTATGATATACTGTACTACACTACTTCACAGTTAATTCGTGCCAAGCAGTATTTGTCTGCCGCGAGGTAAATGATGCCAGGCAAATGAAGACGGAGGAGAAGTATCAAACGTGCGCCTCATTTCAATCAGCTCTGCGGAAGTTTACCCAAACGCTCTAATTATGCATTATGGCCGTAAATGAGCCGTGACACTGATTGCCAAACATTAGCTTGTCACTCTCTCCGAGCCAATCTGCTTTTTATTAAACCCCTCTCTGCAGAACCGAATACATTATAGACTCACAGACGCATTTAGACGATTGTGTGCAAATGAACACGCGAGTTCTGGAAAAAGAAAAAAAAAAAAAAAAAAAAAATTGTAATATATATATAAATATAAACATTCAGTCAACATGTCTTCTACCACTGTGCTCTTTAGGTGTGATGTTAGTGATGTTAAGTGGTAGTGATCGTCGCAGTGGAGCCTCGAGGCGACCATCATGCTGTGCGGTGGTGCTTTCACAGCAGCAGTGTTTCCTTTAAACACATGTGGGTGTGAAAAAAAAAAAAAAAAGAAAAAAAAACAAAAAACCCCAAGGTCAATGTTAACCACGACATTGAGTTTCGCTGGTGTAAAAATAATGGTGTGAGGAGCGCTTTTCTACCACAACGCTGTGATCAGACGCCGCGTCCTAAAGTGTTTTTTTTGTTTTCTACGCACTTCTACAAGGAAAAGATTACACATTAATTGCGGGATTTTTTTTTTGCGATTCATCGCGATTATTGTCATGGATGTGCTCAAAATTGAAAAAATAGACGTTAAAGTACAAGTAACTGCCGCATGAAAGTGTAAAAACATTTTGTTTGCAAATGCTAAAAAAAAAACTATTTTTATTTTATTTTTTTAATTCACATTAGCGGGTAAACAATTTATTTTAAATCACAGCTCAATAAACATTATTTACGAAATTAACATTCACACAAATCAGATTTTAATGCAAAGTCATCAAAGCTAGGCACGCACAACACCAAAGCTAGCATACAGCTAGTAAAAACATTTTGTTTGCAAATGCTAAAAAAAAAAAAACTATTTTTATTTTATTTTTTTAATTCACATTAGCGGGTAAACTATTTATTTTAAATCACAGCTCAATAAACATTATTTACGCAATTAACATTCATACAAATCAGATTTTAATGCAAAGTCATCAAAGCTAGGCACGCACAACACCAAAGCTAGCATACAGCTAGTAAAAACATTTTGTTTGCAAATGCTAAAAAAAAAAAAACTATTTTTATTTTATTTTTTTAATTCACATTAGCGGGAAAACTTTTTTTTTTAAATCACAGCTCAATAAACATTATTTACGAAATTAACATTCGTACAAATCAGATTTTAATGCAAAGTCATCAAAGCTAAGCACGCACAACACCAAAGCTAGCGTACAGCTAGCATTCCTTTGACCACGGTTTGGCTGTACGTTTTGTTCACAGACGACACGGCTTTCAAAAGAATAATAATAACAATAGTTGTAACGACAGTAATCATGTACTAAGGTTGATTATCAATTTAAAATATATAATATTTTGAACATTTTTAACATTGCAGATAAACATTTCATTTCAAGTTAAGCCTTGATTCAGCATCTGTGTTTGGACAGATGACCGTAATTATATTCTTTTCCATTTTATTTTTTTCGGTTTATGTAAAGATATAAAACAACAAATTACGTGTTCCGGGGTTTTACTGAACACTTATATTTAGAACAGAAAAAAAAAAAAAAAACCCCAACGTTTTACCGAGGAACAGGAAACATAAGCTAGAGCACTGAGTGAAACGGCAACATGTAGAACTAGGCTGTGAGTAGAGCCAATAAATCTCTGGCAACGGGTTTCATCCCTAATGCATCAGCTGTTTTCAGAAGGTGAAGGACGTCTGGGAATAATTTGAAAGGAAGGGGAAAACAAAACAAACAAAAAAAAAAACGTTAAGCGTGTTAAGCAAACATGGTCATTTTGTCCTGTTTGTCCCCAACCTGTCTGTTCCCTGACACAGAATTCTCATCATTACAGTCCGCTCACGTTGACCTTCCAGTAATACATCACTGCACTGATAAGATTTATCACTCCCTAATCAGGAACAAAATATATCATTCCCATAATTTGATAGATAGATATACTTTATTGATCCCAAGCTGGGAAATGACAGCTTTTTACTGTAATGATGGATTCTGTAATGTGAAGTGAAATTAATTTTGAAAGTACTTTGTGTCCCAGTTTTTTATTTTTTATTTTTTTCTCTTATGGACTTGATCTCTCTGTATGGAGCGCTTTACATACATTATTAGGATTGATGCAGTGAAGAGACCCTGCAAAGGAACAAAGCGGTGGATCAGGGGGTGTCAAACATATGGCCCGCGGTCCCAAACCGGCCCGTTAGGGGGTTCATTCTGGCCCGCTTAATGAATTTTGAAAGTGGAAAAATTCACAAAAAAATTTCATGTTGGTGATGTTTTTTCAAATTATATTTCATTAAATAGGAATATTTTCTAATATATATATAATATATAATCATTTGCATAAAAACAAAGGCGGGAAACATGGGCTTATTGTCATTTATAGGCAATTATGTTATGATTGTACTGGTCCGGCCCACTTGGCAACTAATTAGGCTGTATGTGGCGCTTGAACCAAAATGACTTTGACAACCCTGCAGTAGATAATGGATGGATTGGAACCAAAACATCTTCAACCAAAACATCCAACAAGAACAAGAACTCTGAGGATTTGTCTTCATCCACTGACACTCACTTCCCCTCGAGCACAAAAACCACAGACAGACCACCAGAAACACTGCAAACTAGGTGAACAACAACATCATGTAAGACTCCACACATTTAAAGCTGCCTTGAACCAATGTATCACCGAGCTGAGACAGCGGCTTAGCGATTAGGCCGCTAGCATTAACATTAAAAAGTACTAGTGAACCAGTGTAGACACACATGAGCGAGTATATTGTATGGGTTTATATATATATATATATATATATATATGAGGATGATACATACTGAGAACTTCTAAAACCTTTATACATGATAACGTATTAAGTATAGCAAATGTGTAAGTACCGGATATGGATAAAGAAAAAAAAACCCTGTTTATCCTCTTGATTACACCCACCAAACGTACCAGTCTTTTGCTGAGATTTTTTTTATTTTTTTTTTTTTAAATCATAGCTCTAAACCAGCGCTGCTGCTCCCCCCTCGATGCAGATTTCTGCTGCCTCTTAGTCTCACTTTGTGATTGTGTCTGATGTGACATCACTGATTGTGCAGTTGTCAAGCGGTGGTAATGTACAGATCATGGACCGGAGCCCTTGTGACGGTTGAGTCACGGTGTATTTTTAACTGCAGTGTAAAGCGGGAGTCATCTTCCGTCGTCTGTTCTGCTGATTAAGGACGCTTCTTTGTCTAAAATTAGTTCTGATTGAACCTCCTGTTTTTTTTCTCTCTTTGTGCTCATCTTCTGGACATTAAGGGACTGCGATCACTCACAGATGATATATTTCATGGCTTTTTGTTAATGACAGTTCAGTGGCAAACATTTGATCTGTCATAAAAGAAAAGCTAAAAAGTATATGGCATTGGTATATAAGAAATACTGTACATATCTAACAGTTTCAGACAGAAATTCAAAAACTAAACCATCTATTTAAAACCATTCTTTCATTCAGTTAACAGATATTTCCATCTGCTCTTGGTTATGTTCTGTCTAATGTTTGTAATTACTGTTGTGTACTAAGTAAGGTAGAACCTAGAACTGCAGTTCAGTTCAATCATGAGGATGTGATTTTTTTTTCTCCAGTTATTTAAAAGTCACATTTAAACGAACAAATCTTTGCTTTGATTTATTTTTGGCTGTCCTCAAAGTATTACTGCACCTCGAAGTAACGATCCAGAGACAGAGATTCATTCTCGCCTTCGTTTCATGTGTCGAAGAAAAAGAACATATAACAACAAACATCCGGTGGTGAGTCAGCCACGATGAAACGCTCGCATGGATTTATCAAAGATTCACGACACGTTAGGCTTTTTTTTTTTTGATGGATGGACGATGGAGTTGATCGACAACACGTCATCAAACCCCTCCAAAGATGCCGGCTTATCGGTGTGTCTACTCACCATTCAGCAAATGTCTGATCAAACACATTGAATACTGATTGATTACTCCAGCTTTGAACATTAATCTTTTAGTGGGTGGTTAGTTCTGTTTCTCAAAATTGCAATGTATCGAGGTATGGAATTGACTTGTCGAGCCAAAAGTATGGCTATTACCGTACCCTACGTGGTCCATGGCAGAAACAACATGTTCAAGGTCTTTGTGTCCTTTGTGAGCTGCTGCGTGTTATGTTTGAAAGCGGGCGGGGAGGGTTAGATGGAGGGTCAGTTGTTGGTATCAGTATTGATCGCTGACAGAGTTCCCTCCCCCGGGGAACAGATATCTACTTTGTGTTTACGTTTGCCGCATGTGTGCACAGATGCACTGGTTTCTATACCTACATCCATGCTGCGGTGGCCAGTTCCCTTTCTATGATTTTTGTTTGGAAACATTAATATTGTTTATTTATTTGCAAGGGGGTATGTTTTGTATCTAAAAGACAAACAATTTTGGTTTGGGGGCCTTAAAGGGTTAATGAATAAAACTATAAATTTACTCATAAACAGAATGAACTTTATGTAAACGTTAAATGTTGGGATACTTTCATTAAGTGCATGTAGCTAGGTAATATTAGTCGATGCCTCTATGATCAGTACTTTAGTCATAGTGATTAGCATCCTAAAAAAATGGTTTTGAGATCTGTATATTTATTATTTTTGATTTATTTTAATTGCTCA
>NC_024309.1:7736150-7754729 GCF_000523025.1 Cynoglossus semilaevis | reverse complement strand
ATATATATACAGTATATATATATATATATTTATATATATATATATACAGTATATATATATATATATGCAAGACCAAGAACCGATGAACAACAGTGAAGTTTCAGTTTTGGGCCGAGCAGCGTTAACGTTAATTCAACAGTCCCCGATAAGCTCAGAATGGGCCGCAAAAATGAAATGCGGCGGGCCACATTTGGCCCCACGGGCCTTATGTTTGACATACGTGAATAAGGATATTTTTCACAGCTACAGCTCTGCTCTCTCCGTTTGACTCTTGCACGTGCACGCTCACGTCTGGAGAAAGCGTTTGTTTGATTTCCCAGCGGAGCGTCTCTACTAGATGACTTTGGGTATGAAGTGGATGGTGGAGTGGAAACAGTGGAGTGTAGTTTAGGCTCACCCACCGCTTCGAGATGTGGAGGTGACTGCGCCGTGGCGCCGTTTTTTTTTTTTTTTTTTTCTTCTTTCCCTGAGAGGAAATCATCAAATTGCAAACTCTAAAAATGAGATTATTGCCGTGACCCAGACGGTCCTGCTTGTTTCTGCTGACTGCGGCTCTTTACAACTACAATGTAATAACTTTTCACAGAATGCCACTCTGCCGCTCTGACTCCAGAGGGAAGAGCTTCACTCTCATTGCGTTTTCTCCCCTCTCTGTCTCTCTCTCTCTCTCTCTCTCTCTCTCTCTCTGTTTCTGTCGTGCAGCACTTTATGTCGCCCCTCTCCATGTTCCTGTCCACGGTCGAGATGGAGCGAGTGTTTGTCAACGTTGTGGTAAGTCACTGTCTGACGCCGTATGTATCTAAGCAACGGGTCGACTGGTGAGACGGATGTTTTTGTATACGCATTTCTCTGTGTCTCAGTGCATATACTGTACGTACTGTACATATACTTAATACACCTAAGTATTCCGTTACCATCAGCAAACTGAAAATTAGATTAGAGCACTTCTCAATAATTTTCTGTCATGCTCCCCCTTGTGGACAGAAATGTCTTCATGCCCCCCAACCTACCCAAATCTCCACGAATTGAAATACTATTGAGAACCTAATAACATGTATATTTTTATCTGCACAAACCACTGTATGAGGTGCTGCCACCTAGTGACTGGAGGCTTGTTAGCATTCAAGTATTACAGCAGTGGTACACTTACATATATATTACATATTAAATATATATATACATATATATATATATATATACATATATATTACATATATATCTTACTATTTAAGAAATACTGGTTTAGAGGGATTCTGGTGAGCTGCCACTAGGGGGTGTGTGTGACATAAAAAGTATGTGTAAATACAATTTAAATTCAAAAACAGATTTTTTTTATATATATGTGTGGCTATATTTATACTGTATGTGTGTGTTCTATTAGTAATGTTGCCATTATAAGAACGCTTCTTGCGTTTTTCTTTATTTTTCTGAGGTCGTTTGAATTGTTTGTCAAACCGGTTCTGATATGGAAGTTTTTAAACCGCAGGCCGGTTTTTCGACTCTTAACTCTGTTTCTGTGCCGTTTCAGGAACTGGTTAAAGTTCACAAATGTTTACTGGTGGAAATCCAAGACTCAGTGTACCACAGAAGTGCCCAGAACCTCTTCCAGATCTTCATCATTTTCAAAGAAAGGTACACCACAAGTCTTCCACAGAAAGTATGAACGCTTAAACAAACAAACAAATATCTTCAGAGGACACAATCTCTCGATCTACAAAACCTGTAACAGGAACTGAGTCAAAACACTTTCGCATTTACACATGATGAGGAACATATGTCGGTACGAGAGCCTCTCGTATCCAGACCGGAGTTTCAAACAGTGCAGTATCTGTAGTGTTTTTGATCAACGTTTGAGGCTCAGACACACCACCAAACAAAAAAAAAAAGGAATATGTAATAAAATAAAATGATATTTAAGTTTTGGATTACTCACAGGTGTACTTACATACTGTGACATCTGGGCCTGTTTAGTTGAAATCAACACTAATATACTGGCAGGAGTTGAAGGAAGACACAAATAGAGCCTGAGTCTCTAGAGCATACGTGTCAAACTCAAGGCCCGGGGGGCCAAATGTGGCCCGCCAAGCTGTTTTGTGTGGCCCGCGGGAGCTTAAAAAGTATTTAGTAAAGTCCATGCAGCAGAGTTTCTGAACCTAAGAAAGTCCACAATCTTTTCTGGTTCAGGGACTGGTCAGCCAGTACCACCCGTTACTACAGACCGGTAGCAAGGTACTGAGCATCGAAGGATCATTACATTTTCAAAATAAAACATCTATTCTGAATAACCTATTTTTTAAAAATTTGATTTTTTTTTTTGCCAGATTATCATTAAATAAAGAAGGTAAATGGATATGACTTTCTTTGAATTAAGTAAAAATTAAGTACATTTTTTCACTGTGTCCCATTGCGACCCGGTACCAAATGATCTATGGACTAGTACTGGTCCGCGGACCAGGAGTTGAGGACCAGTTACAGTTACAACCGGCCCTTCAAGGGGAACTGTATTGCTGATTTGGCCCCCTTTGAAAACAAGTTTGACATCTCTGCTCTGGAGAATATATATTTTAAAAATTTTATAGCCATTTGCTGCCACCTGGTGGCAAAGTATTGAATTGGCCTGCCTATCAATGTTGCATGAATTAAAAAAGACAAATACTATTTCATATTTTTTTTGCACTAAAAGTATTCCACTTTAATGCGTCATGGCGCAGAGGTAACTTTTTTAGTTAAATATAATTGCTTTAAAGAAGGAAATAATATATGTATTTATAAATATATACAGTACATACATATATACATATATAGGGTAGAGGACATAGAAAAGAACATGGGGTTATAATAGGCTATCAAATGGCAATAACTTCACAAAAGATACAATTACGAACCTTTTTACCTCAGTTTCCTGGATGAACTTAATAGCCAATCACGTGCTAGTATTGAACCTGTCGAAACAAAGGTTTTAACTAAAATAATCCTAAATGTTTTTTTATTATTATTATTTTTAATTCATTAACCAATTCATCTGCACAATAATACTAACTGACGGTTAAAAGGGAATATGAAAATCGTGGTTTCACTGTATTACATGTCAAATATTTAAAAAACAAAATCCATGAATAATAATGATACAGTTTTTGGTGTTTCACAGTATTTGGAGGCTGCTGATTGGTCAGTTTCCATAGCATAATTTTCCAATGACAGCCAGTGGTTTCCTATGAGAAATCCACATGGCTGTACCACTGTTATTTTTTATTGTTATTGCTACGGTAAAACAAAAATGAATTCTTTAAGACAGTTCAGAATCATGCGGTTTCTTTACTTCTCCGAATGTCTGCTGCAGGTTGTTGATCTACGGGAAATACTGCAGCCACGTCGAGGCCGCCATCGCCACGCTGGACGACATCAGCAAAGACAGGGAGGACGTCCGCATGAAGCTGGAGGTAAAGTCCTGTCACTGTTGATAAACAAAAACAGACGTTCTTACTTGGAGCCAGGTTGACGCTGCATCAGTGGTCGGCGCCTGCCCTCAAGTGGTAACCTTAGGTACTGCAGGATATTGCTGCTTATTTTTTTTTTAATCGTAAACCCATATGAATCTTTGCAGATTTTGTAGTTGATCTTAAGACATAACCCCTGGTTGTTTAGGTGAGTTTATTGTAATTATTTTTATTTTGTTCTGTACAGGAGTGTTCCAAGAGAGCAAACTATGGCAAGTTCACACTAAGAGATCTGCTGGTGGTACCGATGCAGCGAGTCCTGAAGTATCATCTACTGCTGCAGGTACAAACCATTCTCTGTTCTTTTATACAGTAAAAAAATGTTTTGGTTTTTTTTTTGTCATATTTACAAATGCTGATACATTTCAATTAATCATGGGTAATCTAGATTAGATATGATAAAGATTAATCATGTTTAGCCGATTAAGCCACAGCAAACCTGTATTTAATCAAATAAAAAAAAATTTGTTCCGGTGCACAGCTCTAATTTATACACATGAAAATAAAAAAAAAGCAATATATAGGAAAATATATTAATATTATATTTAATATATATTTAATATATATATTAACGACGTGTCTACTACTTTAAACTAAACCGTACGACACCCTGCAGTACCCATGCAGACCACCTGTTGAAAACCTTCGTCATATTAAGAATCAAGAATCGTTATTTCGTCACATGACACGGCACACAATGACAGTGAAATTAAGGTGCGATGAAAATAAGAACATATAAAACAAAATAAAACTGGCCTCAGAAAAAAAAAATATAAACATATAAATAGTAGTAGTAGTAGTAGTCATCAAAAGTACAGACGAAAACGAGATAAATAACGGGGGAAAAAAGGCCCAATTTGTACGGAGCTACAAACCGTATCACGTTTTCGTTTATTTCTTTATCATATATTATATTATTTTTATTTTTAAACTCCTAATGCCAACCCCTCCATCTCTCATTCCTTGTGGCATCCCTTTCCTCAATAAAACAAAAAAAGAGAGAAATATTCATAATAATTAATAAATTATAATTTTAAATAATATTTTTTTTCCTCAACAGCTGTCACCTTGAGTCCTTAAGATTTTTTTTTAGACAGTCACAAAATGTGTTAAAATAAAGCCTTTACTACCACGTTTAACTCAACACATTTCTTTTTTTCTGGTAATAAAATAATCTAAGTGATTAATAAAAAATGAACACATGTCAAACGTTAAACTACAGCAACATTTGAAGGGAGTTTTTAGTGTTACTACATGAATAATTGTTGTAATCTCCCCGCTGTGAACGCTAGGCAGCTGTTTAATGAGCTTTCTGTTTTAATCTGTCACAATATACATTACGTTGAAGTTCCTCGTTTTGGTTCATTAATGGCTTCACTGCTGACAATAACACTGAGGGACAAGGAAGGGGGGAGCTGACAGTACCCCATATGGCCACCAGAGGGTCTGTTGTCCACGTTTTTTTTTTCCCTGAAGCTGTGAGACTTCTCTCATCTGTTCTGCCTCTCGTTTGACTCCAGGCTGATGCAAATAGACAACACATCAAAAGTGTTGTCAAGTTGCTAGAAGTCTCAACATACATTCAGTGTGACGGGTGTTAAACCAATAGTAATCCACGTTTTTACTAGCATGCTCCTGATTGAATTCTATTATTTTATTCAAAAGGCTTTACAAATATGTCCAAAACATTTAATCTCTTAATTAGAGGTTTTTTTTTTCATATTATATATATATGTATATATATATTTACATATATTTTATCTGCTAAAATGTTGATATTTGCTCATTCAAAAATACTGTTTTGATTCATCCACCAAGTCACCCAAACATACCTTTATTCTGGTCGATTTAAATGCGGGGAAATTGTTGAAAAAGCTTTTGATCATAGTTAAAAAAAAAATATATATATATTTTGATAAATATATTCTGACAGTTTGGAAACGGATCTCAAAGCGTGGATGTTTCGAAAGGACATCTCTATTACAGTAGATCAGATGTTACTCACACTGATATAACCTTCTTTGATATGCAGGTTTATATATGGATTTGAGCAATATATTAAGCAATATATATGTGAAATACATGTCTGCTTTGTCACTGAGGGCTAAGGACCTACAGTTAACCGCGGGGGCGATAGTTACCTACAGTAAATAAAGCATCAGCTGGGCTTCTTCTTCTCCGTGGTGACAGAGACAATATGTCCAGCTAACGTCTCGTCACATCCTTCCCACTGCCCGAGTGCGTCCTGCGTCACGTCATTCCTCTCCTCGTGCCTTCTCTTGTCGTCCGTCTTCCTCTCTTTTTCACGGCCGACGCTCATCGTTTCTTTGCTCCCCTCCCCGAAGCCACCGCCACATTCTTGCCTGAACTGAGTCCATCACGTGTGGTCCCCGTTATCGGCGCGACCACTCCCCTCGTCTGTATCGGCGTGGATGTGTGGAGGTGGAAAATGTCGTCCTGTCGTCCTGCTAGATGATAATAATGCCCAGGTTGAGCTTGACTGACACCAGGGATTTGAGCAGTGCCTCGTAGACACATCTATATCTCCCTATGCAGCTGAATGAATGTCTGTGTGTGCCTGTGTGTGTGTGTGTGTAAAGGACATGCATGCCATCCTTCCTTATCCTCCTCGGCTGGGGTCTAGATGTCTTGTTTACACTGAGGCTTTTCCCACACACACACACACACTCATACGCGAACACACACAGAGGTACACACCACCTGCACACCAAATCTGATTTACTTCTGCACCGGATTCTTTTTGCAATCACCTTTTTTTTTTTCATTCCATATCTTGAGCCAAAGTGTTCGACTCCTACGTGTGTGGAATGTGTAAACAGGCTGGTGGAGGCCGACGGAGTTTTATGTATCTCCGTGTTGTTGCTGCTTTATGAATCATCCTTATATACTGTCATCGACTGGTGAAAACCACACACGCGGAGTTGTTTCATTTTTTTCTTTTATCTGTACGTACAATTTCCGGATTTAGAAGTGGCTAACAAAAATCAGGGATTAAAAAAGTTCTATCTATCTATCTATCCTTCTATCTTTCTATCCTTCTATCCTTCTATCTTTCTATCCTTCTATCTTTCTATCTTTCTATCTTTCTATCCATGTATCTTTCTATTTTTCTATCCTTCTATCCTTCTATCTATCTATCTCTCTATCTATCATTTATCTCTCTATCATCTATCTCTCTATCATCTATCTATCTATCTTTCTATCTTTCTATCTTTCTATCCTTCAATCTTTCTATCCTTCTATCTTTCTATCCTTCTATCTTTCTATCCATCTATCCTTCTATCCTTCTATCTTTCTATCCTGCTATCTTTCTATCTTTCTATCTTTCTATCCATCTATCTTTCTATCCATCTATCCTTCTATCCTTCTATCCTTCTATCTTTCTAGCCATCTATCCTTCTATCTTTCTATCTTTCTATCCTTCTATCCTTCTATCTCTCTATCATCTCTCTATCTTTCTATCTATCTATCTTTCTATCCATCTATCTATCTATCTATCATCTATCTATCTATCTTTCTATCTATCTTTCTATCTATCTATCTATCTATCTATCTTTTGTCTGTCTATCTATCTATCTATCTATCTATCTATCATCTATCTATCCATCTATCTATCTATCCATCTATCTATCTATCCATCTATCTACCTATCCATCTATCTATCTATCTATCTATCTATCATCTATCTATCTATCTTTCTATCTTTCTATCTATCTTTCTATCTATCTATCTATTTATCTATCTATCTATCATCTATCTATCCATCTATCTATCTATCTATCCATCATCTATCTATATCCTAGAAAGGCTCACAGCTTCTGTGTGTTTCGCTTCTATCCAACAGGAGCTGGTCAAACACACTCACGATGCTACGGATAAGAGCAACCTGCGGAAGGCCCTGGATGCTATGAAGGTACAATTAAAAGTCACCAACTTACACTCACACTCAACAACAGACACTGAACACCTCGACAGACCTTCCCATCAACCCGGTCCTTCTTCTCTGACGATGTATTCCCACTAGTATAAAATCAATTATGGAACCGACCATTCCTGATGGGGGGGGGGAATATTTTTTCTCACTTATTTTCACTTGCTGCGATGAATCCAATCACGCAGGGGTTCCTTCTGTTCGTAAGTGATGTAATACCTCAATGAATTGAATACGCACGGCGAAGTACTTAGAAGTCGTTTGAAGAACAGTCCTATTTTTAATCGAGTTAATTTTATTTGAATGGCCCCATCATGTCATCAGGCAGCTGAGTTTGCAGGCCTGAATCAGCAGAAAGTTATTTTAAAATCAGACACAACAGGCAAACTCGAACTAAAAGAATCTCAAGCAAGTAAGGAGAAATTAACGGCGAATAAGGAGGGCAGGGAGTTTTTTTTTTCTTCTTTCTTTTATGTATGTAAATGAGATAAAACATTCAAAAATATCCAAAGAATACATTATATCACAAGAGGAACTTGAGTTAATTAAAAAAACCTTCGCCTTTGGGGGGGTAATTGTGAATTAAGGCGAATCAAATCAACTACTTATTTGTTTACAGGATTTGGCTCAGTACGTTAATGAAGTCAAGCGAGACAATGAGACACTGAGGGAAATAGACCAGTATCAGAAATCCATAGAAAATCTGGTAAGAAACAGACACTTATTTTCATTATTTATTTTTTTTTGCTGTGCTCCAACTTCACAACAGATTGTGTTTCTTTTTCGTCTCCAGAATCAGCCTCTCAGTAACTACGGCCGACCCAAAGGAGATGGGGAGGTACGGGTGGCTTCGGTGGACAAGCGAGCTAAACAGGACAGGTGAGTTGTCAGGTTGACATGTAGGTTGATGGAGTGACTTGCGCTGCGACTTGATTCAGCTGTTGTTACACTTCGAGGCGAACCTGAGTATCAATCACATCACCTGTCATTTTTTTTTTTTTGGCCCGTTGTCACCAGAACCTCCCAACCTGTTTGTTCAGTCCGGGGTTTTTTGTTACCTACGTTACGATAAACTGCATCCGCCGACAAGTTTATGTAGCTGAAGTATTTGCTGGAACTTCTCTGTGAGATTTAGTTACACGTGAATACGCCTTTTACTGCAGTATTTTGAACTCATGCCTTGTAGTACTACTTAGTGCCCTTTAGCCATGCTGTTAAATGTCTGTTAGTGTTATTGAACTTACGAAGCGACTCATACAAGAGGTGTTCCCCAGGGTACACTACGAGGGACATGATTTTGTTTTTTTATATATCAGTATTTCTTCCCAGCCCCAAATTGTTGATTTTTTTTTTCAACAAATTCAAACATCTCAAAATTAACAGCTGACAAACAATATTGATATTAGCATTGGTATCAATTGACAAATCATGTTTTTAAATAGCAGTGGCACGGCCGTCATTTTATACTTTCACTTTCCAGAAGTCTGACAAATAGGATTTCTTTTTGTTTGTTTGTTTTTTTTCCGTCGTATTCCTTAGAAATTTTATTGGCGCCCAATGACTCACCTTCATCTGAAGTGTCTTTGGATGACGCCCATTTGCCTGACGACTAGATAGAAAAACATTTTTAAATTTTAATATAGGTCTGCTAACAATTCTAAAGGCCTTATTATACATATATTTGTGCTATATATAGTAGGGAGTCCCAGCTCCTGCTGTGCACCAGGTGTATAAAGTTAAAGATCAAGATTTTCACCTTTAAAATACATATTTAAATCTTGATTCTGAACACTGGCCAAAGTTATTCTTTCAGATCAGGACAAACGTCTGTGTTTATTTTCATCGACCACAGGAACTGGAAAGGCTCTGATTCTGACCACGTCGCGCCGCACAAATAGTAACCGCTAATGTATAATAAATGAGATGAGTTCTTGCGGCGTCGGAAAATGCACTTTGTAGATTTCAGGTTAAGAGGACGCACCTCAGGTTATTCCCATTTAGCTCCAAGGTGTCACTGATTTTTCTTCTGTTTTTTTTTCTTTTCTCGGCTCCTCTCATCGACATTGTGTCGTTTGAACCGCAGGCACATCTTCCTCTTTGATGCGGCTGTTATCGTTTGCAAGCGTCGAGGAGACAACTACGAGATGAAAGAGGTGATCGACCTGCACCACTTCAAGGTCACCAACAACCCCACGTCAGATAAGGAGAACAGAAAGGTGCGAAGACGCATGGAGACCGATGTTGTTTTTCCTGTGCTTCTGCTTCCTTGTTTCAGAGTTTGAACTGTCAAAATTGCTTGAAATTAGGAACTGGGAATGCCGGGGAATAGATGGTTGCACTGTAAAAAACATCTGAGTGCAGAAAGTTCCATTTAACATTTGAACTTTCTACCCTAAACTTTCTGTTTCCTCAATTTGGATTTGCTCCTGTCATCAAGACACATGTGACTCATTAAGTCCGAGCACAGTGAATGATAAGGATGGTTAAAATGTAATCAAATATAGTCACAATTATAGGACACAACAAGCGTTTCACAGCCAACGAACTACGGTTGGATGGAAACCTCATAACCGTTTCCATTCATCGTAATCTCCGTCTTTATGGCTGAGTCAGCGAAGCTGTAAAACCTCTTTGGACTCCTGACAAACCATTTAACAGCACTTCTTCAGCCTAACGAGCGACCGTAACACTTTATCACGGGCGCGGGTTCATAAAATTTCCCTTAACTCCACCCCTCCAAACCAAATGTGCTGAAATTCAGCTCAGGTTTTACATTGACTTGTTTACTGTGACGGCCAAGACACGAACCGCCTGCCCTCCTCGCAGAGGGTGTTACAAATAATGTCACGCCACCCCGCCCTGCTACACACACACGCACACGCACACTCCAACTTATTGTGTAAACGCCTTTCCTGCGAAGTAGTGGAAAGTACTGTATTCCCAATCATAGTGAGTAATGATATCCCAGGCGTGCTGCGGTAAAGAATGTAGCTAATAATAACAATAATGTTGCCTTCAGAGTCATTCAAATGGCATTGCATTTTGTTTGTTAATTTTGTTTTTAATATATATCGGAATACCAAGATTAAAATTGTTGTAGTAAACAACCTCCAGCGACAAACTGGAATATTCAAAATACTACAGGTCACATAGTTAAAAAACTGATTGTCTTAAAAGAGATAAACACATGCCAGCAGCAGGTATTTACATAAAGGTATTTTCCATGTATAAAAGAGATAAACACATGCCAGCAGCAGTAGCTGGTTCTTCAGCTCTTAAAGGTATTTTCCATGTAGAAAATACCCTGTACATAAACCAATCCAATCCTTTAAAATCCTAATCTATTCTAATTTAATCTAATCTAATTTTATCCAATACAAGCCTTGGAAATCTGATACGAATCCAATCCAAGGCTTTGAAATCTGAATCTAATCTAATCCAATTCTTGAAAATCCTAATCTAATCTATTCTAACCCAATCCAATCCAATCCAAGGCTTTGGAATCTGAATCTAATCTAATCCAATTCTTTAAAATCCTGATCTAATCTAATCCAATCATTCAGTCTTTTGAAATCCTAACCTAATCTAATCCAATCCAAGCCAGGCTTTGAATCTTTGGACTGAATCTAATCTAATCCAATCCAATTCTTTAAAATCCTAATCTAATCTAGTTTTAGCTAATCTGATCTAATCCAATCCAATCCAATCCTTTGAAATCCTAATCTACTCTATTCTAACCTAATCTAATTCAGTCCAATCCAATCCAAGGCAAGGCTTTGCAATCTGAATCTAATCTTATCCAATTCTTTAAAATCCCAATCTAATCTGATCTAATCTAATCTAATCTTTTGAAATCCCAGTCTAATCTATTCTAATCTAATCCAATTCAATCCAAGCCCTTGAAATCTGAATCTAATCTAATCCAATCCAATTCTTTAAAATCCGAATCTAATCTAGTTTTAGCTAATCTGGTCTAATCCCTAATCCAATCCAATCCAAGCCCTTGAAATCTGAATCTAATCTTATCCAATTCGTTAAAATCCTAATCTAATCTGATCTAATCCAATTCAATCCAAGCCCTTGAAATCTGAATCTAATCTAATCCAATCCAATTCTTTAAAATCCGAATCTAATCTAGTTTTAGCTAATCTAATCTGATCTAATCCAATCTAATCCAAGCCCTTGAAATATGAATCTAATCTTATGCAATCCAATTAATTAAAATCCTAATCTAATCTAGTTTTAGCTAATCTAATCTGATCTAATCCAATCCAATCCTTTAAAATCCTAATCTAATCTGATCTAATCTAATCTAATCTAGTTTTAGCTAATCTAATCTGATCTAATCCAATCCAATCCTTTAAAATCCTAATCTAATCTGATCTAACCTAATCCAATATGAACTAATTAAATTATTATTAATAGGTGAAATTTACACTGTCAAGCAGTGAAACATCTTGTCAATCATTGTTTTTTAAATACAATTTTTATCAACAATTAATGTACTATTATGATAATTGAGTCAGTATATGAATTTTTATATGCCGCCCCCTTGTGGTCCCTCTATCATTTCTCCACCTTTAAAAGCTTAAACACTCTTAGATGTAGAAAAGATCTAATTATTCTGTGTCCTTTACCAGTGAGTTTTACTTTTCCCCGGGCGTTCCAGCCCCCCCCCCCCTCCCCGTTCTACCCCCCCCCGGCTCTTCAGAACCATTTCCACATCTTTCAGCTAAATGTTTGGATTCAAAAAGAGCAGCTGTTTACGGCACAAAAAACACTCTAAAAATACCGTTCCACCCAACCTGAACCGCAGCACGCCACAAAATAGCCGTCCGAACATTTGAAGTCAGATATTTCTCTCGGGAATTGATAAATACTAGCCTCCAACTTGTCGATACCAACAGAGTTAAAAGAGGGAATATCAGACCGAGATTTGCCGGAGGCGTGACTACAAATGAATGGTAATGTGCGCGAGAGAAATAGATACCCGCTAACAAGCTCGCCGTCGTTACCTTAAATCTAAGGGAAAAAGAAAAAAAAATCTATACCCGAGAACGAGTTTCACTCCGGCGCGTTGACATTGAGAGGCAGGAACAAAGTCCTGGTTAAAAATGTTTCCAGAAGCAAACAAATATATTGCGCTATCAGTTCAGAGTTGTCATCCTTTTATATTATAGAGGTAACCTTGGCAGAGAAGGGAAACGGCTACGCTGACAGGAACCACAGACAAACACCTCATCCTTCTTTACAAATTGGTAGCTAGACAATATCTTTGCTAAGCGGAGGCCTGCGTGTCCACTGGGAATGCCTGTGTGGAGGAGCTGCCTTCGCCTCTCTGTCTTTCAACAGAAAAGATGAGCTGCTAAGCTCCGCTGACAGCACACTGAGGCACGTTGGCATGTTTTCCGCCTCCAGAGCTGAGTGCCAGGAGTTTAGATCCACAAGTAGGAGCCCTAAAAAGTGGAATTTTTTATAGCTAATCTTATTTAAAAAAAAAAAACAAAAAAAAAAAACAGAATACAGTGGAACCTCGAGATACGAGCGTAATCCGTTCCAGGACTGAGCTCGTATCTCGAATCATTTTGTCCGCATAAGACATAACAAAAAAAAAAATTAATCTATTAGTGCTAATAACAAACAAAAAAAGACGGTACAGTAGCGGCTAATGGCGGCATGTGCGGAGGAGGAGGAGAGAGGGAGGGAAGAAAGTTGGCCCGTACGTAGACACTTGATTTCGTAACTTACATAAACTTCGAATTAGCTTAATTTACGTTTTTTCTTTTTTTTTACTTTTTTCTTTTTTTTACATTTTTCGATTTGTATTCTTTCTTTAACGAGCACCGTGCCCATATTTATCGACGATGTCATGCTTTATTTCCACGGTCATCGTGCGTTTCTTCTTCTCCCTACCATCCTTACCACTCACTCTCTTAAGACTCATCGCTATTATGAAGAATAATGCACAAAATAGAGAGAAAAATCACGTAGGTAACGCAAACGCAATACGAAAGACTATCGCGGGAGACGCGTACGGAAGTCGACGAACACGTGAAGTGCCACCTAGCGTCGGCGTCTGTAAGCGCTCTCGTATCTCAAATCTTTACTCGTATCTCGAAGCAAAAAAAATTTTCTCGAAGGCTAGCTCGTATGTCGAGACGCTCGTATCTTGATGATAGTAGTTGTAGCAGTTCATTTGGCCGTTCGGTTTAGGTGACAGGAGCTGATCGCAACCTCGTTTTCTCTCTTTCCTCTCCGCGCTGTCACTTGTACTGCCGCCCCCCCCCCCCCCCCCCACCTTTAGCCTTTATGTTTATTCTCCCTGAAGCATTCCTCTTTCATTTTGCATCTCTTCGTCTCCAGCTGTCTCTGCGTCCTGGCTAGCTTCCACCGGTTCCCTCGTAGCTCCGCACTACAGTTGTAGTACTTTATTGTTTACTTCGAATGTGTACCCACCTGCCCGTCCTTCTTCCCTGTTGCAGTGGTCCTATGGATTCTACCTCACTCACAACCAGGGACAGAGTGGCTTTGAGTTCTTTTTCAAGACCAAAGAGCTGAAGAAGAAGTGGCTGGAGCAGTTCGACATGGCCATGTGAGTTGAGTGTGTTTTTTTTTTTTTTTTTTTCCCCCCCCCCCCCCCGTTATTGTTTGACAGCTGTGAGAAGAGTGCGCTTTGCTTTTTTTTCCTGCCACTCTGTCACAACTTTACACACAGCCCGTCCTGTTCTTCAGGTCGGGCCACGTGACGAGATGCAGTGACTTTTTGAATCTATGCAGACGTACTGTTCCGAACACAACTGGTTTGTGTTGGTGAACTGAACAAGCAGTCGGATTTTTAAAAAAAAAAAAATCTGAACGTGTTCAGCCAAAGCCACGAGGCCACTGACTAATCATTGTTAAAGATATTCTGCAGTTTATCCTGTGGAGAAGTAGACTTTTTTTTTTCACATTTTCATATAAATAAAAATGCCTAAAAATACTGAAAAGTTAAACATATATTGACTTCAACGTATATTGAATTTAAACGACTTTGGTGACGGAGTTGTTTTCAGCAGTCATTTCTCATGACCTTGATCAAACACAATTAATCGTGATTGATTACAATTGCAATCAATCACGATTGTTCCCGATTACTGTTGAATAAATACTTTAATCGATTCAAATGCGTCATTTAGTTTATACAGTTATATGTGTGTATGTCTATGTATATAATGTAAAGTACAGTATATACACATTTAAAGTAATGTATATATTTATATATGCAATGTGTATGTATATGCATAAATATATATAATTGTATATATATATAAAATGTGTTTATATATATACATAAATATATGTATATACTTTACTATATATACATTATAGACACACACATACATATATATTTATACATATACATACATTTATAAATATATATATATATATATATTTATGTGAATCAATTCATTTTTAAAATATTTAAAGTGTATTTATTTATATATTTGTATACATGTATATATGTATGTATGTATGTGTATATATATATATATACTTTATGTCTATATATATATATATATATATGTAAATATATATATATATATATATATATGTATGTATGTGTCTACTGTTCAGAAAAGACTTCCCTTATCATTATTCATAAGAAAACTAAGAAAAATAAATAACGCTGTATCTCTCCGCGCTTCACTCAGCTGACCGGAGACGGTATGAAACAAATCTGACCCGGCCACACTAAGACACACTTGACTGCATGTGCAGCATCAGCAGCAGTAGCAACAGCAACAGCAACAGCAGCAGCAGCTGGACAATTCCCTCAGGATGAGTCTGCCCCTATGTTTCTGAACGTCCATGCAGAAGCTTTCGCCTCAAGGCGCAGCACTGCCAATGCTTTCCTGTCGTCTCTGTACGAGCTGCACATTAGGGCTGTAAACCAGCTGTGTCTTACTTCACATAGACCTCTTATACAGAGTGGATCTAGCCAATTGTTAGTATCAGTATCAGTTCAAGCCAATTAGAATATTGCAAGTAACAAATATTCCAAACATGAAGTAATTCATTTTTGTTTTATTTTCAAAATTCATCAAGCAGGCCGGATTAAACACCCTATTGGGCCGGTTTTGGCCTGCGGGCCGTATGTTTAACACCATTGCCCTAAACCAGTGCCAGCGCCCTCCCTTGGGGACAGATGTTTTCACACACGCCGTGAATTGAAATACTATTGAAGAACCTGATAACATGTAGGTACACTTATGCCCCTCGTCCCCTCCCCCCCCCCCCCCCCGACGCCTCATCGTGCCCGCCCCACTATTTGAGAAGTACTGGCCTGAACGTAACGCTGTGTGTGAGACTTGTTTTCGATTGAACCACACCAGTTGGTAAAAGACGGGATTTGTTTCCTTCTCCTCTTTTACCCGGAATGTTTAAAAAAAAAACCTGGAGGAAGTGCAGTTTTAATTGCTGAGGTAATCATTTAATGCCGACACTCAGGAGCATCACGATGCTGAGCTCAACGCATCTAAGAAATGTAGAACAGAGTCTCTGAGGTAACGCAGGTAAATGGGCAGATGTTTTACGTAGCTGGGTCAACAGAAGATTTTTTTTTTTTTTTTTTCAAAGGGTGCCCCTTAAATGATCTGAAGCATGACAAATCTCTTGGAATTGTGACGCAAGGGCTGGCCAGGAAAAAAAAAAATATATATATATATATATATATATACACAACAGACTTCATTGCATTATTATTAAGCAGAAGTGCAAAACCAGTAGATATAGATTGGAATGGAGAAATGTCACGTTGACAAAAGCGGACTAATGAAAACAGGAAGTGAGGGATCGGTATCAGGAAGCGGCGAATGTGGTGTAATGGGAGACTGAGAAAACACCTGCTTCAGTTAATTAACACTGGGCATGAAGTAAACAGCTTGCGTGAACAGAGATGCTGAGCCAGATCGCCCGATTCCCCCACGGCGCAACATGCAGTAGCTGTTACGGGAACGGCGTTGTAGTTGACTTTGAAGCAGCGGCGGTGCGAGCTCTGCGTGCTGGAAACGAGGGCTGAAATAATGTCATCCTAAATTTCGTGGCACTTTGAAGAGAACAGATGTTTTAAAATGCCCGTTTAAAATAGGATTTGTCGACGTCAGATGTTTTAAAATGCCCGTTTAAAATGGGATCTGTCGACGTTTCTGCTCATTATTAAAACCGGCGAGGATTATTATCCGCTGCAGTGAATGACGAGACATAAACGAAACGGAATGAAAATCTGCTTTTCCTCTCATTTTGACCACCAATTCCGTAGATTCTGACAGCGTATCGATTTTCTGAAGTGTCGTTGAACGCCAGGAGACTCGCTTTGCCCTAAAATAACTCACTGTTTTGCAGGTTTTCGTTGATATTTTTCTTTTTTTCTTTTTTTTTTTTTCTTTATACACACACCCTCACTGGAACACACACTCACACGCACAACTAATTCATGTCCCAAGGGGCCATAGACGTCTCTTGTGTAAACTCGCAGCAGACCTTGTCTGTCAACATTTTAATTGTTACTCGTGTGCTCTGCTATTGTGCAATCCCTGTGCAGTCAGATGTCGTAGCTTTGTTCTGTGTTTTGGCTCCAAAAAGAAGTCTGCATAGATTTTTTTTTTTTTCTTTTACACTTTGAACTTTGTTGTTCTAAGTACCAGTGTCAGTACTTCTCAAATAGTGGGACGGGCCCCCCTAGGGGGGCGTGAAGGGCTTCCGATGGAATATGGCCCGCTGGACGTAAGTGTAGCACTGCTGTAAAGCCTCCAGTCACCAGGGGGCAGCAACTCACGCAGTGGTTTGTACAAATAAAAATATACATGTTATCAGGTTCTTAATACACCCACACCGTGGGGGTGTGGGTGGGTGACGGGGCGTGAAAACATTCCTGTCCACAAGGGGGGGGCATGACAAAACAACTGCATTGACTGTCGGTATTTAGACGCCCACTTTCATTCATTCACAGCGACACTTTATGATGAAAATGCATTTGAGATAATCTTCCCCAGACAATGCTAACAATGAAAGACTATAAATGTCTGACATCGCTAAAAGAATTTTGAATTTGAAGGTAAACAGCCAATCAAGTACAAGACATCACCACTGTCGATCACCAGAGTCGCAGATGGGATTTTTTTTTTTTTTTTTTGTCAGCGAATGATTTCAAACAAATGATTTGTGAAAGCCTGTGCTTTCATGTGGTTGTTCCCAACATTTTTGACATCACAAATTTCTAGCAACACACCGGAGACCATTTTGTCAGTCATGTGATCGCAGTTGTCAAGGAGCGCCAAGATATTTTTATGTGCCGCATTTTATTTGCACGTCTGTCTCTGTTTAAATTGGTGTGATGCATCGAAAGATGATTCAGACAGATTTTCAATTTAGAAACGAAATGCTACAGTTCCTGTACAGTATCCTGTTTACTTACAGTTACTGTAAAGACTGCATGTTTCTAGGAGCTGGAGTATCTACAAAAAAAGTGTAGAAAACATGAACCCACTTGCTCATAAAGGCCCACTGTTGTGACAGGGCTGACCACGCTGCGCTACATTTGTGGTTCAAACAATGCCTGGGAGTTTCTTTAGCCTCTTTAGTCAAATACGACTCGTAGTTTTCTCTAATATAGCCGACTCAGTCAGGTCCTTGCTGAAGCTTAGTGTCTGAGCTGTCATTGTTACCCAGGGATGTACTGTGAGATTTAGATCGGCCGAGTTCACGGGTAATTGTGTGTATGATGGACGTTGTTGGATGTTTTTTACTTTTCAGATCCAACATTCGACCTGAGAACGGCAACAGCAACCTTCACGAATTCCACATGCACACGTTCGAGAAGATCACCTCCTGCAACTCTTGCCACATGCTGCTAAGGTAAGAGTTGAGTTTTTCAGAGGCAATGTAAAAACCTTACAATCAGGAGTTATATAGTGGTCACATCTGGTCTTTTGAAATTTGTAAAATATATGAAATCATTTATATGTAAATATATATATATATTTATATATAGTTATGAGTAGTCACATCTGGTCTTTTGAAATTTGTAAAATATATGGAATTGTTTATATATATATATATATATATATATATATATATATATATATATATATA
>NC_024309.1:7734547-7735939 GCF_000523025.1 Cynoglossus semilaevis | reverse complement strand
TATAATCCTGCTTAGCTCCGATTAATAAAGATAAGTCTAAGTCTACATAAAATTGTTAATAATTTATATATTTCTGTATATATATATATATGTATGTTTATGTGTGTATATGTACACATAGGAGTCTGCTGCCCCGCGACCAGGTAACGGATAAGTGGACAGAAATGGATGGATGGATACACACACATATATATATTTACATATATACACATATATATATACTCTGTATAAATATATCTTTCAAACGTTTAAAATTATGAATCTGAGTAACACGGGAAAGCTCCTGTGTAAGTCAACATTTGTTCATATGACCAAAAAAAAAACCCTTATTTGTATAAATAGCTGGTTCGAAATGACAGAAAAAATATTCAAAAGCATAGCTCAATATTTAGCTGAGTCGTTGGATTTAGGGATTAGGATTTAAGTCATTGCCATGAATTCTGGCAGTGGCCAGTGGAACACGACGGGAGTTGTTTCGGTGAAGCCTTTCTACTCAACAATATTAATTTGTCTACAGTCCCTTAATCCATTTGGCGACGTGTCAGTCAGCTTGTCAGCCATCGACTTATTCACTGCCCTCCGCTCGGTGATGCTGGTCTGACGCAAGCCGGGCGTCTAACCAGAAATTGAAAACTTCCGCAAATGTACGCTTGGTGTTGACATGGTATGTTAGGCTCAAACTTCCTCGTGGAAACAAGTGTTTCGACGTCATTAGAACAACAATAAGTGCATGGGCATTTGTACATATATATATATATATATATATAGACACGTATGTAAATATATATATAATAATGGAAAAGGCTATAATTTCTAAATTTGGATCCATTTTTAATAGCTTGTCAGGGGTCAAATAAACTGTGTCTGAAATGTGCGGCAACAGTCATAAAGCTGCGAAATGTTTCTCTGAGGTTAAACAGACATTTAACTGGGGAGCATAACAAAGCAGCTTCTCTTTCATTTCATTTTAATAATGGCCCGTGAGATGGGTATGTAAATGAGGGTGAAAAACAAAGCTCCACACTGCTGCGTGTGCACAAAGAATTTATTATTATTATTATTTTATTTTTTTTCAAGACGGGAGTTGCCGAAAGAAGCTCAATTCATTGACTTTGCAACTGACATACCGACAACCTTTTTTCCACCTCAGGCAGTGTCAATACTTTCCTTTTTTTGCTGCGACTGCAGAGGAAAAATTCCTGATTTTTATTTCGTTCTTGGAGGATTAAAAATGTCACTGAGAGGAACCCAGTGTTTCCCAATTTTAATTTCTGGGGGCCGATATTTTAAAAGTCACAAACCTTTGCGACCCATGTCAATAAACGTTATTCGTAAACTCCTGGGAAACATGATGCGCGACGACCCCCCCCCCAAAAAAAACTCTTGCGACCC
>NC_024309.1:7731088-7734375 GCF_000523025.1 Cynoglossus semilaevis | reverse complement strand
GGCTGAATTAATTAAAAAAAGAAAGTATAAATCAGTCTTTCTCTTTCTTTAGCCACTCAGGACGATGGCGAGGAGATGCAGTCACGGTGAATAGCTCCTTCATGTCAAAGAGCATGCTGGGAACTATGAAAGAAGACATTGTTTTGCATGATAGCTATTAAGTGTTTATGCATGTTCATCGACAGAACTTCAACCATTGCCACCATTTTTACCCAGTCAAACTTCAAGCCGGCTCATTTTTCCACCTAAATGACACAAAAACGTTCAACGTTTCTGCCGCCTTGACTCATCATTGAAGGAAAAATCATTTTGAAAAAAAGTTATTTAATTGTTTATTTTTAGTGATTGCAGCTGTTATGGTTTTTTCTTGCAGTGTGAAGCCGTCTCTCATCGAGTACCTGAGCTACAACCTGAACTTCCTGAGCATCCTGGTCGGACCCTGCAGCAACTACAAGGACTACGTAGACTTCATAGAGGGTAGACACATCAGCCAGAGGCTCAAGCAGCATTCTGGGATGTGTAATGGTCACAGCAAGACTCCAGACCTATCTCCTTTGGTGAGTTCTTGAAGGAATTTGAATGCTGCTGCATTCTGTTTCAGGGTCGCAGTGTTTCAGTGTTAAAATACTTATATTTTAGTATTACAGGGGTCAACAACTTACCAGTAATACTAGTTTTTGTTGAAATTGTTTTTGTTTTATGGTGTGTATTGAACAATCTGGAAATTTAAATGCAAATGACAAGGGGCAACATAAATTCTACAGCAGTGTTTCCAGAACTTTTTTTCTGGGGACCTAGAAGAAAAAAGTCACAAACCTTCGCGACTCAAGTCAATAGACATTATTCGTAAATTCCTGGGAAACATGATGCGAGGCGACCCAAAAAAAAACTCTTGCGACCCACCTGAGGGTCACGATCCAGTCTTTGGGAAACAACGATGTAGAGCAGAGGTGTCAAACTAATTTTGATATACAACAAAATGACCCACAAATATCAATAAGTCCTTTTTCTTTTAAGTATAAATTATTTTTTTATGCAAGTAAGTACTTTAAATAAATCTTCATATTTAATGAGATATAATTTTACAAAACATTTCCTGAACATGAAGTGTTTTTGTATCTTTTCATTTTCAAAATTCATCAAGCGGGCCAGATCGAAACACCAAGTGGGCCGTTTTAGGCCCACGAGCCGTATGTTTGACGCCGCCGACGTAGAATATTGTAGGATTAAGTGAATGCAACTGCAGCAGCATCGTATCTGCTCTTTATCAGACCATTTCTCCGATGCTTTCATGCTAATCGCACGTCAATTCCGTCAGCGTGACTGAAGGACCGCCTCTCGACAAACCGAGTTGAGTTGAGCTGTCAGAAAGCTTTCATGCCTGACGCTTGACCTTCACACTGCCTCTCACCGTGCAGCTGTTTCTGTTTCTCCTTTTTTCCTACCGCCGCTTTCTCCCAGTGTGACTCATTTTCCCCGCTGTTCTGTCTGCAGGGGCGTCTTTAACCAGGGCTACCTGTGCTCCAAATGTGGCCTCGGTGCCCATAAAGAATGCCTGGGGCGCTTTGGCTGTTGTGGAAAAACAGGTAACACACCCACTGCTCTCCACACATCTGCACAAGCTCCGACGTTGAAACACTCTCCTGATGTTATCGCTCAGCTCCGTATCAGTCACATTATGTCTGCGGACTGGATTTGATCACATGGACATCGACTCGCAACTGCTTTTTTTTTTTTATATCAGCGCGATCACCGCGACAGAGGACACATAATTGCAAATAAAAACCTGATGTACGAGTGTCTCACGTGACTAATTAGCCCGAGGCAGTGAGATTCGTCTAACAATGATGGATGCCAGTGACATTTTGAAAAGGGATCGGACTGATAGAGCGGTTGCATGTGTCTTTCTTCAACTCCTGCGATCATAACCATTTTGTGTTCAACTAAACACAATTTTCCTGGGAAAATAATCAATTTTACATAATAATTTATGTAACATGGTGTGGTACGCATATATACGTCTTTTTTATTGTCAGTTTTATACAGTATCACATGTATGTTGAAGGAATGATCTAATCCGGAGCGACTAAATTTACAAAGAATTTTTCTCCTGACTGAAAGAAAGAAAGACTGAAAAAAAATGAGGATCGTAAATGAAAATCGCATAAAAACGCATCTTCTTGATAATTTTGCCTGAAAATAAATGATAGGATTAGCTGAATGGCAGTGTTTACATTTCATTTTTATATTCGCATTTTTAGAAGATGAAATTGTACTCAATTATATCATTCTACAGTCAAACGCAGCGCAGTTGCGCAAATGTGTCTTAATGAAGGAATTCTCCGGAACAAAAATACGAAAATGAAAAATACGCCGGCCCCGTTGCGTATCCGTCACCAGGCACCGTGTACCGTAGCCCTGACAGCTCTGAAAGAAATGGAGGGGAAAACTTCTTGGAATGAAACCAGCTTAGCATGTCTTATGTGCTTAAGTAGATGTGTGTGTGTGTGTGTGTGTCTGAGAATGAGAGACACAGAGAGAGAGACAGACAGAGAAAGGTGAGAAATGAAATCCAGACTTTTTGTTTGTAAAACTTCCTCCAGGTACAGTAATGGAAGTGCAGGCTTTTGTTCTCTCGGCTCATCTTTCAAAAGCAACAGTGCAGGGTTTTATTTTGACAGCCTGCACTCACTCCACTCCTAACACTGCACACGGCAAGTTGTGTGTTTTGTTTTTTTTTTGTTTTTTTTTTTTTTTGTTGTAATCCCTCTGGCTATCTGCCAGCTCTATTTGGACACGGCATATGTCACGCCGCTGTCAGGTCGCAGAGGCAAAACAACACCACTGCCAGGCCCGACCGGTCACTGCATGCACCCCTTGTAGTAGTATTGGACCAAACTAGTAGTTCATCTAGGAAAATACTTCAGTACTGCATGTATTTTTAATATACTTTGTGGACTTTGTCTTGGGAGAAAAAAAAAAGAAAAAAACATGCAAAACATGTGTGTGAGGTGTGTGTGTGTGTGTCAGAGATAAGCTGTTGTTTGCCTGTATTTGTCTCTGTTATCAGCTCCCTCCCTGTGTGTGTTTGTGTAACAGGTCAGGGTTCACTGGTGGGAACAACACGCCTGCTGAAGAGTGTGTGCAGCCTTACGCGCACACACACTCACACACATGTGTGCATGCAAGGCGTAATTGTGCGCATCGGTTGTTTTGTCCGTCGGCTCGTGTTTACGTCGTGCAAGTTCGGTGCACGCCGGGGGGGGGGGGGGGGGGGGCGGGGGGGA
>NC_024309.1:7704054-7730879 GCF_000523025.1 Cynoglossus semilaevis | reverse complement strand
TGGGGCGGGGACCGCGGCAGGGTGCGCGGTTTGATGGTGACCACGGAGCCGCGGCGTCCGTCGGAGGAGCCTTTGAAGCGCGGGCCCAGGTGGATGTGGATCCTGTTGTCCTCGGTGGTGATGATGTTGCTGCTGTTGGAGCAGAACCTCTGAGACGCCGGAGGTCCAGGTGTCTTCTCTGGGCCGGTCCTGTCGTGAGGCTCAGGCGATGCGCAGGCGTCGGCCACAGGTGCGGCGCTGACGGTGATGATGGAGACTGGAGACCGGACACCGGCAGAACCAGGGCCACCGCAGCTCTCTGGACTCCTGGTCCTGGAGACGGTTGTTATGGTAACCGGAGACTTGGCTCTGCGCGGGCTTCCTGCGGCGTCACAGGTTTGGGTTTTGGACGCCGCGGGGGGGGGGGGGGGGGGGGTCGGGGGGGGGGGGGGTTAACTCGTCCCTCAGGGAGCCAATGAAAGAAACTGTTGAAGCAAAAACTGCCGAGGTCTGCCCCCCCCCTCACCCCTCCCTTCTCTCTCCACCTCTTTGCCTCGTTACCTCCTCCACTCCCGCTGTCAGGCAGTGGCAGCGTAGCAAAAAAACAAAGTGAGCCGCGGTCAGACGCGAGCGTCCACCGTCTTTACTAATGAGGGAGTGTTGCCTTGGTGCCGACGAGTTTGTGCCGAAGTGTTTGCGTGCAGCACCCACTACTAACCTGCCATTCACCATGCCTGTTCTCAAACTTCTTTCAGATCCCGGCTCCGTCAGAACTCAGGTGAGCTTCGAGTGTTTGTGTGTGTGTATATATGTGTGTGTCGGTTTGTTGATGTGTACTCTGTCTGTCTAGGTCTTCTGTTTGCCTCTCCTCCTCCTCCTCCCCTCTTCCCCCAAGCTTTGCAGCACTTTGAAAACTGTTCTCTCCTGCAGCTATTTACCAAGGAGACTCCGTACTCCGACTGCATCCCACCTGATGCCAGAAATGAGTGCTTTTCGCAGATTTACAATGAGTTTGTCTCTGCGGTTTGTGAAAGTGCGCTGATTTCGCTGCACTCCTGGAGACTTACCGCTATAGTACCGTTGGATAAACCTCAGTAAATAAAAACCCATTTGTGTGCATTAAAATGCATTTATCTTGTCGAAATATAAGAGAACCCGAAACTTTACCACACCTTTGATCCACTGACCTCCATCGACAGCGTTACAACTTTTGGAAGTCAGCTGTTTTTCCTGCAGAATCTGGTGTTCAAAATGTTCTGTTTGTTTGTTTATTCGTGTTTGAAGATGTAGCAATTTTTTTTTTTTTTGCATGTGAAAAAACAGTATGTCAACGTTTGATGATGCTTTTCCTTTCCTCTAACGTGTCACTTTTTTTCTTTTCTTGTTTGTTTGTTTCTTGTTGTTTCAGGGCAAAGATCGAGATACAGGTGAGACCTAGTTTTTTTTTTTTTTTACACGGAGTAATTTAGATCAGCGTTTCCCAAACTTTTTTTTTGGGAACTCGTATTTTAAAAGTCACAAACCTTCGCCACCCAAGTCAATAGACATTATTCGTAAAGTTCTGTGTTACATGATGCGAGACGACCCCCCGCCCCCCCAAAAAAAAATCTCTTGCCACCCAGTCTTTGGTAAACAATGTCTCAAACTGTGGTATGCATTCTCTAGAGTGCTCTCTAGTGGTACAACAGGAAAATTCATATTTTCACATTTACATTTTCAATTGAATGAATCTGAAACGTACAATTAATACAACATTTAAACAGTGAAATAGTGAAGGCCTGTGCTGCTATATTCTAATGTTGGTCATCATGTTTTCTCAGGTGGTACAGAGTATGAAAAAGTTTGAGAGCCACTGATTTAGATGATGAGACTCAGACAAATCAGACCTTTTCAAAAGAAAAAAAAAAAAAACCCAATACAAATGTCATTCACCCATTTAAAGGAATGAAGGTTGCTCGGTGTGCATACACACAGAAACACAAAAGAAAAGAAAAACAACAGTGACTTGTTGATGCCATTTTACAAAATGTCATATTTTCACATTGCATCCCACTTTCCGTCGCATATGCATTGAAACGAGACAACAGTGCAGTTCGTATCGACTTGGTTTTTTTTTTTTTTGACTAAGCTGTCTGGAATCTCGGGTAACCTTGCCGAGACTGAGAGAAAAAAAACCAAAACAACTTGTTAGCTATTAACTGGACCGGCGCACCTGAGACCGAGGACTGTGAAAGGCTCATGTTTGTCACTTTGATTTGCACTTTTTTTCACATCATCACCAAGTTCGTGGATGAGTACAGTTAACCGCAGAGCTTTCCTGCTTCTCCTACTCACTCTCTCTTTCTCTCTCTCTGTGCGTTTGGGGAGCATTTAATCTCTCATAAAGCTGCCCTCAGAACTCATTTTTCCACACCTCCATCCATTACGCTGCAGAAAATCATTTCTGACTGAAGATGCATTCAAATCAATAGGCGTTTGATTGCCCCCTGCTCTGGGCGTTTCGTAATATTTCAACGCTTCTTCCTCTTTGTCTGTTTTCAAAGGTGCATTTACACATGGCTTGCCCTTGTGCGCACGATAATGCAATCCGTGCTCGCAGGCTTAGATTCTTCACGCCCCCCCCACCCCCCGTGCCTTCAGAAGCTCTGTTCAACAACAAGCTAGCACATGTCACAAACCACTGTCTTAGCTTTTTTTTTTTTGTTTTTTTTAAGTGCTCTGTTACTTCCCCTTAAGCTCCACTTTTCTTTCAACCCCCATTTGGATTTATATATTTTTTTTCTCCTTTCATCCTAATGCCCCGCACCGCGATGTGACCATTTTAATGCGCAACTCATTTCGTTGACCTCCGTGTTTACGACGATCCCCGCGAGAGAGAAGTTCAGCTAAATTTCATTTTAAAGCTTGGTTAGAGAACAGAATGTTAAAGAGTCCAAATGTGCAGATTGAGGCCACTCCAGCAAACAGGTTCGGCTTGATTAAAAGTACTTCCTGCGAGAATGCAGTCTGCATCTCACCTTTGGAGCAGGAGTGTGCAAATTCAGCCTGGGGATATGCAGTCATGCGTTGCATTTAGTCTAGAAAACATTTCCCTTTGTGGAAGTTTATGCTGATAAATACCGCGCACGTAATACTTCACAGTGCAGGTTGCGGTCATAAAGCTGACTGAACTAGGAGTGAACTGGGCTAAAACTGAAACGTGTTCCTGCTTATCTTTTATCTGGGAGTCTGATAGCCAACCTTACCTTACAGTGCTATCTGTAGCATAGCAATTAATAATGGGTGGATATGTGTGTGCATATATGCAATCCACCCATAATGACAATAAAGTACTCAAATACTTGCTGGTGATAGGCATGCGGTTTTGCATGAGAAACGTCACGTATACTCCTTTACTTTGGGTTTCAACCAATATGCTATGCTACGACTGGTCCGTGTTGCACAGGTGACAAAAAGGCTGAGTGGGAAATTTCGTGCAGTGTGTTTACAGTATGAGCACAACCCGAATGAGGACGCCCGGCAGGAAGTTGTCTGACGGTTTAATTTCTTCTCATAAATAGAAAGCTACTTCAGTCCAAGAGGAAACGAATGGCGCTTAATTAAGCCAAAATATTTTCTAAATTACACTGTGGACACGCTAAGACAATACATCAATAAAAAAAACGATAAGGAAAATAAATACAAATATTAAAAGATATAAAAAAAAATGTTCTGCATTGTAAACGCATGCAAACTGGCCAGAAAGTGAGCAGAGCTTCAATTGCAGTTAACAACAACAACAACAAAAAAAAAAGTAGGCCTTGTCGCATTTCCATGTTAAATACATCTCTACAGAAAAGCGACTTGCACAATGTGTCGTCGTTAAACTGTGAAGCGATATTAGCATATTCGGTGCTACTGCTAGTGCATTCAGGTGAACTGTAAGTTGCCTCAGTTGCGACAACCGTCTCCTTCTCCTGTCTTTCTCCCCGGTGTTAAAATCAAACTTCGAACTGCTGACTTTGTTGAGCTACTTTAATAAACTACCCGTGAGGGCAACTGAACAGGAGGAGGAACACAAAAAAAATTAGAAAAACTAGAAGAAAAAAAATCTTGTTTCTTTCCTAGTTGTTTGGATCCAAAAAAGTGTCAAAAATTGCAATTGCTCTCATTTTCTGTCCTAAACCTCCGATTGAAAAACTTCACGAAAAGCCATTACTTCCTCATTACTTCCTTTAAAATGTCTTATTTATACATATGGTTCCATAGTTTAATTGCAAAAAAAAAAAAAAAAAAAACCCTTTGCAATCCACCTTTAAACATTGCGCCGTTATTCCCGCAGGTTTACCCAAAATGCTGGCGATCAGAAGCTACTTCGGTGTCCCCAGCCCCACGGCTGGTCCTCCACTCAGCATCCAGACGGGTGACGTCATTGAGCTGATCTGTGCTGACCTTCACAGCCCCTGGTGGCAGGTGAGAGATTGGATTTTGTGGAAACTTTATTAATCCCTTAAGAAAGTTCCCTGAGGGAAATTTGACATGTCATCCCTTCTGTTCTTCACACGTTTTACAACCTTACAATTACATCCGCTGTATTTAAAGCCCATTATGCAGAACCTATGGGACTGAGGATGTGAAGCCCGACGCCGTCGCTTTTCAGCTCCGCCAATCACGTTTGAGGAGAACTCGTAGACGTTGGCCCGTCAAGGTCACATTAGTCATTCGCCGTAGTGGATATTTTATTGCATTGATTTCACTCCCATTGATTGAACCCTGTGTCAGAAATGCCATCTGTTAAGTATTTAAATGTAGGCAGCGCACAGGAATTTTGTGCGTTGACGTGGAAAAGAGATTCCCAGACATTCCGACTGTTGTCATCAGCAAACTTAGGAATGTTTCTAAATTATATTATTATATTAAACATTACAGCCATTTAGTGGCATCAACAAAAATTACAGTCTAATTGTTGTAACCCTAGTAGACTAGTATTGTCTTTACCATACCGTGTACTAGTATTCGGCGGGCCCAAAAAACTAAGCCCAGCGGACCATATCTGGCCCACGAGCCGTACTTTTCCCAGGTCTCGTTTTGACTTTGTGGTCTGTTGAAAACCAATAAAAAATATTCAGCATTTTTAATACCAAACGATGAATTGACTCATCTCGATTAATTGATAATAGTATTCGGTTGATTAGATTGACATGACCCATCCCCCTTAATGCGGATAAAAACCCCTAAGCTAAACTCTAAGCAGCCTCAGCCCTGGAGTCAGCAAACATTCAATATCCATCTCCTTTTGTAGCCAGCGGAGCGCGATCATTTGTGTTGGGGGGGGTGCGCGTGACAAATGGAATCGATCGCGATCATTTTATTTCATTCAACAGCAGCCATCTGTTCACTTTGTTATCCTCGGCAGTTGTAATCATTATCAGGCAAGGATGCAGCACACGGAGCGCAACTTTCTATTGAGAACGAGACCCGAAGCAGCGAGAATCCCAACGTAGCGGACCGCTGAAAAGTTGTCAGAGGGGACCGCAGATACAAAAAGATTTTAGATTCTAACAGCACACAGCTTTAAAACTGACTGCTATGTCTTTAAATATTTCTTCGTAATAATGACAAAAACATTACCTTTAACTCACATGCTGCAGACGTTGGTCCCGAACCCATTTGGATCACGATTGGTCGTGCTGAAAAACAATTATTATTATTATTATTATTATTTATTTACCTACTTTTTCTCCACATAAATGTCAAACTATGGCTGGCCAAATCTGGCCCATAATATAATAATATTTGGCCCGCGAGATTATATCAAATATATACTAGAGATGGCCCAACAGTATATAGCCTTTGTATACTGGCAGGGTTTGTAGTATTAGCAGTATATGCGCTATATGTTATAGCACATATATATAAATATATATATTTTTTATTGGCCTGTGAAAAAAAACATTAAAAAAGAGATGCTTCATATAAAAAAAACAGAATTGAATTTCTTAAAATTATCATTTTAATGTTATAAAAGTATAGATTTAAAAAATCTACTCCTCTTACTATAGTGAAGAAAAAAAACACTTTTACATTTATTAGTATTTCTGACCCGTAGCAGTGCCAAGACAAATTTTAAAAATTGAATGCCATTTTTTTGACGCCCTCAAGATATTAATTACATATCATAACCATTCAAATTTCAGGAGGGTCAAAACTCTATTTATAACCAAGACGCCCGCTGTTTCATCTATGATTGAATTCATATTCTGTATAAATCAAACATTTAGTCGGTACACAGACTTAAAGCAGCAGGTCACACAGTGTGAGAGTCTCAGTCGCGGGGAGCGAGAAAACTCCACCGTGACCTCCAGAAAACCCCAATTTTTTATGGATTGACTTTTAAAAAAAAAAACAGGTGCTGGGCTTCGCCACGGAAGGAATAAGGAACTCCAACTCTCTTCCTGCCAGTATTTATTACAGCCGCGGTCTAACTAGGACTGTACCTTTGCACTGCTCTGTGTTGCCGAGTAATTGTTTTTGAATTATGCAGCCGCTCAGCCAAGTGTGCGTAACACAATTATCTCTGTGGTTTCAGGGCAAAATCCTGTCGACGAAAGAAGTTGGCTACTTCCCAAGCAATGCAGTGAAGCCTTGCCCGTGTGTAAGCAGAATTTCCTCCGTAGCCCCTTCCCTCGAGCCCTGCAAGGGGCCCACACGTATTCGCTAGTGATGTGGTAATGATCGCCTTGGCAAGGAGGAGAAAAAACAGCCTAGAGGTTTTTAAAGTTCTGACTGCCAGCGACTTGGCTGGTTTTAAAAGATAAAGTGGTTTTATTCTTCAGTTCACTTTAGAAATAAAAAAAAAACCAAAACAACAACAACAGCAAAAGCATATCTGTTGAAGAACAGGGAAATACGTACTACACCTAAGAGCGCAGGAGATAGTATGAACTGACTTTACATTCCAGGTATGGAGCAAGTCTGCCGTGTCAGTGTTGTATTTGATAACACAAAGCCCAGAGTCTGTCCAGCTGCTCTGTAAATATGGGACCACTGATAAGAAACGACTGCACGTCATAAAGATAAGACGACTTTTATTGAGGTCGTATAGTGTGAAGGCACCTGTTTACTGGTCTGCAGTACTGAGGACAAGTACACCGTGATGTTGGAGTAATGTTGATGTCAGACGAGCGATCGTGTCTTGAAAACAACAAAAACAGCGTGGCATGTGACTTGATTTTCTTTTCTTCTTTTTTCTTTTTTTCTGTGCAGGTCCCGAAACCTGTGGATTACTCCTCTCAACCTTGGTACGATCCCTTTGTCCTTTGACCATTGGCGCTTTAGTACAAAGGTTAAAAAGTAGGGATGTCCGATTTTAACTTTTTGCCGATATTAGATTAAAAAAAAGATATCAACCGGAAGCCGATTTCCTCCCAAAACTGCGGTAAACATCCCAGCGCCCCACGAGCGATTCCAGCATATTTGGCAAAACCCAAGCATTACGTAATCGCGTTTTCATTATCGGAAGGAAAAAAAACGATTCTTACAGATAGTAAATAATTTTGCAAATATTGAGGCACATATCGGTTAGCCGATATTATCGGACATCCCTGTTAGAAAGTATACAACGTTTGTAAATTAGTGATTGTGGTTCTAAGCAGTTTTGCAAATATTTTTATTTATTACACTAAAGGTTTTTAGCCATGTTCTGACAAAAAAATGCTTTTGTTCGCTGGGCTGCAGGTTTGCGGGTCCCATGGAGCGGCTCCAGGCAGAAGCGGAGCTCATCAACCGAGTCAACAGCACATATTTGGTCCGCCATCGCAGCAGGGAGTACACGGAGTACGCCATTAGCATAAAGTAAGTCAACTTCTGGCTTTTTCTCAGTGACAGAAAAGAATGTTTGAGTACTAAAAAAAAAAGTTGAATAATTTAGGATAAAGTATCCTGTCTTTTTGTGTTGTGTTTGTAAATCTACAGGGGGTGATGTATTTAAGGAATTGTCCAAAAGAGACGTTAAAAAAAAATCTAAACATAGAGGGAAATTAACAGCAGAGGGCAGCATCCCCGCAGTCAAACGTACCACCATATTCCTCCAGAGCTTCCGTGTAGCAAAGTTGAAGAAACCTTTACATTTTAAATATATCACATACCAATTGTTACCATTATAGATACCTTTATGTAGGTCCTCGCAGAGAGGAATCAATCTTTTTTTTCTTTTGCTCTAATCCTTCAGAGTACAGCTAAACCACAGTATTGACTGGATGTAAATCCCAGATATACTGAAGTACTGGACTGAGCCAGTCATAGTTCATTTGCAGGATGATGATGTGCTTTCCCTCCGAGGCCGAGTCCGCGGTTAACCACAGTGATCGGAGTGTGTTTGTGCAGGAGACCAGCTCCGGTCCGACCTCAGACCAACCACATCAATGGTGGTAACGAGGAACTCGTCAAGCGTCCTTTACCGCCGACGTAACACGACTCTGTACTTGATATAAATATTTGTCGTTATAAAGACAGAGGGCGAAAAAGGTGCTGGAAGACATTCCCTCCACAGGCAGCAGAAACGCTGCTTTAAACAGTTTTATTTTCAGCCTGGACAGAAAGTGTGTTTAAAACCTCCCTAGGAGTGAGAGAAGAAAGAAGCCTTTCTAGCTTTGGGGAAAAAAAAACATTCAAAGAGTGTTACTCACAAAGGAAATGTCCTCTCACATACGGCTCCTGCCTCTTGGCAGAGGAGCTTTGAGGATTGTGTTCAAATAGCCAAGAGACCCACGTTCTGTACAAATTGGAGGCGGCTTCCAGGGCAGCTGTGGCCACACACTGTAGTAAATGTAGGAAAGAAGGAAAAAAAAAAACGAAATTGTAGCGTCATCACTCGGATTAGGAACAAAAACACTTGTTATTAAGTAAATAAATGTTTGGCTAAATTGAAGCCAATGTTCAATTGCGAAAGGTTTTTTTTAATACAAACCAAACTGCACTTGTTGGTATCAAAGAGTACAGTAAAATATATTATAGAAAATTATTAAGTAAATAAATGTTTGGCTAAATGGAAGCATGTTCAATTGCGAAAGGTTTTTTTTTAATACAAACCATACTGCACTTGTTGGTATCAAAGAGTAGAGTAAAATATATTATAGAGAATATATTTGAGAGTACAAAGGTCCCGTGGCATTCCACTTTGCACAAATGTCAGAAAAGTGTACAGTGTGTAAGAAAATATAATGATCTCCCACCTTCAATTTTCTTCAATTTACTTTCTAAAAACCTGAGCCAGTTTTGTTGAACACAACACTGATATACTGGCAGGAATTGAAGAAAGACACAGAGTTACAGTAGAGGCCTTTTTTCTGCTGCTACCTTATGGAGGATAATTTAGTAATTCTGCCACTGTGGCATAAACAAACAACAGTAAATAAATACCAATTATCTACACAAATTAACTGCAATTTTAAATGTAAAAAAAAAATATATATATTTTTAAATAACTACTTCAAGAGCAAAATTAAGTAACTATTGGCATGTAGTCAAGGGCCAAATGTGGGGAAATTGTGGGCCAGAAATGGTCCCCGGACCAGGGGTTTTAGGCGCTTGTTGTGTGTATGTATTTATTGTGTATTGTGTGCAAACTTCCGATGGGAGGCAAATTAAGAAACCTCAACCCTTAACCTTATTAACCTGACATCTTGACAACATCTTAGTCGTAGAAAATGAGCCCACATTCAGGAATGTTGCTCTCAATTGTCAACTGAAAGTAAAGGAAAATCACCGAGACTGTATATGCAAGGTGTCTTTAAAGGTGTCCTCAGAAGTCTTTGGTGATCGTTACTGCCGAACTCGCTGAAACGTTTTAATTGGATACGTACATATAGAGCATACTATACATTATTAGTGGTTGTTGATGACGGCTTAATTACGAGTGACAGCATAATTGGATGCATTTTACCCTCATCATAAACGATAATAATTTACAGTTACAATCCGCCCTTCTAACCGTGAAAGTGGCCCACGCTGAGTTTTCTGCTCTTCTCCCTCGCCCTTTAAAGCAAACATAAGTGTGGAGGCATTCGCACACACTGACAATGCATCATTCATGTGTCCGAAAAAAAAAAAAAAACCCTGTGGGGCCTTATGCATTACACCCAACCGTTGCGCTCTCCGTGGGAGCCAGGAGCCGGTGGGGCCCTGTCACCGATCGATGGCGGTGATCAGGGAGGGGAAATTACACTCATAACTTATTCAATGCTTTCGCAGGTACAACAACGACGTGAAGCACATAAAGATCCTGGCCAAGGAGGGCTGCTTCTACATTGCGGAGAACAAGAAGTTCAGGAGCATATTAGTGAGTTTTCTTTTTTTTTTTTTTCCCCCCTTTCTCTCTACCCTGTTTGTATTTTTTGTTTTGTTTGTTTTTTTCTATTTTTCTTTTTGTTTTTTTTTTCAACTTCCACCCCTGCAGTTCATAAATAAATCATTGCGTTCACTTAATATGGTGTCAAAGCCCTAAATTTGATTTGAGCTGGGTTCACAAAAATAGCCATGATTACAGATGTGTTGACTATTTTAGTAGTTTCTTAAATTAAAATACATGTGTTAGTACGTAAAATAAGTATGTGTGTTCACGCAGGAACTAATTGAATACTACAAACACCACTCTCTGAGAGAAGGATTCCGAAGTCTGGATACCACGCTGCAGTTTCCGTACCGGGAACCAGAGAACGCTGCTCGCCTAAACCGGACAGGAGGGAACAGTGAGTTGTTGGTTTGGTTTTTGTTTGTTTGTTTTTTTTAAGGAATGAAACCAATCAGTCACATATGCAGTACATCAGGGGTGTCAAACTCATTTTCACCAGGGGCCACATCAGCAATAGAGTTCCCCTTGAAGGGCCGGTTGTACATGGAAGAATGTATAAATCAGATCACCTCAACCCCTGGTTCGCGGACCAGTACGAGTCCATAGGTCATTTGGTACCGGGACACAGTGATAAAAAATTTACCTAAGTTTTACTAATTTATTTCATTCAATAATAATATTATGATATAATACGTCATTCAGATTTGGATACAAACAGAATAGAGTCTAAAGGATGTTTTATTTTGAAAATGTAATGATCCTTCAATGCTCAGCACCTTGCTACTGGTCTTTAGTAACGGGTGGTACTGACCGACGAGTCCTTGGAACCAAAAAGGTTCGGGACCACTGGTATAGCTGTAACTACTCCATACCAGACTAATACATGTTTCTGCAATTGATTATTATTTATCCAAGCTACAAATATTGTTCATTGCTGTGTGATAAAAAAAACTTTTTTAATTTTAAAGGTTATACTCTGCTGCATGGACTTTACTAAATGCTTTTTAAGCTCCCGCGGGCCACACAGAACGGCTTGGTGGGCCGCATTTGGCCCCCGGGCCTTGAGTTTGACACATATGCAGTACATGGTAATTAGGACAGGAGGGAACAGTGAGTTGTTGGTTTGGTTTTTGTTTGTTTGTTTTTTTTAAGGAATGAAACCAATCAGTCACATATGCAGTACATCAGGGGTGTCAAACTCATTTTCACCAGGGGCCACATCAGCAATAGAGTTCCCCTTGAAGGGCCGGTTGTACATGGAAGAATGTATAAATCAGATCACCTCAACCCCTGGTTCGCGGACCAGTACGAGTCCATAGGTCATTTGGTACCGGGACACAGTGATAAAAAATTTACCTAAGTTTTACTAATTTATTTCATTCAATAATAATATTATGATATAATACGTCATTCAGATTTGGATACAAACAGAATAGAGTCTAAAGGATGTTTTATTTTGAAAACGTAATGACCCTTCAATGCTCAGCACCTTGCTACTGGTCTTTAGTAACGGGTGGTACTGACCGACGAGTCCTTGGAACCAAAAAGGTTCGGGACCACTGGTATAGCTGTAACTACTCCATACCAGACTAATACATGTTTCTGCAATTGATTATTATTTATCCAAGCTACAAATATTGTTCATTGCTGTGTGATAAAAAAAACTTTTTTAATTTTAAAGGTTATACTCTGCTGCATGGACTTTACTAAATGCTTTTTAAGCTCCCGCGGGCCACACAGAACGGCTTGGTGGGCCGCATTTGGCCCCCGGGCCTTGAGTTTGACACATATGCAGTACATGGTAATCAGGGATGGCTTGATCCAGTACTCAGGATTGATATTGGTACGATATTGGTCAAAATTTTAGGATGGAACATCGAAAAAAAAAAAAAAACAACAACTACAGCGAGCCCGCTCTAATACCTAGCCCATTTGCGCAACTTAAGAAAGTATCGGAATGATATGGGTATTGGCAGATACATCGAGTTGCAGCATCGATATTGGACGTGAAGAAGTTGTATCAAGCCATCCCTTATGATAATAATGTTGGAGTCACTCTATGAGATCTGTTAGCAACATAGGTCAAATTAAGAAATCGTTTCTTGTTAGTTATCTGTAATTTTCTATTAACATTCAAACCCTCAGAAACTCTATTACTTTATGGTCAACGAAAAAATATCACATCAACTCGATTAATATCAGCTGAAAACCTGAAAAAATCAAACCTTTGATTCGATTTTTTTCGAGTAAATCTTTCTCGTATTCATTGTTTTGACACCTGACATGACAAGTAGATCACGTATTTATTTCCCCCCCCATTGTTTTGACACCTGACATGACAAGTGGATCACGTATTTATTTCCTCCCCCCTAATCAGTGTTAGTTGATCGTTCATTATCATCCACACCTCTTACCTGTTCTATTGCCAGTTCGGCTCAAAATGCAGGCGCCATCTGCGCGCTTTTCCTCAACTCCGCTGTAAACCACTGGGGACCATTTTTGTTTTTTTTTCCTCCTCTTGAGTGCTGTGTTTAAATGGCTTGATATTAATTGTTTTCAACTTACCGTCAAACACTGGTTGGAAAACCCCGCCAAGTGTGTTATTGGATGTGATAACTCTGTTGAGGGGTGTTTGCTGTCTGGCAAGCGACTCCCGTACGGCCATAAGGCCCCTCACACAAACACATTCACGTAGTAATTAATTTGTGATTATTTAGAATATGAATAATATCCACTTTTTTTTTCTTTTTTTTCACCATTTCTATAACACACAGTCGATACACATGTTATTTGAACACCCTGCAGGAAAGTTTTTTTTAAGCACTCAGAGCTTTAAATACCATATCAGCTCTCAGATGCCTGATTGATTACAGTCACGATTAATCGTGATTATTCCACAGCAATCTTGCCATTAATCGGCATAAAACTTTTTTAAAAATTTGACAGCCTTACAAAATTGTACTGTTTTATTCATTAACGCTGTAGTGCTAGCCTTACCAAATGTATACCGTTCAATAAAATGTGTATTTAGCATTGCCTAACTTAACCCCTAAATTTAGAGAAATTGAAATATAATCACCTCGTGGAACCTTGGAAAATGTCCCTTATAACACATTTTTAGTCACGTTTGTTTCAGTATTTTTATTGTTTGTTAAAGGCATCAATTTGTTTAGTTTAAAAAAAAACTATAAGCAATTAAAAGGAATTAAATATGTTTGCATTTTTGAAATGCATCATAATTACCGTATTTTCCGGAATATAAGTCGCCCTTGGCTTGTTTGTGACTACCCCCTGATTCGACTATATTAAAATATATAATTTCACATTTGTTATTTTCACACTGACAGCCACCAGAGGGCGCTCTAAGCTTGTGTACCAGTATCGGCCACTCCTGTACCACTGAGAATTTACGTTTGTTGTTTTCACACTGGCAGCCGCTAGAGGGCGCTCTAGCTGGCTGGTGCGACTCAAAAAGCATATTCGCAGTGCGCTAATTGACTCTATGCTACGAATTTCCCTTTTCTTCAGTCACCAGATAGCCGTGGAAAAATTTCACATTTTGCTTTCCAGCTGCATTGTACGGAGGCACGGCCGTGCAAAGTTTCCCAAAACTTTCCTGTTTTTTTTTTTTTTTTAACCTGTGAGAGATTGAGCTCCCACACTTGAACACAAGCAGCTGTTGTTACCAACACTTTGTGACGAGCAGAACTTCAGTTTGTCTTTGTAGCTTCCAAACACTGACGCATACTTACACATGCAGCTGTTGTTCCCTCTTATCTCTGTGAATTTGTCAGCGATTACCTCAGCGAACCTGGCTCCTCTCGACAATCAGGTGTCAGACGCGTTTATCGCCGCTAAATAAGAGAACAGGAACACTGCGTCCAGTCCCTTTTAATTGAACAGGTGTGAGGCGCGAGCTTAATGAAGAAGCGGCGCACAACAGTACTGTCAAACTTCTGGAACTAAGCTATAGTTTATTTAAGGGGTAGCTAATGGAGACAGCTGTAAGTTTAAAAAAAAAAAAAAAAAAAAAATTCATTGTTTGATGCCTGCAGACGTGAGGCTCACAGTGTTCTTCGCCTAAAAAATCTGTTTTGTTTTTTAAATGATGGCAGAGGAATTAGGAGTCAAACCACAGCTTTCTATTCGATTATTACTGGAAAGTGAGACTGTTCAAAAATCAGAGGCACGACGTGTTGTCATTTGAACCCGGTATGCCACTGTGAGAGCCGACAGGAAGAAAAAAGAAAAAAAAAGAAAAAAAAAAGTCCAGACTTGCTGATGATCGTGTTCCAGGCAGGAGAAGAACGAACAGATTGTACAGAGATGTGTTGTTGTTTCAGAGGAGGCATGTTGTTCAAAATTTTGCTTCCCCACACAAGTTGAGACAGTGCCAGTCCAAATCTGTTTTGTTTTTTTTCCTTCTTCTTCTTTTGTGTGCGTGTGAGTGTGCGCTCAGTCCTGTGGGCAGCCTCCTCCCAGTGTGCAGACTTCATTTTCCCCCTTTTTCTTTTTTTAAAAAAAAAAACTGCTTTTTTTTTTCTTGATTTTCATTCTCCTCCGGCTCTGCAGGAAGGCTGCTAATTAATGTGCGGCCTTTGTTTTGGGTTTTGGAAAGTGACACCAAATGTTTAAATTTAGGTTAATCGAAACACCAAATACAATAGTTTTTTTATTTTTTATTATTTATTTTATTTTATTTTTTATTTTTTATTTTATTATATTTATTTTATTATTTTTATTTTTTATTTTATTATTTTTATTTTTTATTTTATTATTTTATTATTTTTATTTTTTATTTTATTATTTTTATTTTATTTTTAAAAATATAAATATTTTTATTTAATACAAAAAAATTTTTTAATTTTATTTCTTAGTTGGATGTAAAATAATGCTGTAACCCTGATCCACCAATTACATTTATGTAGCTGCTCTTACGGTGGCTGTTCTTAGTGTTCCCTCTTTATGTTTCCCATACAAGGCCACCATTAGCCCTCGGCCCACTGATTGGTATTCGTTTTAAAATTCACCCCGGCTCTGCTTGTCTTACTGCATATCAATTACCCAGCTCTGGTAACGTGCCAAGTGGATTGTTTCGAGCTGCACATTTTTCAAAAAGTTCAGGCATTTATCTGCCTCTGTGGGAATTCAATTTTTTATTTCTCTCTCCCAGCTAAAATGTGTGAATGAAATGAATGGCTGCTGCACGGGGGCGAGCAGAGGTGCTTTTCAATGGGATTTAAACTTCAAACTTCATTTCCTGAAGAGCTGGAATACCTTTAAAAATTCAGTGACTCAACTTAAATTTGCACTTGAACCTTTGTGTTTTAACCAATTAGATCGCCAGATAGTTCTAAGTTTCGGACTTCTTGGCCTTTCAGCGTCCCATGTAGTATTTTGCATGCAGCTGTTGAGGCTGTACTACGTCCTAGAATTAGCTATATGTAGTGGAATTCTGCCTAAAGGTTTCTATTTCATTAACATTCGGCAGCAGTTTTGTCCTTTAGGCTTAAGAATTTCTCTCCCTGATTCTCTCCCTGATTAATAATTCAAGTCTATGAATGTGTTTTAATGTTGTCAGATTTCAGTGATTTTCAATATCATTGATGCCTTGTTAGTATTAGCATAAGTCGTATTAACTGTGTTAAGTGTTAACTCATTTACTGCTAATAATTTGTTTTCGTCTCTGTGACAGTTACAGGCAGATTTAATACTAGGTAATTCCACTAGGTGGCTATAAAAGACTGTATTTTGTAGTGTTTGTATGTCTTTCTTTCATTCCTGAGAGTAAATCAGCATTGTGTTCAACTAAACAGGCCCAGGTTTTCACACTAAGACGGTGAATTGTGAGTAAATTGAAACTAACAAAGATCACTTTATTTTATTACATCTGGTTTTTCTGACATTTTTGCGTGATAGTGTCCAAAGGTTCCTTTTTACGAGGGCTTTTTATCTTGAAAAGAGGTATCATGGGATTCCTTGTAAACTCAAGGCGCTGATTTGTGTGGAAACCTGCTGGTTGTCTGTACTGGTAGATGATTTAAAGCTTGCTTCCATTGAGCGCGTAGCCTCCGCTGGAACGTTTTGTACACAAATAACTTTATACCAAAAAATAGCAAAAGCTTTCAACGCGTTCAAAATACCTCAATAATCAAGGCATGCCCCAAAATATACTGCCAAGTGAATAATCTGTGCTAAAAACTCCAAAAAACAATCGTATCTGAACATGTCAAAATATCACCAAAAACAAGTAACCATCACATCTATCAAGTCTTTACATTGCCTAAATGACCACAGACTCGGCCAGTCACAGGTTTTTTCTGGGCCGTATGTGGCCCGTGACCCGCTAATTGAGTACACTGTTGTGGGACATTGCAAACATCCTAAAAAAAGATTTGTGCTTCTTTTCTTTTTTTTTTTAATGCTTCTTCTTATTTATCTTCCAAAATGAACTGTGATATTGTTCTTCTACGTTTTTGTTTCTTTTTTTCAAAACATATTTTGACTTTTGAAATATTTTTGTTCTCCTTTTGATTCTCTCCCTCTAACCATTGCCTCCCCGTCCCTGCACCTCCCTGCTTCCCCCTCTGACCGTGCCCTGCCATAGCTCCATTGCTCTACGGCCTGTCTTTTGTAACTCCTGCCGTCTACAGCTTTGTACCTCCTTCCTCTGCTCCCTTTTGGTCAGGTACAGGTATCACTTCTCTCTCTCTCTTGCTTGCTCTTCCTCACTGGGGTTTTTCTTTTCCCCTCTTACTTTTATGTTTGAAGTCTGTTTAGCATGCTGGCTCAGTGCCTTCACGTCGTTGCCTGAATCTCACCATCCAGCTCCCATCTCACCGTCTTCCGCGGTCTTTCCGCAGCGCCCACCTGTCACCGTGTGTGATGAGCAGTGACTGTTTATTTTAAAATTGCATGAATGTGTACCATTTTTGCATGCAAGCGCGCCAGTCGGTGTGTGTGATTTTACGGAGTCATCAGTGTGTCAAATGTGTGAGTTCGCTTGCCTGACCATCAAAGTAAGAGACGGACGCGTCCGATCACGCAACGGTTATCGATAGCGGATATCCGTGCGGTCGGACAGCAAAGGTCCTGACGTTCCATTATATACGAGCTCAGACCAGTGTGACCCAACGGTCGGTGTCAGCGGATGAAAAAGATGGCAAGGCCAAGGGGAGCAGTGCTAACTCACAAACCCACGCCACAGCTGTCTCCCATAGTCAGACGAACGCCCACCTGCACACATAGAGAGAGAGACAGACAGAGAGACAAAGAGAGACAGAGAGGGGGAGAGGGAGGGCTTTTATAGCAAACAGACAATATTCTTCTTCTCGTCTGAGACTTTTGTCAATGTTAGGAAACTGCAGAACAACACTGAAGGGGAAAAAGAAAAAAAAGTCACGACACCTTTACGTAACGTTACATTAATTGTCATTGTATGGCTTTGTTGTATTCATTGTTGTATTGTTCTTGACTTTGTCCTTTGATGTCGTGCTGTGTTTCACCGGTTTTTCCCAACTTATAAAAACATATAAAATAACCCGCTCTCTCTTCTTCTCCTCCAGTGCTCACTCCCAAAGTGATCGGCGTGGCCATCGCTCGGTACGACTTCAGCTCGCGGGACACCCGGGAGCTCTCGCTCCAGGAGGGTGACGTGGTGAAGATCTACACAAAGTCGGGGGCCAACGGCTGGTGGAGGGGCGAGGTTAACGGCAGGGTGAGTGATAGCTGATCTTTCCAGAAAATTAATGAAATATGGACAACCCTAATGCCCTTGAATTTGTCTGTCAGGAGTCTGTAATATTTGGAGAAGGGTTTTTTTAAAAGTTTTTCGAACCACTTCCATTCCTAGAGCGCCCCCTTTTGTTGATTCAGATTCAGGGAAATTTTAATTTAACCTGCGGACCCCTTGTGCAATAATTCCGCCCCCCAACAGGGTCCAGCGCCGCACTTTGGGAACCATCCGTATTCCAGTAGTGATTTCAGAAACATCTTAAGTTGATACAGATTTAACTACAAACACTAGAAGAAACAACATCGGGATAAATCTGCGATCATAGATCCTGATCGACCTGTAAATCGCAACGGTATTGCCGATAGATCACGAGCAAATAAAATTAAAATAAACAAAATCTATGAATATAATTCTATAGTGTGTAGTAGTGACCATATACAGTACTGTAAAAAAAATGTATCATAATATGCCATTGAGCTACATGTATTTAATCACTACCCCCAATATATCGAGTATGTTTAGATTATATTAGTAAATATATTTTCATGTTTTCAAAGTTCTGGTTATTTCCGGTTAGGCTGCACAAACCGATACGTGTCAGTGCCGAGGGCCCTCGGCGATGCATCCTCATTGTGAGTGTGTTTTGCGAACAGCTGTGATGAATGAAGAGGCTCTCCTCTGATGCATTCGCTGATGCGGCTCTAGAGAAAACTAAAGACTGTGTGTCGAGACGGCGCAGTGCTGTTTGTGTCTCCCGAGTCCCGTCAGCCGGGAAAAACAAGCGGCTGGATAAACAGTGGGGTTTAGTCCGTCTCAGTCAACGCAGTTAAATTAAATTCCAGGATAGCCGAAAGAAAAAGAAGAAGAAGATTTTCATCAAAATGGGGTTTTTTGTGCATAAATGCGCAATTCATTTTCATCAAAATCGGGTTTTTGTGCGTTTGTGCTGTGGAAGGCAGGGCTTTACTGTAGAACGGATATTTCCTTGGAATATAAATTTGTCTGGTTATTCTTAGAGTTAGGAAATGAATAAGGTAGGAAAACTCACCGACGACTTCATTATATGTTCTAAAGATATCAACGTCTGGGCCTCGACTTACTTTGGAATTTTCGATTCTCGCCGTAAGTTAGAACTCACTTACGTTTACGCTGTGGTAACATCATAATCGAGGACATAAAAAACATCAAAAAGTCTGACTTTAGCCTGGGAGCCACAATGAAGGGCAAAGAGTTCCCAAAAACAACAAAAATGTAAACAAAGGTGTCATCCACGTATAGCGACATCCTCGTCCACTCGCCAACTTACTGTTCCTGTGCGAGATGTATTTTAATGCGCTAACTTTTTAAGTAAATGTATTTCGAGATGACGACGTCATCGTGGAACGCCGAAGGTCGAGGACACCAAAACGCAGAACGCTTCTGATGTATTTTATTCCATTACGGGCGGTTGAACAGTTGACTGTGTCAGGTGAACCTGTCATAGACACGCGGGTGTAGTTGGAGGAACGACAGTCTCAGCCCCGAGATGACAGTCTGACCTACATACAGTCGGCGGCAGCACTCGCAAATGGAAAAAAAAAAAATATCAGAAATTCCGCGACATTAAAATTTGCGAGACAACCAAAAATGTCGAGGAGACGATTTTTTTACACGTGCGTTGAAGAGTCCATGAACTTCAACTTCCAAAAAAGACGTTCATGCATGTAGCGAAGGATGGAGAGTGTATATGAGGTCAGAGCGTTAGGTGAAATGAATTTACCCCACAGCTTTACATGTATTAAGTAGAACAGGCATGGGCAAACTATGGCCCGGGGGGCCGGATGCGGCCCGTTTGGCTTTTTAATCCGGCCCACCAAACTTGTCCAAATTATGTTTTGGATTTATATAATTATATTTCTATTGTTGTTATACTTCTGCCTTTTCCCCGCAATGCCTGCATTTCTCCAATAGATGGCGTAGGAACGGCATTTTGTTTTTAGCGTTTTAGCCCTTTATGACTTTTTCTTGTCATTTGTTTTATTTCATACGATCCCTCCATCCATCTGTTCCTGACCCGGCGCCCCTCTGTGAAATTTTAGCACCCCTTGTGGCCAGCGAGTCAAAACGTTTGCCTACGCCTGAGCTGGGAAAAAAAAAAAATCGAATTTATTTGAAAACATTTATGCGTCACCAAATCTGACGTCTTATCTTTTTTCTCCCTTCCAGGTGGGCTGGTTCCCATCTACATACGTAGAAGAGGGTGAGGAGTGAGAAGTGCATCATGGGAGTTGCAGCGAGACAGATGTAGAAGAAGAAGAAGAAGAAGAAGAAAAATGAAGAATGGCAGCAGAGCGAGGGCGCTGAGCACATAACAGGGAGCGTTTGCACCATCGCCCGCTCCGGTGCTGAAGCTTCTCTCGCCAGCTTTGCTGCTGCCTTCCAGCGTCCCAGAGGCCTTTGTGAGAGAGAAGAGGGAAGGAAAGAAAAAAAAAAAAAAAAGGCAGATGCAAAGACGCCTGATCACTCCTGGAAACGACTCCGTGAGCCTAAGTGACTCTGCTGACCAGCAGCTTGCCTGTCAGCGGGAAAGGAGCCCAAAAACTGGCCGGAAACCCACACCTTCTGACTCGGTCATCCATTATTCCGCCTTTACTCTTTCTCGGATCCAGCCAACAAAACCTCCGTCCCCCCCCCCCCCCCCCCCCCCCGCCGACTCTCACCTGTTTCTGCCAGCCAAGTCGGCTGCATCGCCAATCTGTCTAAAGAAGATAATTAAAATCCCCCCCCTCCTCCCCCTCCGTTCATCCTCTCATCCATTCAACCCTTCATCCACTGCGCGGCAGCGGAGTTCGATGACTTGCGCTGTACGCTTCCTTTCCTCAGTTCTGACCTTGCCTGTGTGTTTGTTCCACCAATGCAGGTGGTTATTGATGACTTGATGACCCAGTTCCGCACACCCCAAACCACCCACCTCTCCTACGCCCTGACATCACATGACACACACACACACACACACACTGGTACAGGAGATGGAAGAGAAGGATGGCGTCACGTAGTATCGCTGCACGGTGCCAGCAATTGATCGCCGCTGTTCCTGTTTTCCTCCTTCCACCTCCACCGTTCTTTATCTGCAGCGCTCTCGTGTTTTCAGTTGCCCTGGCCGTTAGCGGTCCTCCGCGCTTATCAGTGGCGGCGCCGTCGACAGGAGCCCAATGGCCGAGGGTTTATCTCAGCGCGGGCGTCAGCGTCGCAGAACGAGCCACCCGTCCTGTCGACGGGACAGAAAGGGGAGATGTGATGTCATCAGGTAGCATCGGTGAATTTTTCTATATTCTATTTTGCTATATCTTAATAGCTAGAGCAGGGGCTGTCGAACATACGGCCCGCGGGCCCAAACCGGCCCGCTTGGAGGTTTGATCCGGGCCGCTTGATGAATTTTGAAAATACACCTTACGTTTTTTTAAAATTATTTTTCATTAAATATGGATATTTATTTCATATGCTAGTACTTCTTTGCATGGAGACAGAGGGGGAAAAACATGGACTTATTGGTATTTATAGGTAATTATGTTATGACTGTACTGGTCCGGCCCACTTGACATCTGATTAGGTTGTACGTGGCCCCTGAATCAAAAGGACTTTGAAGCTCAAGCTTCGAGTTTCCTTGGGTTTTTAATACGAACCAACTCCTGATCATGCCTCCTAATATCCTAATTTGTTATATATGTAACTATATTCGATAGATTTTTTGATAAAAAAATAAATTTAAAAAATACCAACATTCTACCTGCGTGTTTATCCTCCCATCACATCTCCAATCGTGGCTCAAAAACAAACATAATTTGTCTGTTAAATGTCCTCCTGTGGCACAGCAACGTCTTCTTCCTCTTTTCTTCCTTCCATGGCCAGTTTCTTGAAGTGACCACTAGATGGAAGCATCGTAAACATAGGGCGGCCTCGCTGGGCAGTCACCTTCAACCTACTTAAGTTTGGCCATGACATCACCAGATTAGGACTGGCACAGTTAAAAGCCGATGACTCCAGAGTTATCTGGAACCAAAAAAAAAAAAATTATTAAATTTAAATGTGAATGTCAGCGATGATTATTTGGAGTCACAAACGTATTAAACAGAACGAATGTCAATCTGTGATTAAGGGAAAAGGTTCCCTCTTCATCTGGCGGAAGTGGAAGAGAAAGAGTTCGGTCCCCCCCCCCCCCCCCCGCCCTCCCCCCTCCGTGTAGACTTTGGTAATCCACTCCCTCTTCTGTCCAGATGGACCCTGACAGCACGGCCATTTACAACTGCGGGCCTTCATCCCCGCAGAGCGGGCTTCCAGATTTTTCTGTGTGCTGTAGGGACGGGAGGAAGGCTCAAGGGTATCTGCGATCTAATCATTACACCATCTCCTCACCTCGACGACCCGGCAGCATCCATCTCGCTGTCAGCTCCCCTCTCTCTCTCGACCTCTCTCGCTGTGTCACTTCCCCTCTCTCTCTCTCTGTCTGTCTGCCTCTTTCTTTACCGCTCTCTTCCCGCCTGCATCTATCTTTCATCCAATCTTAGTTTCTCTCAGTATTCCGTGCGTTATACCGAGGCGGGAGTATCGCGGAGGGGCGGGGGAGGAGAATGGATAATTCAGTATTATCCGGCGGAGGTGGGATGAAGGTGGGCTCGTTCTCGGCAAACAACCGCGGGAAAATGAGGACTAGCTTAATTGTAAACCGCAAATTAATAGACTGAGAGAAATGATACCAATTAGGGGGTAGCGCTGTTATCTCCCCGTGTACCGTGTGAGCACAGATTATTCCTGTATGCATAGACACTGACTCGTGTGTTTGCAGGATTCAGGGCTGAGGCTGAGTCTTAGCCCAGCAGGGGCATTAGGATGCAATCTTCCTCAACCAGCCAACACGTGAGAACACTTCTGTAGCAACCTGCACCCGAGTCACACACACAGTACACATGATATTTCTCTATCTCCATTGTGGAATTTTCCATCCAAGTCCGAAACGCCGCGCTCTGGTCGTTCGGTCGGCCTCGACGCTTTTCACCTTTTCCCCCCGTTCCACGCGACGTTCTCCCAGCGACGAAACCAAAGATTAATGTCAAACTCCCGTTCAGCGTTACGACTCATTACCGTCGGTACTCCACCACCCGTGGCCTGACTCTTAAAGCCCCGCGATCCTTAACGCGTAGCATTACCCCTGTACTGTTGCTGTATTATACTGTAAAGTCTGTACATAGCATATAATAAAGATACATATTGCTTCTTCCTTTTTGTCACGCCTCATTTAACGCCGTACGCCCATATATGGCCGCTACAGTATGGAGTGTGAATTAATCACGAGTGCCATCTGCCGCTCACTTTAACAGTCCAGAGTGTGTGTGTGTGTGTGTGTATATGTGTTTGCGCGCGCGTGTGCTCGCTCGCCTCGCGTGTTCACGTGACGGGAAGTTTCCTGCGTAGTTCGGAGGCAACGCTTATTTGCAGAGGAAACAGTTTCTTCTTTGCCCAAACATAAGCAGAATCTGTGCTCATTATTTCACCTGCCTGCGTACGTGCGACTACTACATTTATAATAGGCGTCTTAAAATAGCCGTGAAATACTGCACCAGTGGTTTTAGAGCGGGTCTGCGCTGGTCAAACATTTCCCGCTTCCTCGGGATATTAATGTACTTGAGCACGCCTGGTGTTTTAAAACACACTCAACACAGTCATGGATATTCAGATATATATATATGTAGTATAAAAAACATCAGTACTTATGTCAATCACCGACGCTAACGCAGTGGTAACGTCATAATTTAGGGCATAAAAACATCAGAGGAGTCGGACTTGTGCCTAGGAGCCATAACGAAGGGCAAAAAGTTCGGAAATGTAGTACAATCTAATGGGTGGCATACAACCGGCAGATGCAAATAAAGATGTCTTGGGCGGATAGCGCCACGTGACAACGTAATCTTCCGCTCTGCTCGCTAACTAGTTGCGCGAAATTCGTTTAAATGCTATCGATTTGCTAAGGATTTTCTGTATGGCGGAAATTTACGGGATATGGGACGTAACCTTTGAAATGCAGTTCATTTTACTTTCAGTTAAGTGAACTTTCAAGCGACCCTATTGGGAGTTCCGGTGACCCTACGAGGGGCCGCGACCCCTAGTTTGAAAACCACCGACGTAGCGTTGAGAATTCCTGAAGTCATTGGATCGAACATACTGAACTTGGTCGGCCCAAGTTGTACTTGATTCTTTGATAGGACCAATAAAAAAATGGAAACGCGTCACGTGCTACGTGTCACACCGACCACCAGTGACCGCAAATCAGAGGAGATGGCATGAAATCTGCCCCGAGTCTCACCTCGGTCTCTGCTCTGTTCCTTCAGCAGGCTCACAGGTGACTCCTAAAATTAGGAGCGGGTCCTTAAAGTATAGTCGTGCTCATTAGACCGCCGTCACGGCGTTGCCGCCTTTGCTTTGTTGCCGTTCCCTCCGCAGGACCTAAATAACCTGCAGATGGCGAGGTGCCGTTTCTCACCGGCTTGTTGGTTAGTAGGTGTGAATGAACGCGGGGGGGGGGGGGGTTGTTGTTGCTTTAATCCTGCTGTTGCTGCTCTTAGTCTTAGATCTTAACTTGGGTTTCCAAATATAGCTAGCTAAGATATATGCGCACGAAATGTGAATGGAAGCATTTCCGCGGCTGTGTGAACACCACCAGTCAATGGTTCCGCACCTGTGTTAAAGATGCAGACCATATGTTGGTATTTACCGCAGCTCCTTTTTTTTTTTATAAATCATTATGAATGCATGTGTGTGCTTCTTCCGTGTGTCTATTTGTGGGTAGCGGTCTTATCGAGGGCCATCTGGCGCCCAGTAACCTGCCCTCGTTAAAGCCAAACCGACAAACCGGACACCAAAAGAGATCAGCAGAGCCGGACTGTAACAGCCAGCGATGCTGGCACGGCGCAGCGCCGGGACCGAACAGGCAGGCTTTGCATCAGCCAGGCCTGACTGGATCACACCAGTCAGCTTCCAGCTGAGGCTGGACCACCAGTGTGACAGATGGCCGGTAAGTTGGCTGACGTCAGACTTCTTAATTGTTAGGCCCAACTTTTTTTTCTGACTTGGCTGCAGTTAAAGAAAAAAAAGAGAAGAGACGAAGCAGAAATATCTTTCTGGTTGTATTTGGTCAACGTGGCACAGATGAAGACCTTGACGATCATGCTATCACACCCAGGGACGTGATTGTCCATGACAACAGTGCTGACTAGACGGAGCTATTAATGAGCCTGGCCCGAGGCTTTAATTTATAATATCAAACCATTAGAGGAACGTACTGCACCGCTGCTGAGAAAAACGCTCACATCAATCAAAAATCCTTAATAACAAAGCCTTTAATAAAACATTTGAAAAAATCAAAACTCATTAGGTGAACCGGGCGCTGATAAGGTGCATTAATAAGGCATTGGTTTAGGACATAGTCTTGCATTTTAAGGCATTTTGGGGACTTTTTATTTTTATGGATTTTTTCAGTATGGTAAGGCTATAGTAAGGCATGTTTTGGGTGATTTTTTAAATAAAATATAATCATATAAAATACTTTTTGGACTTTTAAACACAAAACACAAATGTTTGAAAAACCGAAAAGTAAGAATTAAACTTTATATCATTTTCTGTTATTGCACGTAATTTCATTTGTTCAATTGTACAGCCTGGTTTTCGTTCGAGTTAAATGTTATTTCTTCTGAGTTGACTGAACTGATACCACTACATTGTTGCTTTTTTGGTAATGTCGTCAATTATCTATTTTATTTCTTTCCGCGCACATCTAAAATTTCTTTCAGCATTAACGATAATCTACAATACGGGACCTTTAAATTTACGTCATTTCCTCTCGATAGTTTGCGCATGCGTAGCATTTAAATTAACCCGGAAACAGTTGATCTCCTTTATCAAACAAACATTTCGTCGTCGTCGAGTGTGCGTGAAGTCACAGCGCGTTTATGTGGTTTTTAGTCATTTTACCGACACGAGTGCGTTGGGTAAACTTTTTTGTCGGTAAGTAAACATGCCAGCTTGAGTTTAGTGCTGCGGTGCAGCGTTCTCAGCAGTGTAAACAGAAAAAGTAAAACTATGTATGTTAAAAGTGTAGCGTTGTGGTAACAGTTATGGTCCAGATAGAGGAGCTCCAATTGTTGATTTTCTGTGAAATATACTGTTAGTTCTTTATAAACAAATTAACGGGCTCTTTTTTTATATAGAAATAGATTGTTGTAATATTCTGTGTAAAGAATTTTAAGCTCCACGTTGTCTTTGTCTATGAATAGTTGTTTACAGTTGAACCTTTGATGCTGCTTATGTATATACAGTCTGCAGTGTGGGACTGTTGACAACAACACAGCAGTGTCTACCATTGTCAGCTCCTGTTTTTAACTGCATTAAAATTGAGTTCTTGTGTTCCGGCAGTGGGTGAGCCAATCAACACTGAAGCATGGCAGTGGTACTACAGTGTGGGCGGAGACAAGAGTTGTCCTGTGGTGGATACGTGGCGGCAAACAGGTAAATGAGACCGACACAGCTTTTGATTGTGTTATTCCAGCTTGTTCTTGTCATTCCATCCATTGTGCCTCCTATGCTTATCAGTCATTAACAGATGCAATGGAGGAGAAGACTTGAAGGCACAGCAGCTTGGACTCTGCCAGGTAGAGCGAAGGAGCAACTTTATTTGAAGCCGATCACTGGTTTGCTGGACTTGTAAGTGTTTTACTGGAATGTGTAATATTTTTTAACTTAGGTTTTTTTTTT
>NC_024309.1:7702043-7703954 GCF_000523025.1 Cynoglossus semilaevis | reverse complement strand
TACGACGTAATCTTGCATTTTAAGGCAAGTTTAAGATTTTAAGGGCGATTATAGTTCAAAGCCACGACCGGTGAGTAAAAATGGTGGTGGTGCAAGATGGAGGTCACATCCTTAAAGCTGAGGCTTCATCTATGAACTGTTCTCACCAGGTGTATCGTCTTTAAAAAGTTCAACTCAAAAAGTTTGCCACTTTCTCCCGTATATTATTAACGCGTGAACGGGGCGAGGGAGCATCGGCGAGAGAAAGTAATGTGCTCAGCTGATGAAACTCTGGTTTCAATGCTGCGTGGCGTTCAGGTGTTTATTTCCTCCCCTTCATCTCCTTTACAAATGGCCATATTTCACCATCACATCGGCCGTGTTTTGACTCAATATATCCCAGTCTATTTCTCGCTCCCGCTTTCCCTGGGTTTATTTTTGTTTTTTTAGGGCCATGGGGGAGCCATCATCATCACTGCCAGACAATATGGCCGCCGTGTGTAAATATCAATCACCCCCGTAGCCCTTGTTCTTGGAGACTACCGACGCTGCATAAACACTACGGCGCCGTTGACGGAACGCGTTCTGACAGCTCATCATCATAAAACAAATGCACACACTTATTTGGGCTGTTACGTGTGTGTGTGTGTGTGTGTGTGTGTGTGTGCAGATACTATTATTCTACTCTTCACTTACCAATTCATGCGGCGCTAGTTCAAAGGGAACTGTTGTCCTCCGCGGTCCTGTGTGTGCGTGTTGACATTGGCTGGCATTGTTCGGAAACAAAGCGCGCGCAGAGTGATTGCGTTTTCTCCAAGTGGCGTCGTGCGATGTGAAGGCACCGTCTCGTTCGCACCCCTGGTGTACCGCGGCTTCCTGATGTATAAACAAAGGCACCGTCTCGTTCGCACCCCTGGTGTACTTCTCAGAGCCGCGGCTTCCTGTTGTATAAACAAAGAAGAAGCACAAGCGGAATTTGAGTAGAATAGAGAGACAGGTACTGTGTTATAGAAACCTGGATAGAACAGCTGTTAAATGTGCTATACTGCAGTGATATTTCAATGCAAAGGAAAAAAAAAAACTGCGTACAGTGCTTGAGAAAAATAACATTACTGGTGTCACGTGTGTTGCAGGTCATGTTCAGTCTGTGCTGTAAATAAAGACCTGGGTGTGAGTGTGTGAAACCCTGCAAGGTTTTCAGTGCTCTGTGCATCACTGTGTTTATTATCAGTGTGTTTTTTGTGGGCCGATAAATTACGAAAATCCATACTGTCAGAATGTCAGAAATGTAAGGCATGGATGAGACATGATTAAAAAATGTCCTGTATTTGATCAATCAATTACATTCATTTATTTCAATTGTAAAATCCATCCATCCATCCATCCATCTATCTATCTATCTATCCATCTATCTATCCATCTATCCATCTATCTATCCATCTATCCATCTATCTATCCATCTATCCATCTATCTATCCATCTATCCATCTATCTATCCATCTATCCATCTATCCATCTATCCATCTATCCATCTATCCATCTATCCATCTATCCATCTATCCATCTATCCATCTATCCATCTATCCATCTATCCATCTATCCATCTATCCATCTATCCATCTATCCATCTATCCATCTATCCATCTATCCATCTATCCATCTATCCATCTATCCATCTATCCATCTATCCATCTATCCATCTATCCATCTATCCATCTATCCATCTATCCATCTATCCATCTATCCATCTATCCATCTATCCATCTATCCATCTATCCATCTATCCATCTATCCATCTATCCATCCATCTATCTATCTATCCATCTATCCATCCATCTATCTATCTATCTATCCTTCTATCTATCTATCCATCCATCTATCATCTATCTATCCATCTATCCATCCATCCATCTATCCATCCATCTATCTATC
>NC_024309.1:7681733-7695778 GCF_000523025.1 Cynoglossus semilaevis | reverse complement strand
CATCTATCTATCCATCTATCTATCCATCTATCTATCCATCTATCTATCCATCTATCCATCCATCTGTCTATCTATTCATCCATCTATCCATCCATCTATCCATTTATCCATCTATCTATCTATCTATCTATCTATCTATCTATCCATCCATCCATCTATCTATCCATCCATCCATCTATCCATCTATCTATCTATCTATCCACTCTTCCATCACACACTTAACTTTGACTCCGAATCATCTTCTCATTCGGCAAGAGCACGTCTCACAATACACACTGTATATTGGATATTATATTTAGTTTTACAACAGAAACTACAGAGTTTTATTTCTTTGCTTTTTCTCGCATTTGGTAAATCAACTTTAATGGCCGTCTGATTGAAACTCACTGCGTGTACAACCATGCAGTACTCTGAGGTGCATCCAAGTGAAACTGTATACTGCAGAGGTTTTCCTACACATTCAGGAAATCCTGGAATTCTCCCTCTCCCCTGTGGTTTGTTCAGCGGGCTGGAGCACACACTGATCCATCCCAATTTGGCGGCGATGAGGAAAGCCATCAGTGTGTACGATGAGCTACTCTCTCACTTACATTTCATTTGCTGCTCTTGTCCGTCTGCATCGGCTCGTCGTGTCTGGTCGTCACGTGTTATCGTAGTCTGACTGGGACGAGTTCTGGTGGAGAAAAAAACAAAACAAAACAAAACAAAAAAAAAAAACCCATTGCATTAATAGCAGCGTTGGAACTCCGACACACCACTGCCACCTTAATTACGATTGCGATTAATCATAATCAGTCGTTTGACAGTTGTTTGATATTTCACCATGACTCAATCAATTACTCATTAATTGTTATTGCCACTATCAACATCAAACTAACAATTACCAAAATCAAAGGGCTGTCAAACAATTAATCATGATTATTTGTTAATAATGATGTGAACATGATTAATCGTGATTAGTTGAAATCAATATTCCATATATTCCTAAATATGATACAAATATGTCTTTATGAATATTGTTGGATTAGAAAGATACAAACGAACCAGGATATGTAATCATATATATACAAATATATATGATTACATACATACATATAATATATGTATATATGTGTATATATATATGTCTGTATCACAATAAGTTGTAAATTTAATTAAATTAAGAAAATGTCAATATATGTATCCATGTATACATGTGTATGTGTATATTGATAAATATATGTTTGTATATATGTAAATATATTTATATATACATTACACTAAACGCGTCTTCAAATGTGTCACACAACGACAACGTTCTCACTAAATATGGATTTATTATTTCCCAATAATAAAATGCCACCATAACAAATCGAAAGAAATAGTATTTCTTTTTTTGCGTACATTTGTGAGACATTTTACGCCAAATCACAGTAGGTACCGGTACTGTACGGTAGGTAAGGTAGAAGTGCTGTTCAACGCATTAGCAGCTGCTCCCGTGTGCACCGCGACTGCGGCGGCAGTGGAGTTTAATGGCGTGCCAATCTTCATGTAGGGTTTTATTTATGCAGAAGCCTTCAGTCTCCCGTGTGGCGGAGAGATGATGGAAATGTTGGAGGCAGAGCGTCTATTCTGGGCTCTTTGCCTTCAATTCACTTTTTTTTTTTTTTCTTTCTTTTTTTTTACCCCCTTTGCTTCCGTTAGAACTTCAACTGGATCCCATGTCATTGGCAATTTGTCCATTCCCCGGTGTCCCCCGGAGCACCTCAGATGTGCTCAGCCTCCATTTGTCATTTCCCCCTATATGTGGTGATGTCAGCAGTTATTCTCCCGAACGCCACCCATGGCAACACGAACACACCACTGCTACAAGAGGTTTTCGGCCCTGCCTGANTTTTTACACTTTTATATCTTCGAAATGATGGATAATGATGTTGTTGCCCTGTTTAGTCTGCTGCGGCAAACACGCTCCCACATCGATTGCTCATTCAGTCAGAAGGCTGTTGTCTGAGGACAGGAATTTATTAGGGAAAAAAAAATAATATAAAGTGCACGTGGTAAGCGTTTTATTTTCTTTTTTCTTTTTCAAAGTGCACTTCTGTTTATTTTCCTATTTTTTGCTATATATATTTTTTTTTCCTAACCTTGCGAGAAATGTAGTCCTCTAATGTGTCCTTTTAAAGATGTTCGTTCAACAATACTCACTGGTTATGTGGTTATCTCTTCGCTAATGTCGCGAAAAAAGTCGACTTTCACTCAGCGAGTGACACATATTGTCAACTTAAACAAAGACTTTAAATTAGGATCTAGTGGGTCTGTGATTATTTTGGATATCACAAACAACAGCGTATATCAGCAGGTGCAGTTAAATGGTGATGAAGATGGAGTAACAGAAGAAGAAGCCCACAGTTGGACCACTAGCACCACCTAGAGCAGGGGTCCCCAACCCCTGGTCTGGGGACCGGTACTGGTCCGTAGGTTATACGGTACCAGGCCACAAAGGGACACAATAAAAAATCTACTTCAGTTTTAATAATTTACTGCATTAAAAAAAGAATCCAGTCATAGCCACTAGGTGGCGGTAATGTGTCAAACAGATGTTTAAAATGCTTCAATACACCAAAGGAGACACTAGCAACGGACGACGAGTTGTGCCAGCCCACCTAAAAGGTTACATGTAATCTGCTGAAACGTGTGCCCAGCAGAAACGTGTGCCCCCTTATGGTTAGACATGGACACTGCAATCCCCAAAAACAATTATTCTCACTAAATTACTAGTGATTTACACAATGCAAAATTAAAAAAAAAAAAATTTTTTTTTTACCTGCTGCGCTCCTACTTGAAATGTCTCCGTGCCCTCAAGGTGGCCACGCCCCCTATATTTGATAAGAAGATTAGAATTAGAATTGAACAGGTGCTTTTAAAAAAAGTCAGATTGTAGTATGTTACTCTTAAAAATGCATGAAGGCTATGGCAGAAATAAGCGAATCATACAGATCGATACAAAAATATGCTATCATAATTTAGATATGATGTGAGATGTGATGTCATCCACGGGTTTGTGAGACACAAAGACCCTCAGCAGCTGCTGCAGAGAGGACGAGGAAGCCTCCAGGAAACTTGTTGAGCCGCTTTCCGGGGGCCTCGTTTGAAAAACGGAGTTGACGGCTCTGCTCCGCTGCCTTGTAGCTACAACACTCGCTGACGGAAACGTACAGCGGGGAAACCATCTAATAAATGAAACTCGATTAATTACCATTTGTAGCGTGATTTGTGCCGTTTAACGAAGGTCTCTGTCGAGAATGTGAGCATCGCGAAAATGATTCATTTTTTAAAGGAGCGGGGATTATAAATGAGGCAATTAACATGCCGTCAAACTGGATGGGGTTTTTTTTCCTGGACTCAGGACTCGGTGACGGGAGCGGCCGATTTCAGGCTGTCAGATCAGGGGGGGGGGAAGTGGAGGGAAGGAGGGGTGGCCAGGCTTCCAGGAGAAGCAAAGGCAGCTGCGGCCCTTTAACAGTGTCTCCCACAGTGGACAGTTGACACCATCAAAAAAAAAAAACACAGCAACTGTGCTAAGAAGAGACGCCGCGTCCTTTCATCGCCTGAGGTTAGCCTGATTTAACTCAAAAAACACACATACACACACTCGCAGCCAGCGAGTCCCCAGGTGAGCGCTAGGGCTGAAGAGAGGAGGAACACATTAGCCTAATAAGGGCCATCTGGTGGCCATTCATTAACTTGACCATCCTTGAAGTCCCCGACCCAAAATGTCATTTTTCCACTTTCCAAAGGAATTTGTTAGGCGATGAGATGAACTTGAGCCAAATTACCAAAGGTGGAGAATTTGAGTGAATGAGAGACGGAGTGAGAAAAAAAAAAAAAAGAAGAAAAAAAGAGACAGAGTGAGATCATGAGTCAGAAAAGAAAGGGGGAATTTAATACGCTAGTGTTATAGCATGTCCTGTGGGCTAATCAAAGCATCCGTGACTGTAACCTTAACCTTTACACATTGAAATAACATTACTTATAATGAGTACCGTAATTTCCCGGACTATAAGCCGCTACTTTTTCCACACGCTTTCAACCCTGCGGCTTAAACAATGATGCGCCTAATTTATGGATTTTTACAGGCTAACGAAGTTCATACCGCTAGCGATCAATGACATTTCTGGTAGGCTACTGTGTTTTATGCTAATAGCAGCTAGCGATCAATGACATTTCTGGTAGGCAACTGTGTTTTATGCTAATAGCGTATGTCTGTGTGCGTATATGTACTGTTGTGCTCGGTGTGGCTGATAATAAAGACCCCAACTTCCCTGTTTCTGTTTACCTCTGCTGCAGACAAAGTACAAAGTGAAGGGAGTTAGCCCCGGGGCTAATGTTAGCTTCAGCCCTGGGGCAGATCACTAAGTCTCTCCTGTGCATTCCAACTACGGTCGGGGCGCCGAAGCAGGTAAGAGCTAACGTGTAACCAGACTTATAGAGAAGTGCGGCCTATATTCAGGTGCGCATAATAGTCCGGAAATTACGGTAATTGGTCAGTTTTTAAACAGCAGGAAAGCTATAAAATAAAAAAAGGTGTGGACTCTCGAATCATTTCTAAATGAGTGACTGTTGACACCGCAGTGCTGAAAAGCCCCGGTGTGAAACAGGAAGTGAGGATGGCTTTAATCAAGCTGTCTGATTAGATGTGCACACGGAGGATCACCTTTGTGTCTCACACACAAACACACCCTCCCAAGGTCATATGCAAATCAACACGCCATTTTCACATTCCGGACTCTTTCAAGTGGTAATGTCCATGATTTGTTTTTTTTTCTCGACGCTAATTTGGCTTCTCGGTATTTTCCAGACTTCAGCAGTACTGTATGTGAATAAACGTTTTTATCCCAAACATCCATCACCCTCGCCGTTCAAGGTTGTAGTGGACGTACTGTGCCATGTTTTGCAGAACACAGTGTTTTTTAAGGATGTGTTGGGGGAACGTAGTCGGCAGCCGTGAGAACGCGGCACTTCTTTTTTTTTTTTTAGAAATAAAACTTTTTCTACCAATTTCTTCATCCTACTATTAGTCACCATTTGTATCATATTTTGATGGAAATATTTTCCAGTGTAAAAACATTAAAAGATTAAATTATTATTATCATATCTATACACAAACATATATACATATATGTGATGAAAATATTCATATATTTTTACCTTTCCTGAAACGCTGGTTATTATATGCTATTTTAAGGCGAAGACCATAATACACTTTCAGCATATATACAAATATATATAAATATATACATATATATGTATAAATATATGCTGAAAGTGTAGGTTCCACAGAGGAACTGGGGCACAGCTATAGCGAAAAAAACCTTTTTCTTTAAACTGCATATACATAACAATACATAAAAATATTATTGATTAAATATACACATTTTGTATTTTATAAGTACTCATTTTAAATTTAAAATAATGTTTTATTGTCTTTACATATATCTAATCTCATTTAATTTAATCTGATCTATTCTAATCTAATCTAATCTAATCTAATCTAATCTAATCTAATGTTGTTTAATGTAATGCCATCTAATGTAATGTAATCTAATCTAATGTAGTCTAATGTAATGTATTGTAATGTCATCTAATGTAATCTAATCTAAAGTAATCTAATCTAATCTAAGGTAATGTAATGTAATGTAATGTAATGTAATGTTATCTAATCTAGTATAATGTAATGTAATCTAATCTAATCTAATAATGCCTGTTCAGCAGACAGACTGATGTCTTTACGCACCATTTTGCAGTGATTTTGTTTGTACTTCAAATGTTTATATTTAACAGATGCTGACACAACGTGAGAACTTCAAGAAGTAAACACGTGAACATAAATATAAAATATTTTTCCCCAAACAAATAAGGCCTGAACATACGAATGATGTCAAAGGCCTTAATCCAGGTCGGGTCTCGTCAAAAATGAATATCACGGTCTTCACCTTAAAATAGGATATAATAACCAGCGTGACGGCAAATGTAAAAATATATTAATATTTTCATCACCTCTGTCACACTTAACCAAAGCTGTGCAAACACGCCATGCATAATGATTTTCAGTCACACACACCTGTCTGTGTCCTTGGGGATACACGATAGCAAAAAAGGTATTTTTCTGTGGCTCCTTAATGAAGCTCTTCCTAGGAAACAAACTAGGTTAGCAACTGCATCCTCTTGAACAGGCTGAACCATGGGACGCAGAAGGACACATGCAGTACAGAGGCCAAACATGCAGCAGCTTCTCGTCTTTACGACGGGTTTTAGAGGTTAAAGCTTGGGACACTTCTCTACAACATCAACGCTTGTGTCATGTTTCTTTATTTTTCACTGACACGTCCACCACCCCTCATAATGTACTAATGATTGGACATGCGATTGAAAAAAAAAAGAAAGAAAGAAAATTGCTCAAAATATCAATACAAATGCAATGCAACATGAATGTCGAATTCATTTTTCAATACCTTTAATATCGTGCCTTCCCATTCTGTTCGAGTTCATGCTAGTCAGATTCAAAGTTGAAGTCTGACAGAAACGACAAGTTTACGAAAAAAAATAACTTCTTGACCTTTTTTTGACCTTGAGGCTCAATTATTATAGTATAGTTGTTTAGGTTTAATTCACCTCGCTTGCAGTTTGATTTCTAACCAAGGATAAAACAGCAAAAAGCCAAATTTGATTGGTCACGCAAAAATGAAGGAGGACTCTACGTACGACATCCATCTTCATTTTCTTTGTTTTAAAAATGTTTTTGCTACGGCTAGCATAGAAAAGAAAACACTCCTTCTCTGTATATTGGAACTTACAAAAGAACTGACTGATGCATTACCGCCACCGTGTGGTCAAAAGATGAATTGTAACTGTGCTTCCCATGGATAACTGGATAGTATATGTAGTCCTACCCTCAAATCCAAAACTTTTTTTTTGGCAGCGCTCTAGCAGGGCTGAATCTGCTAATGTTGCATTGCTCTTGTCACGATATTTAAGCCATGTTTGAGTTTGTCCAGCTACTGTTGGTTTGCATCTGCTTTGCTGTGTTTTTCGCAATATGCCCGACTGCTTTAGTCGCGTCCGTTCACATGTCCTCCTTCTCATATATAGTCGCAGTACCTTAGGGACCTACATTAGCCAAGCTATATGTTGGAATTGACCAGAATTGTGTCTTAATTCTTGTAGATGTATTCATTTATTTTTTTTCACAGTAACAACTGCCAACCAGCACACCACGCTTTCCAAACCCTGGAGGTTTCCCAGATCTCTAGCTGCTAGGCCAAGGAACTTCTGGCTGTATTTGTCTCATTGGCGTCCAATAAATGGATTCGTTTGATTTGAGGCCAGAGTTTTTTGTCGAGCTATTCCCATTAGCAGAACTGGACCAACAATACAGCTGGTGAATCCGTCTTTATCGTCGGCGCAAAGACGTTACCGTATATTGTGTTTTGTTTTCCAAGCGACAACAGAAACGACGAAGGAATGTTGTGATAATGATGACACAGATGATCATCTTGGCTCGGTTAGCGGCGAGGCATCTCTCGCTACGTCACGTATTCAGACAGTTACAAAGAACGCAGGAATTAGCCTCTTAGTCACTTGGTGGGCTAATAATAGAGCTGCGATTTCATTCCCTGCCTCAATCTGTAGCTTTCTTACAGTCACATTCTATACATATACAAATATATACACATACATTACATATATGTATATATATATGTGTGTGTTCTTTGTAGGCTAATAATAAAGGGGAAATTTGATTCCCTGCCTCAATCTGTAGCTTTCTTAGAGTCACATTTTATACATCTATAAATATATATACATACATTACATATATGTTTTTATATAAGTATATATGTACTTGTAGGCTAATAACAAAGGGGCATTTTGATTCCCTGCCTCAATCTGTAGCTTTCTTAGAGTCACATTTTATACATCTATAAATATATATATATACATTACATATATGTTTTTATATAAGTATATATGTACTTGTAGGCTAATAACAAAGGGGCATTTTGATTCCCTGCCTCAATCTGTAGCTTTCTTAGAGTCACATTTTATACATCTATAAATATATATACATACATTACATATATGTATTTATATATGTATTTATGTGTACTTTGTAGGCTAATAATAAAGGGGCAATTTGATTCCCCGCCTCAATCTGTAGCTTTCTTACAGTCACCTTTTATACATATATAAATATATATACATACATTTCATATATGTATATATATATATATATATATATATATGTGTGTGTGTTCTTTGTAGGCTAATAATAAAGGGGCAATTTGATTCCCTGACTCAATCAGTAGCTTTCTTACAGTCACCTTTTATACATATATAAATATATATATACATACATATATGTATTTATACTGTATATCTATTTATGTGTACTTTGTAGGCTAATAATAAAGGGGCAATTTGATTCCCTGACTCAATCTGTAGCTTTCTTACAGTCACATTACATACATACATAAATATATATATACATACATACATTACATATATGTATTCGTAAATATATATGTAAATGTACTTTGTAGGCTAATAATAAAGGGGCAATTTGATTCCCCGCCTCAATCTGTAGCTTCCTTGCAGTCACATTACACACATACATATATGTATTTATACATACATATATGTATATATAAATATACATAAACACATACATATATGTATGTATATAAATTGTCATTCTGCCAAGCGCTGCATTACTTCCATCTGTAACACCTGCGAGTAGAATCCCCAATAAAATCGTGGAACTGTTTCGCCGACTTCGCCCCCGCGTATGAAAACATCAGCGAGACGGGCTGACAAGTTTGTCTCAGTGACTGACTTTTAATTTGCGATTTTGAAAACCTGGTGCCTTTTCCTGCGAGCGGTTCGCAGCACGCAAATGCCGCGAGCCCCGTGTGTGTGTGAGACCGTTCATGCGCGGCAGGTGTTTTGCCATCGGCGTAGTGCAGAATCTATTTGCGACAGAAGAGACAGCTGTCGCTGGTCCTACAAGTACAACGCAGAGCGTGAACAGCTAATGTGTCTGCGCCTGACGTGAAGAACCAAAAACCTGTTGCACCAATGGAAATCCACCTCAGAGTGACAATTATGACAAATAAAACCAAATACTCACTTTCGAATCAGTCTTTCTTTCTTTTAGCTTGACACAGGTGAGAGCGCGAGGACAGGGTTGACACGGGGGAAACAACCGTCTGGTTTCAACTTTGTGACTTGGCATTTGTTGAGGCGATCAGCGCCGATGCTGCGGTTGTACCACCAGAGCTCTGGAGTGTGTGACGATAACACATACACACACAAAAGGGAAAACATGTCAAGAGAAGGTGTTACTTTGACTCCAACCACTGGTGACCTTTATTTTATTTTTAACGTTGACACTGGGTGAAGTGTGAGACTGAATGACTTCATCTGTTCTCAACAAGTTTCACAGTGAAAATCCCTACAGGCCAACAGTTCTGTTCTGTTCTGTTCTGTTCTTTTCCACGCATTTCTCAGTGAATATAATTGTCAAGTCAATCAAAATTGAATTTTTAGTATAATTAAACTTAAGAAAATTAAATCATCTAGCTAACTTTAAAAACCTCACATTCTCTATTTATCTTGGGCTTTTATTTTGAAACTTGAGTTTTGAAATACAACGGGGCATCTGGTTTAAATAATCCGACAGTTCCTGATAATACCACAGGTATTGACAATAGTGGTTCTCAAAGTGAGGGGCAGGCCCCTCTTGGGGGTCATACAGTTATTGCAAGACCAATAACAATAAATATATTTTGGGGATGTCCATCCATCTGATACCGACGTGACCCGCCTGTCAAACTGCTTAGATTATCATTACCATGGCAACTAAATCAATAATATTAATTTACCCATGCTAGTTTTAAACCCTTATGTCAAAGGTCAGTGAAATCTAGCAAAATCTAGCAAAATGGTTTTCAAAGTGGGGGCCTTGGTCCCCTTGGAGGGCCGCCATGGGGCACTAGGGGGACCTCAGAAAATTGGAGGGAAGGTAGACCTGGCACTTTACTATTTCAGTACTAGAAGTACAGTACAGATTTGTTAATAATTTTCTTAAGCTAAAAAAAAAAAAAAATCTTTTAAAATAATGAATATAAGTAAGAATATTATAAAAATATAAATATAAATTATAAAAGTTGACGTTTCTTTACATATTTTTTTTTTTAGCATTTTAGAAGATTTTTTTAGCATTATAAGCTAATGCTGTTTTAAAGGTGTCTTGGCAAAAAATTGACACATGTAAGTCTCTGATATAGAATCAGAAGCAGGATTTATTCCTATATTGTCCCCGATTTATACTCCAGATCTACTGTAACTCATTATGAAGTATCAATTAAAACAGACTGAGCAGGAAATAGGAAAAGGAATGCATATCGTATGACGCCAATTGATCGCCATACACTCACAATTGCAGTGTTTGTTATTGTCTAGCAAATTCCACAGTGGAGGATTGATCTCCCATGTACAGCAGGATCACTCTATAAAGACAGGCTATATTTATTCTCCAAGTCTCTAGAGATGCCACTGCGAGGATTTATCATAATATCGAATGCTCCAGCGTTCATTAATATTTATTTGGTTCAATCCGAGTCATGTTTTGTTGTCATGTCCACTTTGTACGTTTAACTAAAAGACTACAGAGACTCTCACCTATCACTACGCTCGAATGCATTTTGACCGTTCGCAAAGAAGAAGCTGTCAATTTTAATAAAAGTGAATCAAAAAGCTGCGATCGTGTGACAAATGTTTCTTTGAGAACAGACAGTTTTCTTAATTATAGACATAATTACCTGCAAGTCCCTGTTTTTCCACCTTTATTTTCCCTGCAAAGAAGTACATGTATATTAGAAAATATTCATATTTAACAAAATGCAATTTGACAAAACACCACGAACACGAAGCGTTTCAAAATTCATCAAGTGGGCCAGCTTGACCCCCTCCAGCGGACTGCTTTTGGCCCGCGCGCCGTATGTTTGACACCCCCGCTATGAGGTTTCTTTTTAAAAAAAAATCTGAAAATATACTAAAGTGTTACACTTACAGCAGCGTGATGTGAAAGTAAAAACGTGGTGTTACACTTACAGCAGCGTGATGTGAAACTAAAAACGTGGTCTGGGCGAAAAAAAAAAAAAAAAAAAAAAACAGCATAGAAGTTTAACAGTTGCGGTCAGGAACTGTGAGCTTCTGGCTGTGCAGCAGCTTTAGTCCACGTTAATGGACAGATACTGTACTACTGTGCTTTACAGGGCAGAGAGAAGCGAGCGATGAAAGGAAAAGTACTGACCACTCAGGCCCCGCTGCAGGATGAAGAAACAGTGATCAATGGGAGCCGCGTGTCGTTCGATAAGCGCATTGATCATCGCGCGAACAAACACATCACACGTACAGTTAAGCGGGGGAATCAGGGTGTTAGGCCAAGGTCAATAATTCTCCCGCTGACCTCATGTACAGTAAGACAGCGTGGGCTTGTACTACGTGTACTCTCGCATAGGATCGGCCATAGAAAAGAGAAACTACACACACCTTCGCCCGGTGTTGACGGTCACCGATCTTACTCCGATCACACCGTGGCCGACCATTTTCTCTGTAACTGTCGGGGGAAAAATACAGAAACAGTCAGTTAATTGTAAGCCTGTATGTAAAATTATATATTTATTTTCAAACATGTTAGAAAATACTAGCCATATTAGAAATTGTTAGTTTTGAGAAAAATCCTAGCGTGTTGATATATTGTGCATATATTTATACGTACATTTGTATCACAAAATGGCAGTGGCAGTTTATGTACATATAGGATATAGTAATATATCCTATATGTACATACAAATATATATTTAGATATATTTATATATATATATTTGTATCTATAGGATAGTTATATATCCTATTTGCACATACAAATATATATTTACATATATATTTATGTATATATAGGATATAGTTATATATCCTATATATACATACAAACATAGACTTAGGATATGTTACTATTAATACATCAGTTATTTCTATTTTATAAATTTCAGTATAACATCCTTTAACACACACACACATATATATACATCTATACATAAATATATATAAAACTAATTATAAAACCCTCCCACCAACACACAATCATGCGAAACCCCCACTTCCAAATGACACAAATGACGGTGGTCGTCCAGTGACCGTCCATGTTCTTCATGGGGGAGCCCACAGAGCCGGGGGGTGAGGAATCAAGGATACAGTCCCTTCCCCCAAACAACAGCGACGCTATTGCATGTTGACACCTGGGCAAAATACATGGTTAAATTTAAAAAAGCCACGGCAGGAGACCTTGACAAACAAGTGACTTTGAGTGAATTCACCAGGACGTCCCCCAGAGTCGGACGCATTTGGAAGTGTTCTAATCTAGTACCTCCGTGAATCACCGAAGTCTACCGAAGCTAGCTGAGAATGTGTCGTTTGATTCGAGTACGAACGTCTGTCATCGAGGGACTGGTCGGACTCGTAATTCAAACTGGTTGAATGATTTACAATAGCGTTAGGGCAACGTCGAGAATAAGAACAACAAAATTATGAAGAATTATTATTGAAGTATTTGTTAGGAACAATCCTCTAAACTTAAATTCTCTTCCCCCCCCGAATTAAACACATTGGTCTCTTTATAAGTTATTCGACTTGTTTTGAGACAAACTTTGGAAACAGGACCATGTCGAGCCAAAGTCGGCCTTCAATATTTCAGGTTATGGATGAACTGTCGGCCGTCTGACAAGAGCCACTATATAAACTTTGAGCCCGGGCTCCCTGGGAGACATCAATAGTTGTAAATAATTAATTCAGTGCCTCCGACAATGCACGACACTGAAACAAATCTCCGCCAGATTAAATTCAAGATAAATAGCACGGAAATATCACTACCGACTTTTCATGCCATCATTTTGTCAGCGAAGCCTTGTCAGGGGGTTCGGTTCCAATGATCACATACAGCATTGGTTTAGCTGACTTGTCAGTATGGAGGCATGATGCATTGTGGGAATGGCTCAGGATGACAGAATATGTTGGGAAAAAAAAAGAAAATCACATTTCACGTTTTCTTTTTCGGAGAACCTCAAGACAAACATCTCGATTTACCAAATGGATTTCAACACAGTTATCAACATGTGGGGAACTCATGTCTTATGGATGTTTGTATTAAAAACTGTAAAATGATATATAAAGTAATGAAAAAGACAATCTCGTATATTGACATGACATAAAAAAAAATAAATAAAAAAAAAATAAAAACAAAAGTGGAACCATAACAAAAATTCTGTATGATGAAACACTGGGGGATGAAACAGGAAGTGAAGCCCATATAAGTGTGACACGTGATAAACAGACTATAATTTTCAAACTTTTATTCACTTAAATTCTCCTGTTAAAGCAATAACAAAAAAAAAACAAAAAACAGAAAAAAAAAAAAACCTGAACATTGATAATGTCCTTTGGTGGGATTTTATTACACTTTATTAATACTGTATATGTAAACTGATATTCTTTGATGCCAGCACGTTGCCAATACCAAGGAAAATCAACTGCATGAAAAAAAAAAAATAAATAAATAAAATAAAAGAAAGAGAAAGAGAGAGAGAGACAGAGATAGAGAGAAAGAGGAAAATCTCCGAACAATCTCTTCTGCATGTGGACATCTCCAATAGATACATTAAAGGTTGCTTCTTTTTTCTTTTTCTTTTTTTAATCACAGTTCTGCAAAGATACAAAAGGACTACATGACTGTTTTTATATATATATATATATTTTTTTTTGTTGTTGTTGTTGTTTGCTCCGTGAAGAAAAGAACTTGCAAATACACTGATGGGTTTCTATGTACGTCTCTGCTCTGCTCAGGTGAGAAACCTCGGACCTGGGCGTTCGGGTCGAAAAGTAGAATTAGACGTCCTTTTTTTTTTTTTTTTTTGGAGAATTTTTCCGGGGTTGGGGTGGGGGGGGGGGAG
>NC_024309.1:7673321-7681350 GCF_000523025.1 Cynoglossus semilaevis | reverse complement strand
GATGGAGTTTGGGCTTCAGTCCGACCAACATTCCCCCTCACAGAAGCGTCCCCAAGGGGATCGATGGGCCACAGTCGGCGTGTGCTGAAGCTAATTGGTTGCAGCTCTCGTTGCCGTGGCAATGAGAGAGAAACTGAAGAAAGAAGTTCGTCATCTCTGTTAACCCCCCTCCTCAAAGCGGAAGGAGCTCAAGAACCAGGTATGGCTTAGAGGGATGGGGATGGAGTTGGGGCGGGGCCGGCTAATGGGTCGTAGCTCATTTTCTTTTTTTTTTGTTAAAGATAAACGCTGTGTTTTCTCTTTCTTTTTAATATAATATTCGGTCATTTTTAGAAGTATATGTATATATCTTTCTATATTATAATCTTATTTAAATGTAAAGTGTTTATTCATCTGGCACATTCCTTTTTTTCCGGCGGGAGAATTCCGCCGCCGAGTCGGGTGGCTGAGAAGCTCGATACAGTCCAGAAAGCTCATACATTTTCTCTGATGGGTTATGATTATTTAAATGGGGGAAGAGAGATGGGTCGGGTTTTGTTTTGTTTTTTCGTCGAACGGGGTCGAGACTGTTTCGCTCCGACCAGGTCATAGGTCTGTTTAGAGCATGTCAGGCCAGCAGGAGTCTCCTCTCAGCAGCATCCAGACTGACATTAGCAGCACCAACTGCCCGAGGGACCACGGGGACGACAGGGAGGCCTGGCCTGAGTCGGCACCCCTGCACCCGCCCAACTCCGACTCACAGCGGGGCTTCTCGCAGAGCAGGCCCGTGTAGGGTGAGGGACAGCTGCAGCGGACGTTGTTGACACACACCCCGCCGTTTTGGCATCGCATGAGCTCGTTGTCACACACCCGGGCTGCGGCAAGAGCGGTGCAAAGACAGGAAACATGGGTAAGAGACAATTGCATAGACGGTCAGCAAAGGCAGCTTCAATGATGCGTCGGACTTGAACTTAATTTGGGACAAAAACGTTTTTTTTTTTGGGGAAGACGTGGAACAGTCGCATGCACTGGAAGTTCACTCACAGATTTTCACTCACAATTATTATTTTTTTTAACAGAAATGCAACTACGTTTCCTGTCAAGTCTAGAAAGACTACCATTCATATATACATATATAAATATATACATATATAAGAAGAAAAGGTAAATGATAAAGAGTGGGAAAAAGGAAATACGAAGGTTTTAACACCTATAAAGCAACAAAAGTATACAAGCAGCACTTTAGACTCTGAAATTCTGAAATACATATATTATATATTATGTAAACATATGAATCCTTCATTTTGTTTGTGAAATGAAAGAAAATTGTGTTGTAAAAAAAAAAGAAACAACATTCAGGCCAAAGGACACTCAAATTCCAATTTATATCCATTAATGTTTTTGTGTGATGCCATATCAACAAATATAAACAAATATATATAAACAAATATATATATATATGTTTGCCTTTTTGGCAAGGTGAAAAAAAAATGACCACAATAATAAAGTCATAATAACAGCAATAAAAACATAAAATAATAATAATTATTATTGATAAATAACAAGGTTAAAAAATTCTGTCCCTCTATTTTTTTTATATATATATATATTTCTGACAAACCCTTAATAACACGAGGATTCAGGAGTCTACTACTCTCTCCTCAGAGCCTTTCCCCCCCGTAAACAGCCTTGACTTTAGACAAACGGGACGTCAGGTGAAAATTGGTATATATTTAGTGCCGGGACACTGAGGCTACTTTATTCCCAGTGGAGCCAAGCTGTCAAGCAAGCTGGAGGCAAACAAAACAGGGCTGCACAAACTAATAACCAGCAGAGACAAATAAACAGTGATAAACACAGAGGCCACTTCTGCCCATTTCAGTCCTTTATGGGAGCGGAGAACAATGCGGTGAGCAATCTATGAACTCTATGGGACGTAAATATCACGGCAACAAATATCCGCCCTCTCTCCTAATACTCCGACTTGGATGCATGCCGTCTCCCAGGAGTAGCCAAATGGGGCTTTGATGGGAGTCTCGTTAAGAAACATTGAGTCTGTGAATCCTATTCACGCCTCGTCTGTTCCCCTGGAACAACAGTGTCGGGCTCTCTGCAGGTTCTTTTTATATCCAGTAACTACAACTACAAGCACAGATATATATATATATATATATATATATACAGACTAAATGCCGAATACATGTTTTGTGTATAAAGACCAAACATTTGCCATGTTGAAACATCCTCCTAGACAACAGTAAAAATCAACCAGATGTGACTGTAGTGGTCTAAACCAGGGGTCCCCAACCCCCGGTCCGTAGGTCATTTGGTAGTGGGCCGCAGTGGGACAGTTAAAAAATGTACTTCAGTTTTACTAATTGACTTCATTCAGAAAGAATCCAGACATACCTCTTAACTTTTCCATTAAAAAATGTATAAAAAAAAAATTTAAAAAAAGTAGGGATATGCGATATCCAAGCATTCAAAAAGAATCCAGACATATCCCTGTATTTTTTTCATTAAAAAAAGTAAAAAAGCCGTTTTTCCCCAAAACTATTTTTAGGTCACATCGCATATATCTTGTCATGGAATGAACACATTACCTGACTTTGTTGGGATACCCCATTAAAGGCATCCCACAAATTAGCATTGTCTGTACCAAATAAGTTAGCATATCTAGCAAATCAGGTATTGCATTATCGATATCGATAACCATTCCTAGCAATACTGCGCCATTATGCTAACATCGGGCCGATAATATCGGACATCTCTTGAAAAAAAAAAAGGGAAAGAAATTTGTCGAGGGGAGCGAGATAAGGAAAAAAAAGGAAACCCTGCTGGAAAGAGTTGTCCACCTGCGATCAGATCGCCCTTAGCGACAGTAAATGTAATCTTTCCGAAGTTGCGAAGACTGAAAAGAAGGTCAGATTTTTGTGCTCATACATTTAAACGTTTTGGAGGCCGTAATAAAAATGTTGTTTAATGCAAAGCAGTTTGAACAAAATGTCCCGCTAACGTCGCTAACATTCGACGTACTGCTGTACTTTGAAACAACAAGGATAAAAATAGCAGCACGGGGCATGATGGGTAATGATCTGTTTCTTGTACATTTATTTTCAGGGCCAGAGTAGAGTCTCCTGGTTTGTCAAATCTGAAAACGGCACTCGGAGTATTAATACTTTTTTTTTCCCGGGAATTCTGCACCTTTACCTCACATGAACCTTCAAACAGACGCCTGCGGGAGCAGCAAATGACAAGATTTGTTGCGTTTGCTTTTGATATGAGTGATAATATTTAGAGAGGGGCACAGTGAACTAGGTGTGCCTCCCTGGGACGTGACGTGTTTGATGAGAATTCAGAGTTTTAATTGCATTCTTCCGTTTTGCATGCTGATGGGAGTCCCACTTAGTTTTTTCGTGTGACAGCAATCTAAGCAGTATTCTTTCAGATATTTTCCTGTCGAAGAAATATTTTTAAGCTACTGTAGAACTTGGGGGGAAAACAATGACATTTGGAGAATTCCACGGTTGAAGAGAACGTGGTCATCCCTCTAAGGTAACTCTTGCGACGGTTGAAGAGAACGTGGTCATCCCTCCCCCAAGGTAAGCCTCAGTGGAGCTGGAAACATTTCGGTGTCAAATCCTGAGAACCCAACACGAAACGACTTCGTTTTTAACTCTTGCCAAAGTCAAATTTCTTCAAACGTCCAATCAGTAGCAACTGGCGCAGAGGCCTACTGAACATCTTAGTACTGTTTACGCTTGCGAAAACCAGTGACGCCTTTCTGTTCTGTAGGGCTTTCGAATGATAAATATTTTGTTTCTGATAATCCCCAGGATAGCTGTGGATTATACACAATTTATCATGATTAGAGAGAGAGAAAAAAAATCCTACTAGTATATTGTTTCCTGGCATAATATTGGAACAGAAAGACAAACAGGCATTTTCCTGTTTTGAACTAGCAAAAGGGGGCGACGGTTATTCAGACAGAACAACATGCAGCCTGCCCAGTGGTCAATATTGATTCAGCTGTCGGGATGCTAATACGCAGCATAGCAGAATAACTCTGTTACTGAGCAGCATGCATTCATTAAGGCCATGGGTTTTCATCTTTGGGTGTGAAGGGCAACTGCACATACAGATAGCAATTAGTGATGGGGGATAGCAGAACTTTCCATTTGATACGATGGCGATTTTTTTTTTCTCCCGCAATTTGCGATACTATTATATTATAATAGCGATATAACAAATAACATGACTTCATTTTTAAACAATGGCAACTAAGGCAACTAAGGTCACTGCGGTGTTCTCGGATCAGTTCAATTTTTAACGTTACTGAGGCTGGGGCGGTGTAGTATTGATACTTCGTGAGAGAAATCGATTCCCGAATCGATGACTCCCATCACTAATAGCTATGCAAATCGGTTAGACAAAATCTACAATATTGCATTGGGTTAGTAGAGGTTTTGGTCAACACGTGTCGTGCGACGGCAGTCTTTCAACATGTGCATCACACATATCTCCAGATTCAAAGAAATTCAAGGACAGAACAAAGGAAAATGACAGAGATACAACGGTAAAGAATGTTATGGAAGACAGGCAAAAAAACCCGTTGCGGGTGAGATTATAGTGCAGTTCTACTTACATTTGCAGCCATCGTCCCACAAATATCCTGGTAGACACTGCTGACACTTGGGCCCCGTAGTGCCCTCCTTACATATACAAAATCCTGTGCCATTACACCGATCACTGACTGAGCCAAAGGGATTACAATTACACTCTGAAAAAACAAGACACACACACACACACTTACAGGCTGGATAAAGGGCAGTGCGCGGACTTCCCGCCACTGGAGTTGTTTCGCAGCACGGACCTCGGTCCCGTGTGCTTGACCATAACATCGACTAAACACTCTGTCGTTTTCCTACTGTTAAGAACAAAAAAATGCTACCATTTCAACAGTTATGGAGACAGAATGAGGAAAGAATGGGTGAGGTTTGGATGCGTGACGACACTGTAGACGACACAGAATATACAGAATCGTTCACGTTACACAAAGATAAACATCGTGCAGTGAAGCATATGTGCGAAGCATTACCGTTGCCTTTAAATTACGACGTATTTAAAGAGGCTAATCTGCACATGCCTTCGTTCTCTGGGTCATTCATACGTCGACAGACAGAAGTGTGGGGAAAAAGAGAGAGAAACGGTGACGTTGACGGTGTTGAGGGTGAATGATGGCCAAATAACAAAAACAAACAAAAAAAGAGTAAATAGAATGAAATGAACGGTAATGTCGTACATTGAAATGGGCATTGTTGTTACAGATTTGGTTTTTTTTTTATATCCTTCTCCCATGTGGTTCTCATGAGGTTCCATAGTGCAGTGTTTAGCACGCATGCCTTGGGAGCAGAGAGTCCTGGGTTTGATTCCCAGAGGAACCACAAAGCCCTAATGGTGCCTCCCGTGCGGCAACCTGCGAGTTGCAACCACGTACTTAATAGCGCTTCCTGCGTCAGTTGCAAAGACGCACGGTAAATGTCCCCCATTGTGTGACGAATGGGGGACACATTTATTATTTTTACTGCACGCACTAAGAGCACAAACTTCCATGAAGGTGTACTCTCTGAAACCACATTAGAAGCTAGCGTCTGGGGCCTCCAAACAACTTTATCAGGTATTCAAAAAAGACTACAAGTCTTGCGAGAAATTTCAAAACAAATTTGGGGAGAAGGGTCAGTTTAGTTTTAGCCTACTTTTTGGCGTTTCAAAAAGATTTAAGCTGCTCAACATTCCTCAGTTACCGTTATCTAAGTCATCTCATTTTTTACCAACCAACCAACCAACCAACTATGCTAACATGTATCAAGCATGTGCTAGCTGCTCCTTTGTACCATACCCTGCTAGCCAAAACATGTTCCCTGTTGACCTGCTAACTAAGGAACCTTCCAGAATCTCACCTTGCTTCATCCCTCTCTTAAAGCAATTGCAAAAATCACCTTGCTTCATCCCTCTCTTAAAGCAGTTGCAAAAACATTTTCCTCGCTTTAAATCCCCAAAGTAAAAAGCCAAATATTTAGTTCTTTGGCCGTTGGTTACAAGGAGGTAAAAGTTGGGTTTTTTTTACCGCCATCTCCACCCTGAGTCTTTCTTGGTCAAAAGATTTATGGCTTACAAAGCTAGGCATATAATTCACTTTTTTTTTTAACCCTTAATGAGCTTATTTAAGGCTGTTTTAAGTGCTACGTTATTTTCAAAAGAAAGTATATTATCAAAAAAAAAATTCTGATTTAAAAAAAAAATCGGCAAAAAAAAAATTCTGATTTAAAAAAAATCATTTCTGCTGTATTATGAATTGCATGCTAAAGATTCGAACTGTGATTTTTTTCTTTCTAAATATATATATATATTTCAACTTTGCATTTAATCTTTGACCTCTACTGAAAACAAAAGGGAAAAAGAAAAAAAATCTTTTGTTTTTCTTGTTCTGCCATAACCTGTCATGTGTCAAGTTACCTAAGCTCGTCTGACCTCCCAGTGTTCCGCAGTGACCAGAGCACTCTGCGGTCAACGTGACACCTATTTTGACAGTCCCTGACCATCACACTCCACTGCCTATGGCTGAGCTGGGTGCACGCGGCCGCACCGAGTGGCACCCGGGGGGTCAGGCGAAGATGAGAGAGGCAGCGGCGAGTGACAAACAGGGGGGGAGGTCAGTGACAGAATCAGGCTGATGAAGGGTTCGGCACAAGGTAATGCCTCAGTGACTCTTAACGCCTCATGACGGGTTTCAGCTGCTACTCCTGAGGCCACCTCTACTATATGACATATGCACTTGTGTGGCACTTTAGACCGGCGGTGTGACTATTCCGCAGCCATTATTTCAGAAGTCTTGTTGCCTGTCAGTACCAGCCAATCTCTCCTCCCTCACACTCCCGAGGAGTTCCAAATGAACACGGCGCCGAGTGCTATCCCCCACCCTCCCTCCCACAGAGTCACTGGAGACCCGATGATTGAATCAGGAATTCAAAAAGTACAATTTTCCAAAAAAAAAAAAAAAAAAAGATTTAAACTTAAAAATCTTCTTATACATCAATCTTATATCTTTATCTATCTATAGACAGAGGATAGATATCCAATTATAATTGGATGAAAATGGAACTATAAATTACAAATTTTGTAATTCCCAATTGTAAAACCCAAATCCAACTGAAAAAAAGTTAAGGTTTTTTCCACGATGACTGTTCAATTAGTCGTAATGGACATATTTTTTTCCCAGTATTTGACACATTAAACGTCGTTCGTGTCGTCAATAACAACTCATGAAAACTAAGTTATTCTATATGCACTAAGAATAAGGTTCAAAGTTTATTATATATAATTTATATAAAGTTAAAAAAAAAGCTAATTTCTACAATGTACCTTAAAATATGATTTTATCACATTAACCACTGAAAGTAACTAAAGTAACTAAAGTAACTAAAGTAACTAAACTGTTAACGTCCTGAAATGTTTAGCGGCTGTGCGTTAATTTGTCAAATTCGACAAAATGCCTTTGCTTTTCGTTGATTGTAAATTTTGTTGCCGTCAATTTTTTAATTCAAATTTTTTTTTTTTTTTTTTTTTTTACCATCATTACATTTCTAATATTGGAGAGGATGATAAAACAAACAGCGTCAGCAGCCCTGATGCTCGCCATGAAACCAAACGGTCGAGACACTAAAACCAACTCCTGATTGAAGCCGAGTATAACGTAGGGCTCGGTGTGAAGTCGAGGAGCACTGAGATTCAAAAAAAAAAAAAAAAAAAACCTCTTACCCCTGACAAGTGGGTTAATAAGTGAGAGCAATCGAAGAAACAGAACAGACAGAGACAGAGAGATGTAGAGATCGGTGAAAGACATGGAGGTGGCAGAGTGCACACATGATGAAGCAGTGGGGAACGAAATGTGACACTTTCTCTAGTGGCGAATCATAGAGGGGAGGTGAGGAGGGGAAGGTGTTGGGGTGTGAAAGCAGGCTGGCAGAGAGGGGAGTGGGGAGGGGGGGGC
>NC_024309.1:7647420-7665020 GCF_000523025.1 Cynoglossus semilaevis | reverse complement strand
GGACTGACCTATGCAAACATTTTCATCGTCCGGTTCCGCCGAGACATTGCGGTAGTAGCCCAGCTTGCATAGCTGACAGTGTTGGCCCCTAGTGTTGTGCTTACAGCTCACACAAATGACGGTGTTTAGCAGCTCGATGTAGCTGCACCGGTTGGAGTGGCCGAAGCACTCGCAGTCTTGCAAAGAGAGAAGCAGTGTGAGGGATTGATGGCGTTTTGACACGATCGTTGCTGTTGCTGCGAGTGTACGGCGGTGGGTTTGGCAAGAACTTAAGTGAGGCATGCAAGGTTTAATAATAAAGACACTGCGTCGTTAGGCAGGAGAGATGTCAAGAATGGGGGATGACACCAAGGGGGGCTGTTTATGATTAGTCTGGCATGGACACAGCCTGAACCAGTAAGAGACAGCACATCGAAAAGCAGAGCATTAGTAGTAGGACTTGGACGGATCACCACACTGCAAACACACCACAACAAGAGGCGAGGAGAGACCGTGAAATGATGGCGGAGACATGGTCACAAGAGGAGCGGCAAACAGCGAGAGGCAGGTCAAACCATGGATGAAATGGCTGCACACACCCAGGCAACAAAAATCCAGTTTATTCTTCGTACAATCAAGATCTTACATGTGCTTTATCTGGTTTGACACAATGAGAGAGAGAGAGAGAGAGAGTGAGAGAGAAAGAAAGAGAGAGAGGGAACAGACTGAAAATTTCGCCTTTGGAATTTACGAACCGGTGAAAAACATAACGAGATATTTTTTTCCCAGTCCAAGAAGTCAAAATAAAAACTTGTGAAGCAATTATTTTTTTTTAAAGTAGCAACAATTTTTTTTTTTTAATTTGAGGGCTTGTTTTAAGGAAACTTTCCTGCGAGGGTTGTTATCAAAGCAAAAAAAAAAAAAAAAACATCTGTTGAGTTCAGAGAACGTGTCGTTGCCCATTATACAGTGTTAAAATATGCTAAACTGGCACTATGTAGTTTCTGTTTGAGTGAAAATCTGTCACTGCAGTACTTGATAATCACTGTTGACAGCCTTGAACTTAGAGCAGGAGTATCAAACTCATGGCTGCGGGGGCCAGTTCGGGGCCGCAAAACCCCCAACATCCAGATCAAATATATTGTAAAAATCATTCTTGGAATCAATGAATAGCTTCCTTTCGTTGTCCTGAACTAATTCTTTTGTATATATACATATATATGTATATACATACATATATATACACACATATATATATATATATGTATATACATACATATATACATATATATGTATATACATACATATATACATACATATATACACACATATATACATATATAAATATATGTATATACATACATATATATACACACATATATATATATATGTATATACATACATATATACACATATATGTATATACATACATATATACACACATATATACATATATAAATATATGTATATACATACATATATATACACACATATATATATATATATGTATATACATACATATATACACACATATATACATATATAAATATATGTATATACATACATATATATACACACATATATATATATATGTATATACATACATATATATACACACATATATATATATATATGTATATACATACATATATATACACACATATATAAATATACATATATATGTGTATATATATATATATATATATATATACACATATATATTCCTATATTGTCTGTTTGTTATTAAACTTTGAACAATTATTTGGCCCTCTAATGAAATAAAGGTGGCAGCAGTGTCCATCGACCCCTATATTAAGGGGCAGCACGGTGGCCGGCACAGAACAGCTCTTCACGGTGAGGATCATTTTGCCAGGCTGAGTGACCACTGACACCATGTGTCATGGTGCAGACCGATGCGACCCTTAAGCCTCACTCGGACAAAAAAAGCCGACTCCCAGATCCAGAATAAACGAGGCTTTCATCCAAGGGATTGTAGTTATTTGGAATGGGTATTGAGGTCAGTTTTTGGCCTAACAAACCAACTGCCCCGCAAGGCTGTTGGAACCGAGGACCCACGTCTTAAGCTCTAACTTAGTCCACCCGACTGCTCCCCTAAAACAGAGAGTCTTGTCTGGGTGTAAACTCTCTTTATTAGAGACTGAACTCTCACAAGACAAATCATCTCTCCCCCAGAAATAGGCTGAGGTCATAAATCATGCAACATGGAGGTAATAAAAAGTCTCCAGTCTCGGAAACACTCCCAAAAATAGTCGTAGGCTCAATCCCCCATTTTTTTTTTTTTGCTCCAAAAGGATATGATTCCAAAGGACTGTTTCCAAAGGAGTGTTTTAGAAACGATTCTATAGATGTGCCCTCCATAGAAACGCGGAGAGACAGCGAGCCACCAGTCCTGCACTAAGCCACAGATATGGATGCTATGGTCTGCACCTGCTCTGAGTCAGTGTCGGGGGGATTAGTCTTCAGGCAACAACTTGAGAGAGACCATACGGTAAACACATTCCAGAGATCCTACCTCGCCGGGTGTTTGCGGTGCGGACAGAAGCGGCAGTGTGCACAATGCAACTTGAGGAGCTACTTGACCAATGAAGGAATAAAGTAGAACATCAACAAAACAAAACAAAAACAAAAAAATTATGTAATGTCAAAGATGTTCTTATACCGTGTTTTTTTTTTTTTTTTTCAAATAAATGATACTGTAAATAAATAAAAGAAACATGCTATAATGATGAATGATGGCACTGGGAAATAAGGAGTGACGTTGCCAAGTGGAGTTGGCTGCGCACAGCGGCATCTGTTGCAAATGCATTTAATGACCAATAATTTAAGTATTATGGTTTCCCTTTAACGCTTCATTTGATTAACAAGCGCTTCATGTAATCCAGAAGCTGCTGCGTGCGTTTTCCCGGACAGAAATCGTCCCCTGACGAGCTGCTCTCCACATCGCTCTGGACGCCAGCCAAAAAGTCTACGACACAGATTTGTGCACAGGAGCGTAAGCGAGAAAGACGAGGAGGCTAGCGAACACACACGGTCCCTCCGTTCCTTTACGGTCATAAAACAAATAAGGGAAAACAAGCGGCCCCCCTGCCGTGGTTCTAAGTGACATGAGCCCCCTCTCCACCCCCCCCCCGCGCTTTTTCGCGCTTGGCTACGGTCGTGGAAATACAGATCCGCGTATCTATGTGCCACTCTTTGCTAAAGCTAGCCGCGCGTCCCATTAACAGAATAAGTTACGCTGCCATCACTTTGTGTAAAATCACTGCCGAATCACTGTTGCTCACCACAAAGTCTCCACATACTACATACTTAATACTATGATTTCACAGTATCATGAGTGCCCCCCAAAAATACAAAACCTCTACTATTAAGAATCAAGATGCTACAAATAAAAAATAAATCATCGACTTCTGTATACAAGGGGATCCTCGGTTTACAACGTTATCGAGCTACAGCGTTTCGTTGGTTACTTCGCCATCTACCATAAATTTATTAAGACAATCTTGGTCCATCATTCTGAGGTATGGCGTTTAAAATTAAAATTCAGTCCACATGAGAACTAGTCGGCGAGCAGAGTGGACGAATATGTCGTTACGCGGCAATATACGCGGAAGATGCGGACTAGACCAAAGAAGAAAACAACCATATTGAGTACATACATCACGGTATACAGAAATACACTTTACATTTTAGAGCAGGGGTGTCAAACTCATTTTCACCGGGGGCCACATTAGCAGTACAGTTCCCCTTGAAGGGCCGGTTGTAACTGGAAGACTGTATAGATCCGGGGGCCACCAACCCCTGGTGTGCGGACCAGTACCAGTCCATAGGTCATTTGGTATTGGGCCGCAGTGAAAAAATGTACTTAATTTTTTACTAATTTACTTCATTCAAAGTAAATCAGTCATATACATTTACTTTATTTATTTTGAGATAATCTGGCAGTATTTTAAAATAACAGGTCATTCAGACTGATACAAACAAAATAAGACTCTAAAAGAAGTTTTATTTTGCAAATTTTGAGATCCTTCAATGCGCAGTATCTTGCTACCGGTCTGTAGTAACGGGTGGTACTGGCTGACCAGTCCTTGGAACAAAAAAGGTTGGGGTGTAACTACTCCGTAACAGACTAATACATGTTTCTGCAACTGATTATTATTTGGTTGGTAATAAATACTTTCAATTTCTTAGGTTCAGAAACTCTGCTGCATGGACTTTACTAAATGCTTTTTAAGCTCCCGCGGGCCACACAAAACAGCTTGGCGGGCCACATTGGGCCTTGAGTTTGACACGTATGTCCTAGAATATGCAGTTAGAGTCGGTGAGTGACGTAGATACTTAAGTAGAGTATAAGTTCTTCGGGCGAAAATCAAGTTAAGTCGCAGCCTAAGAACGGAACGGAAGTCTGTCGTAAGTCGAGGATCACCTGTACACACAAGGTTAGCAAGGGGGGAAAAAAAAAAATGTAGCGGTTGCATCATCTTAAATGCCTACCTTCTTTTCGGTTAGCGGCACCTAGGGATGACACATTCGGCCGGACTGCGAGAGAAACCAGGAGTTACTCATGTGCACTTTGGGGATGTAGTGTACAGATCTAGAGGGGGGGCTAAGGTGGCTACGTGGTAGTGAACACACAAGACTGCAGACATGGACATGTCCGGCATGGATCCAATCTGTTAGTCGGGTAACAATAAATACAATGGGGGGGGGGGCAGGTCTGACATGGACGAGCGAAGAGGAATGCATCCAAGGACCCAGTGGGGAAGACATTGGGGGGGGGGGGGGAGAAAAAAAAAATCATTGTATGTAATTTCTACCATTTCCATGGCCTCGCTGTGTGTATGGAGATGAGATAGATGAGTGGAAAAACGGAAGTAAAGAGAAACGAAATGAACGAGCAAACCCTTTGGTAACTTTGTAGTTAAGTCATGATTTATGCAGGCAAGTCGGAACAATGTATACCAAATTAAGACGTCGAGGGCATTTTGTTTAATTCATCACATCGACTATGCAATCAATATCTAATTACAGTGTATTTCTAGCGGAGGAATAACAATGAATAAATAATGGCAGGTGTTGGAACTTGGAATGACGGACTGCTGTGGGCAGCATAACCTCATAATTACATACAAGTCGGTATTTCCGTGTCAGGGAAATACTTTGCGGTCGGAAATGGAGAGGGGCCCAGGCAAAGAGCGGAATATGGATACGTTTTCTCACAGCGCCCCCTTAATCTCTTCACTTGATCTTTCTGTCCTTTTGCCACTGACACCATTAATCATGCAATCTTGGGTAATTAACATCCACTGGTGTCTTGGCAAAAAGCCTCCGAAGCTGAAAAGACGACTCATCAAAAGGCAAAGACCTTTAAAAAAAAAGAAAAAAAAAAAAACCCAAAGAAAACCGTACATTTATACACACTCGACTACAACTTTTTTCATTTCTGGTAAAATCCAACAGGTTCGCTTTTAGGTAGCCGCCCTAAAAGTTTCACTTTGGATCCAGATCAAGGATTCTGTCACCAGTAATGACTGCCAAACCTCTTGTGCGTCAAACTCATCGCACCTGCTCGATTAGAGGCTGATTCAAACAACAGAATAACAAATTCATTTTAAAAAAAGAAAAGTAAAAAAAAAAAAAAAAAAATGACTGCCAGAAACCTGCAAGATGTTTACTCTTAATAATTTCATTTTTTTTAATATTATTCCTTTTTATCACAAAAATGGCCCCTGGGAGGACAAAAAAAAAAAAAATAAATAAAAATCTGTCTGACAGCAAAATGTGTGAATTCTTAATTAGAAGCTATAACACGTGACAAAACAGCTCTGATCTATTTTTCTATTTTTTTTTTTAATTAATGGAAAGTAAGTGTATTTGGATTATAACAGATTGGAAATTGATTGGATAAAGCACAAATCTGTCTTTCATTAATTACACAATTAATTCATTATTTTGACGAGGTGATTTAATAAGCTAACCCCTACGGAGCCAGCGTAGCCTCACTTGTTATGTATTAAGTTATATTATTGTATTTCATGGAAATAAAGCTGAACCGAACATAAGCTGCGCAGATGAAGAGGCAAACCTGAAACGCCGTTTTCCCCCCCCCCCAAATTAATAAATATTTTTTCCAATATCAAGGGTGTCAAATCAAAGTGTGAATCTCATTGATTCATCTTCGGAAATGATCAAATTGAAATCTTTAAAGTCAAGCTTAAAATACCATCTCGAAGCACAGCATGCATTTTACCGAGGCTTCAGCTTTAGGCTAGGCCAGGCGTGGGCTAACGCTTTGTCTCGCGGGCCACAATTGTCCTAAAATTGAACACGGGGGCGGGGTCAGGAGGAGATAGATGGAACGTTTGTTTGGACTAAGATAAACATCAAGGTTAAAATGCAAAAAAAATATCATTTTCTACGCCATCTACTGGGGAAACATGGGTATTGCAGGGAAAAGGCAATAGTAAAATGATCATTTTAAAAGGTTTGGCGGGCCGGATTCAAAAGCTAAACGGGCCACATCTGGCCCCCCGGGGCCTTAGTTTGCCCATGCCTGGGCTAAGCGCTCGGTTTTACGTCAAACTGACCTCTCATTGGTGATATTAATATATGAACTGTGGACTAATTAATGCTGCTCTAGAAACTGGCTTCAACAAAGTTTTTTTAAAGAAACTTTTCAAAGCATTTTGCAAACTAAGGACACTAATGACTAAATTCCAGTTGTACTGTTGATCATTGTTTTGTTTTTTTCCACATTAATAATTGAACCATTTGGATGAGTCACAATCTTTTTTCAAATTTTTTATCTTGCAATTCTTTAATGTTGATTCATCACAATTAATCATGATTAATTGAGATTAACTGATGAATAATCCAGATTTTTTTTGGATATACATGTATATATGCACATGCATATATTTACATATATATTTACATATATATTTATATACACCAAGAGATATATGGCTTGACCAATATGCGGCTCATGAACTGGGAACATGAGTCACAGCTTTATTTCCGTGAAGTACAGCAGCCTTTGGCATTATGCAATTTCTATCTTTTTCTACGCTCGACTTTATTTGGAACGGAGGCATGAACAAGACTTTAGCACAAACACTCTCACCCTCCTTTTTTTTTTTTTTTCCCCTGTCACTTTTTTTTTGTCACGTGTGAAAAACAGCTGTGAAAGGAAACCAAAAAACCTGAAGGCCAATCGAGTGAAGTAGAGACATTTGGTTTATCGAAGTGTCTCTTTTTTTTTTTTTTTTTTCAAACAAACACCCAACTCTTAGCCAATACACACACACACACACACGCTCACACTCTTATTGTCATGCACACTCTTCCAGTAAAAGGATTTGAGGACAGCCATTGGACATGGTGTGGCCTGGCATTTTGATGGCACAATGAGGAACAATGTGAATATGTATGTGCCTGTAAACACTGCATGTGTGGATCACATGCACACAGTCACACAGTCATGCACAGGGAGCACAGGCCATGCATGTGGTAGAAGCATTATCTCAAAGAAGTGCGGAAGTGGGAGAGGAGACAGGTGATGGGAGAACAGCAGGGGGGGAGGAGGGGGGGGCGAGTGGGGTGGGTTAGTGGTTTTGCATTCCTGGCCACATGTCCATTTCTGAATCATGCCTTAGCATCCGACTTAATAACCAGCGCTCACATTCTGTGTAAGCCAACGCTCTAATGCCTGATTAAAAACCACCTGGGAACAATCTGCTCGCAGTCCACGCCGCTCTCTTAAACGTTTGGACTGTGCCCAACCCAACAATCGCCTCAGTGCTTAAACAAGACGATTAAACGCGCGGTTTGCGGGGAGCTCTTAGCCGATCCTAACGACAGCAACAATCTGGATTTGAGGTGAATAATATTCAATTGAAAAATTTTATAAACTTTTTTTTTTTTTAAAAATTAAAAAAATCTGAGGTAAATAATACAATTAATATCTTAAATTTAGTGCCATTTTTTTTTTCTTCTTTTTACCGCTGATACCTGCTAAAATTCTATAGACTTTAAATTAATAGTTATTTCAAATATTTATTAAAATAACTATAACGGAGTTATACTTATTATTAAATGTTAAGGTCTGGGATTGGGCTTACAGACTCAGGGACAGCAGTTAAGGGGGACATTGGACTTTGACTTGTTTAATACAGTCCATATAGTGTCCTGCGTCACACCGCCTTCCAGGCAGTGGTAATCTGAGTCATGGCACCTCTCTTCTTCCTCCTCCTCCTCCTCCCCAGGGGCGACTGGTTGACGAAGATAATACCAGCCAAGGCGCTTGCGGCCTATATTAAAATGACCTCCTTTGACATTATACTGGCACTTTAATAAAGTCTAGATGCCATTTATTTATAATGGATGAAAAAGAGAGAAAAATAACAAATGGGATTTCACATGCAGAGTCGCTTGATTGTTATCCGGGAGTCGGAAAAAAAAAAAAAAAAAAAACGGAATATGGCCAGATCATGACAATGTATGTAGCGCCATCTACTATACTAATAAAACCCCCTCCCACCAAAGGCTGCTTTTTTTTTTTTTTTGGGATGACTGGATCAGGAATGAACATTGGCATAAAGTTCAGGTGAATGTTTGCTGGAGGGTGGCAGAGCAGGCAAAGCAAAGCGGCATAGCATTCAGAAGGTGCTGTTTGAAATGGTTTACTTACTGACTGGACCGATGTTATTTGGAACGCCTGAAAGAGAGGAATGAAAAACAGAAAATGAAGACAAGGAATGTAACAATAGGCAAAACCTTCGCTTCCACAATGAGCTGAAATCAAAGTCAACCATAGGTTGTCAGTTAGTGCATGTGTTGTTTTTCTCTGATCTTACCACAAATTCCACAGATGGTTTGTAATACCTTACATGACAGTCTTCCGCCACTTCTTATTTTAAATTAGAAAAATCTCACAATTCTGGAGCACACATTTATTTTGAAAAAAAAAAAGAAAAGAAATCTGTGCCTGTTTAGTTGAACACAACACTGAAGTACTCACAGGAATTAAAGAAAGACACAAAGATCAATTTTTGTAGCACACATGTCGAATAATAGGGTTTTTTTTTTTTTGTATTTTTGTATTTTTTATATTTTCTCTTTAGCTTGACTGAAGTACAAAAATTCTAACCTAATAAAAAAAAATGACTATGCTCAATTCTAAGGTATTGCAATGATTTTTCTTTCTGTCTTCCCTTTTTTGTGTGTGCTTCAGGGATTAGTACTTTATGTAGGACAAATTCACCAAAAAGGCCGTCCGCCCCATTAGGAATTGCTTGAGTTATTTACACATATTTTATTGTTTACTGCATTTCAGTAACAATTCCCCACATTCCCTGGAAAAAAAAAAAGAAAAAAAGTTAAATATCGGGCATTGTTTACGTCAGACGTCTATGAGCTACACGGTGCTAAAAATAAGGCAAAATCAGTGTCTTAGACCTCACAGCCAGGTATGATACCCCATCACTTTACCCTTGATTTGTCAGAAGACGCTTGCTATCTAACGTGCCACGCTAATGAAAAACACGTGATGATGACAGTCCAAAATGTCCAGTCCAGTGCTGTGGTAAAACAAAAGTTAACTACTCTCTCTCTCGATGTCGGGTGCAAAGAGACTTTGAGCTCCCTTAAGACATTTCACAAGTGAAGAGAACAGTCACACATTTAGGCACACGAAATAAGGTCATAGACGGCAAAATGCTATCAACATTAAAGGCGAACTTGTCTCATCTTGTCGACATCCTGTCTCTCCATCAAGCAATTCCATGTGCCAGGCCTCCACTGAGCGGATAATACGGTTTGTCTCATCCCCATGGTGACCAGATTACCCTAAGGAACTGGTTCGGGGGTTTTTTTTTTTTTTTTTTTTTATCTCATCTCATCTACCATCGGAACCCACCACAAACTTTTTCACCACATCGGTGGCTCAAACAGTGTAATAGAACAGTGGTTCTTAACCGTAGGGCTGCGGCCCACAACTGGGCCACCAGCGCCACCTGGAGAGACCCAAAAAACGTTCAATTTTGCACCAGGACAGCATAGGTTATCAACTGACGACACCAGAGACACGTTATGGATGAGAAGCTCAGTGACAACGCAGGTTTTGACCATGTGGTGGCAGTAATGCATCAGTCAGTTCTTATACAAGCTCTGATATACAGAGAAGAAGACTCGCCCTTTTTTTTTTACTCTAGCTGTAGCAAAAAGTATAGAAAAGATACATTTTTTTTGCGTAGGTACAATCTCGACTTCAAACTCCAAATATCAAATATGGCTCTTTGCTTTTTTAACTGTACGTAGATTTGGTTTATTATTGAATACTAATCAATTTATCAATAAGATCAATTAGACATATAGAGTGTAAAATATATATATAAAAATGGGCCTCAAGGTCAAAATGGTTAAGTGTTGGGTATGTATTTTGTATTGTATTATTAACGCAGAAGATATGTATTCATTTCAGTTCAACAGAGCACAGGCCTGTTATATTTTCCTGTAAAATAGGGCACCATGGGAGGCATGAGAAGCCCTGGGAATTAGAAGGCTTACCTCATGTAGGTCAACTGTAAAAAAAAAAACAAACAAAAAAAAAACAACCAAAATTTCAAAAAATACAGTTCTTCTTGTGCACATCGGCGCTGTCATCCGTTCGCCGTCAAAAAACTACGACAGAGCGAGACAGGCAGGCGTTTGTGTGCCCTTTTCATCTAATGGAACCATCATGAAATACCTCTAAGTACCCAGGGGAAACCTGAGTATTTCCTGCGCGTGTCTGGGCCTGTACGGTACAGCGCCGCGGCGAACGGACTTTGATCAACCGCTTGTCATTCATTCGATCACTGGTTCTCTCATCTCTGCCCAGCAGCTGTATTAAGAGCCCAGTCTGTGACCTGTCTGGGGGTTATAATAGATGTTAAACCTCAAAGGGCAGAGCAGATGCTAACCAGGAGACAGGAAGGACAAGGACAATCAGATCAACATGGCTACTCGCTAATCCAAACACATGTCATGGTTAAATATTAATCAGTTTACACCATTAGAGTTTAAAACAGGATTTTTTTTTTTTACTATTTTTCTACACTCTCTCTTGGATTCTGGTAATCTGATTTCAGGGTCAACCATGTCTCTCTGTGTCTCTTTCTATTTTTTTTTTTTTTTTACAATTTTCTACACTCTGATTTCAGGGTTGACCATGTCTCTCTGTGTCTCTTTCTCCCGTCACTTCTGTGAATAAAGACGCTGTCATTCAGAACTTTATCGTACCCGACTAGAATTTCCTTGGGTTTAATGGCGAGTTTAAAACGGTTTAAAAACTTACGACGACAATTTTTTTTGACATTTTTCCACATTAATAATTCTATCATTTGGATCATTAACAAATAAAAAAATTTTTTTTTGATCCAAGCAATATACAGAATGTTTGTTGCCTTGATTCATCGCGATCCACCACGAATAATTACGGCTATTATTCCTCAAATAATTAACGGTGACTAACGAGCCTCCCCCCATATTTTCATCGTATCTTTAACCTACGTCATTAAATGTACGTTCACACAAACGCTGCGGTGTAATTTGATTAGCAGTGATTAGGGAGACGCGGGAACACGGCGCGAGGTTTGAGGCCAGATAACCTGTTCTTCGGAGTTACGATCTGGATCACCACTTCTCCATCAGTGTAATTATTTGCGTGCTTTAATGTGCAACCTGTGGGGGTTTTAACAGATGTCCGGGATCCCACGTTGGGTCATTCGATTAATTTTCAATTACCATCATTTCCAATCCCCTTCACCTGCCTTGCCCCCGCCATTATCGGGCACAGCTGTAATCTAATTTTGTCCTAGCGCACAGGAAGAGCATTAGGAGCCGTTTATGTTGACGGTGCGCTCCATTGATTTTTATGACTTGTGCGGGGATCATGGTTGCAAGCTCCCGGGTGGTGAATATGATCTCTAATGGGTGTGTGATTCTCTAAATATGACGCTTGCGCGCGCGGGGCCCGTGACTGCCGAGTCGGTCCTGCGTCGCAAACCCCCGGAAAAATGTGACCAGAAAAACCCAGCAGGGGGTCCGAGTCGTCAGGGGGTCACCGTGGGCCGATCACTGCGTCGTTTCACTGTCTCAGAGTCCTCTGTTATTTGCTTCCAGTTATGCCGTTGACCTTGCCATATGGTTTTGCTAATGGGTTACCATAGCAACAACCGAGTCGTCTCTTAAAGATCTATAGGCGTGCACTCATTTTTCCTGCCAACAATTTCTTTATATCCATTCGCACAAAGAGAAAAGAATGCGGTGTAAGTTTTTTTTTTTTTCTCCCTGCTAGAGTGAAAGTAGAGCGTGTTTGTGTGGAATGCAGGTATCATTACATCTTTTCATTCTGCACTGACCTTCAGTGAGTCTCACCTATTTGAGGTGATGGTACCTGGCTGACTCGGGAGGGGCTTATCGGCCAAATTTCCACCGCAGGCAAAGTTAGTAATTACTTTCCCCCCTGGCCACCCACATTTTACAGCAATCCATCATCATCTGGGGGATTTTCAGCCTTAGCCAGCCCAGTGATGGTGACGAGCTAACTGGTTAATGATGGAAAAGCCATCCAAAACAGAAGGGACGCGATATCGCAGCCTGATTGAATTCCTCCGGAGTAAAATGACGGTGTGTGCCTTTATACAAAAAAAAAAAAGCGGCTGCCACGCTCACTTGGTCTCCGCGTGTAGACGCGAATCGAAGGTGGCAAGTCTTAAAGTACCCGGGAGCAAAGTTGGAAGGAGCGCACTTTAGGACTTCAGGGAAGGAAAAAGGGCGGAATTACGGCGAAAAAAGGAGCAGGAGCAGAGGAGAGGGGGAAGGAAAAAGGGCGGAATTACGGCGGTGGCGGAAAAAAAAAGAAGCAGGAGCAGAGGAGAGTAAAAGTGAAGACGGAAGAAACAAATATTTGAAAGAAAGATTACCGTCACAGCTGCACAGAGCCGAGATGTGGAAGAGACAGAGTAAACAAGCCCAGTCCCTGGGGTGATGGGAGTGTTTGTGAGGAGAGGAGAGGAGACGAGAGGGGAGGAGAGGAGACGAGAGGGGAGGAGAGGAGACGAGAATGGGAGACAGAGAGAGGGAGAGACAGACAGTGAGAGAAGACATGGGAAAAGAAACGGAAGGAGACAGAAGAATAAGAGGGCGTAGAAGAAAGGACAAGACGAGTAAAGAAAAGGTGAAAGGGAGTCTGAATAATTGAAGGGTAACTAAAAGGAGGAGTGTAAAATCGTGGCCGCACAGAATGAGTTTCACCACAGAGGAAACGGAGTGCGGATACAAAGTACAAGCAACGGCCAAAATAGGAGGGAGAATATACAATCGTGTGGCAAATATGGTGTGGTAAAAAAAAACACATCTACTAAAATATATATATATATATATTATTTAAACATATACGACATTAGTAGATTTGAAATGAGATTAGAGAGATAGTTGGTATTTATACTGAACTGTTTTAGTGAAAATACGCAGGTGAACACCGAACAAAGTACAGGTGTGTAACCATGTACTTTGAAGTGTGTTCAAGGGAACGCTTGCAACGCAAGTCCAACTTCTCGCAGAACGGAGACAGGACCGAACCGCCGCTAGTTTGAGTCCTTTAATTTCTTCCATTAATTAGCAGTTAGCGCAGACGGTCCCTGTATATTGGCCCATGTATATTGGCCCCTGTATATTGGCCCATGTATATTGGCCCATGTATATTGCTTATACCATAACTCTCAGTTATGGTATAAGCTCAACGTTTTTAGCAAACGCGGACTGATTCAAGTTATTTCAAATCTTTAAAAATTACTTAAAAATACCGATGATGTCATCAGCAACTATTCGACACCGAATCATCTTCCATTACATTTGAGTGGACTTAAAAACCTCCTAATATTACCGACGATACATTTTTCAATACATTTTTTTGTTACATGTCTTTTGTACCAAACATATACTAAACTACGGGTTGTCTATTCCCCTATTAACTATTAATACATTTTACTGATTATACTACAAGTCAGTGGTTCTCAAACTATGGGACGCGTACCACCAGTGGTACGCAAGCGCTCTCTAGTGGGAGCTCAGGGAGCTCAATGTATTCTCAGGTGGTACAGCGTATAGAAAGTTTGAGAACCACTGCTACAGGTAAGTTATCTGTAACCGAAGGTAATTTACATTCAGGGCTTCGTTAGCTTGAAATGTGTCGTTCCTAAAATCGATAAAAATTCTAGCCAAGTTCCAACGTCATGGTACCGACATTGTATGGAACACATATCTCATAAAAAAGACCCATTCTGGGAGAACTGTAATAGATGTTTGTGTTCACATTCAAATGAGACCAGTTCTCCTGGGGTTTGACATATACGCTGAAATATGAGTACGTTTCCCTCGCGTGCGTGACGATTAATCAGAACCGAGTCCATTTGTGTATATTTGTGTCATTGAACGGGACTGGGGTGTGTGTGTGTGGACTGTATACGTTCGCAACATTTCCGTGATCAACAACTCACCTTGGGCTGCCTGACTGAAGTGTCAGCCAAACTCTGCAGGAACCAAAAGTGCAGGGAAAAATACCGGTATGGCCGTAAACTATATTTGTTGTTATTGAAATTTTTTTACGTCATTATTATATGTGATACAGTTGGTATGAGGGATGTGAGGGGTTTGAGGAGAAAAGACATTCAGGCGGTTTTCTTTCCAGACGGTAGGAATCATTAGAGCGGAAGCTGCTCGTGTCAACATGTTTTCGCTTCTTTGATCAATGGAGATCCATACACTCCGGGCTATCTGCGGCTAAATCTGAGCAAGTGCTTTCTAATCCTGCCTTGCGAGGAAATCTATTTGTCCTATGGAAAGACAAACAGAAGTAATTAGGATTTTTTTTTTTTTTTTTTTAATTCGAGAAGTGACGCAACAGTGGAACAACGGACGCTTGGAGTTTCGATTCCGTTTCGATACTCGACATGTCGATCAAGTAGTTTTTACTCTCAGAAAGTGTCGCTAACAATTCGTAAATGGGAAAAAAAAAAAGCATTTGTCACGTCCACGTCTTTTAGCGTAACTTACTACATTTAGATTTTTTTGTGGCGCAACACCCCACAGTAACGTAAAATTGATCTGATCCGGTCATGTCATGTGACCACTGACCACAAGAGGGCAGTGACTCCTTGGGATCAAGTCCGCAAGACATCTTCGTCCCTTAATGGTAGCAATTTACATTGTGTATTGTAGGAAAAATACATATTAAAGGTGTTAAATGGACGATATCAATATTGGTATCGGATTGCGAAAAAAGTTATTGTATTAAATCAAAACTTCTTGTGTCGAAGAACGTGCAATGAGTCTTTAGATCCAAGAATCCTATTATTTTTTTATAACGTCTCCGTAAATGTTTAATGGCTGTGGTCAGGCTGCTGAACAGATAGTATCCAACAAAATATATGCAATAAATACTCCGTCCCAGAGCGTGGCAAGGAAGGACTGTGAGCTGCAAAGATCGTGGCAGACGGATGAATTTACGAAGAATTTTAACAAAAATGAATGGGCTCACACACGGCTCTGCTGCAGAGGGCGCATTAACCGGAAAACGAATGGAAAAAAGGTTTAATTACAGAAGAAAAATAGTGATTACGCGATCAGTCACCGGCTTTCACGAAATGATTCAACAGCTACACGAACCGTTTTGGTGTTTCTTATTAACTCAAAACATAAACAAAACCTGTTCAAACATGTTGTCCTAGAGGCCACTTAGTGTAAGTAGTTTGACCTTGACTTTAAATCCTAACCTTAACCTTGAAATCCAGCCTTTTAAAAAATCAAAAAAAAAACTTTCCTCAAGCTCAACATTTGTGAATCAGTGAATCAGTATAACCGCTCGCAAATCAACAATTCGGAAGACACCCATCCCCACCTCCATCCCTGCTGGCCCATATCTCCCTCAGTCCCCCAAGCCCTGCAGTGAAATGAACTGCCACGGTTGATTCGCCAACTGATCCCTCTCCTTCTGTCTCCCCGTTGAGAGCGGACCAGAGTGAGTGAGACAGTGTCAGGATATTGGGGTGAGGGAGGGAAAGTGAGACGGACAGAGCCACCCCACAAGGCAGAGTTGGCCGTGACAGAGAGTGATGCTCACTTCTCCTCCACTTCTATCGCCCGCTTTCCTTTTCATTCTTCATCACTTCTCGAAGCCCCCGCTCTCCTCTCCTCCCCTCTCCTCTCCTCTCCTGCCAATACTGCACCATGGTAATCTGACATGTTCCCCCTAAATCCATGACCCACCCCCCAACCCGGCGCGCGTGACGATACTCCGATCTCCTCTTTATATAAAACGACCTGATGCGCATAGTAAGTTCAAATTAAACCTTCATTTCTCGCGACTCCGTCTTCACCCAGCTGCCATATGCCCCCTGGTGGAGGTAAACAGTAGCGCTAGCTAACGATTGTCGGATGAGCTTTAAACCTAAAACAAAACACCACGAGGTGCATTTTTTTCTCTCCGTCTTGTTCTCTGCTCAAGAGGGACGGTATTACAATACACAATATATCTTTCACAGTATTATCACCTCATGGACCCCCCCCCACCAAGAAAAAGTATAATATTGGAGTTTTTTCCCATCACTGGAGGGTAGTGTGTGTGTGTGTGTGTCCTTTTGTCATTATTAATGTGTGAATGCTTTAAGCCATGCAAGTGTGTATATGTGTGTACTTTCACAGGTGCTCAGTGTGTGGGTCACCTTTTTTAATAATAAGCTGTCAATCTGGGCTCGGGGGAGGGACATTTCACTAACCCTCCCTTAGTCTCATAAAGCCGATCCTCTGGGAGGAAAAATAAGTCATCAGCCGGGGGCCAAGTGTCCTCGAGCAGCAGTGAGAGGAGCAGAAATCGCAGGTGGATGCAATAAGGGGGACAGGGAGGTGGAATGAAACGTGGGGGCTTTTAAAGTAATATCTGCTCGCTCTCACGCTCACACGAACGCACACACGAACGGGGTTGTGTTGCCGACGTGCAATGAGACCGCGCGGTCTCTTAAGAAGAAATATTCAATGACTTTGACTGCATTAATGCTAAAGGTTGAAACAGTAGTAAGCTCCTTCAGTAAATGCTATTTCATCCGTCCCCCGACTCACCATTAACACATATTGCTAAAGCGGTATTTGCTACGGGGGGGGGGGAAGGGGGCACAGATGCCAGTAAAATACTCAATGTCGACACGGCACTGTGCTGGTTTGTGTAAAACATGTAAGGGAAGCAGTGGTTGCCACTCTGGACTTTATCAACCAAAACAAAAACAAAAAAATAAATTAAAAAAAATTGTAAAAAAAAATTTGGTCATTTTCACATTTAGCTTTGTTGTTGGGGGAAAAAAAACAAAAAAAAAAACAGTGGTTCTCAAACTGCGGTACGCGTACCACCGGTGGTACGCGAGCGCTCTCTGTTGGTACGTGGGGAAAATTCATATTTTCACATTTACATTTTCAATTGCATAAATCTGAAACATAGCAATAACTAATACAACATTTAAACATAAACTTCTCTCCTGTGCAATTGAATAAATCTGAAACATACCAATAAA
>NC_024309.1:7645283-7646336 GCF_000523025.1 Cynoglossus semilaevis | reverse complement strand
TGACAAAAGTTTTTTTTGGTTTTTTTTTTTTTTCCTTGTTTTTTTTTTTTTTTTTTAAATAAAAGAGTAATCCCAGATGATTTCACAATCCAGATGTGTGCTCTGACGCCAATGTGCATGAATGAAGTGGATTTATTGTAACATAACAATAGCAAATTCAGGACGCACTGTCGATGATGCAATCGGTGACGAGTCTACTGTGTCTAACCGGAAACAACCTGGTGTGAAGGTTTCAGTTGATGGATGATTTGAAAACGTACGATGTAATCAAAAGTACGACACAAATACTAAAATTATATACATATATATGTAAAAATATGTAAGTATATTGAACAACTTTATCATCTATTATCATCATTAGACTCCCCACAGTGGTGCTAACGGTAGTGGACCATCAACTCCAGCAAAGGTTTCTCTGCTGACCTAAAGAGTAACAGAATCAGATACTTATTTTTCAATATATTTATCATGAATATTTCTAAAAAAAAAAAAATTACATAATAGTCTGTTCTCTTGATTTCGAAGCTGTCGTATTTAAATCCAAGTATTTTATCCAATCATATTTTAGAGATCACGTGTCGCTACGGGGGAAAGAAATCTACCGTAAGGCCTTCAGAATCAATGTTTACACTGACCAAACATTAGAAGTAAAATTAAAAAAAATTTAAAAAAAAATTCATTTTTATATTTGTACTTTTACAGTATGATCTTTTGTAAAAAAATATATAAAAAAATAAAATAAAAAAAATGCTGTGATCAAAGTGTTCTAAAAATGACAACCACCCTTACAGAAAACACTGAACAGTCAAGTGTCTCAAATTTACTTTGGAGTTTTTTCAGACGGCAGTTTTACCAGGTGTTGTTTCCCCGGCCCCCCCTGTTCTCAGAGCTGCACGATGACTACTGTCTGCAGCAGTTCTAGCTGTGGGATCATTTCCTCACCTTGAAAAGGTTATATACGGGTCAGAGCTGTGCATCTGCTACAAAGTTCACAAGTGCAGAGAATGCAGTGGAGGTGAGAAAAGCACAGACGGGGGAGTGGGCGGGCGGGGG
>NC_024309.1:7634232-7645162 GCF_000523025.1 Cynoglossus semilaevis | reverse complement strand
TACACGTCCCTAGACCCTGTCCTCACTACTATAAAGCCGCAGTGACACGGGCGAGACGTGTCACTGTAACAGACTCAGTTGTCACCGACATGCATGTAAACCAATCACCGCATCACCGTCATTTGCACAGAGCCACTGAAATCGATCCGGGAATATGTAGGGTTTTCTTGATCAATCACGATTAATCCACAGCTATTTGAATCAATTGGCAGCCACACGTTGAATAAATTACCACAACTTGAAATAACTCAACACGGTAAAGACTAGGCCGATGTACTAATCGATATTCTACAGCACAGTATCGATTTTTTTTTTGTATTCACAATTAACATGCAAATATTCACGGCCTTAGGTTATTTTATTTTTTCCATTTCCTCTCTAGTGATTCCAAATGTAGATCCCTCTAAAACCTCAATATATCGTCATGCCTATAGTATCGCAGTATATTGCGACATATCGTAACGTATCATTGCCCCATGTACCGTGACATGTATCGAATGGCCAGATTCTTGCCGATACACGTCCCTAGACCCTGTCCTCACTGCTATAAAAAAAAAAACACGTGTGCGCGTACGCGTGTTTACTCACATATATTAGCCGTGCCTTTGGGGATAGGAAGGTAAGAGCCGGCGCTCCACGCTCGGCCCTGGTAACTCCTCTTGCAGCGGCCACAGTCGGGCCCCGTGGTGTTGTGCTCGCACTCGCAGCTCAACTTCTCTTTGTCAAATATGCAGCTGTTGGCGTGAAGGTTGCACTTGCACCTGTAAGAGAAGGGAAACAACACAGGGAATGTTAAGGCAGTTGAAAGAAGGAACGTAAACGAACATGAGGGAATTTCCTGGCGCTCGACACAAAAAAAAAACAAAAAAAAAAAAAAAAAAAAACACTGGGCTTTTTATTTCGTCGGACAACGAGGCTCACAAAGCGGCTTGTCCTTGAGTCACAATGGAACACCACGCGCCACTTCAAGAAACGACAGTTCAAAAGGAAGGCAGGTTATTCCAAGAACAAGTCTGGCATCATTATTTTCTTTTTCTCCCCCACCCCCCCACCCCACCACCCTCTTTCTTTACTTCTGCCTTTGACTCAGGAGAGTAGCTTGGTTTTAATTGTCCCACTGGAGAATGCATTATTGCGGTAAGGTCACGGTTGATGTGCAGAAGAAGATCTGGTTGCGGTAAGGTCACGGTTGATGTGCAGGAGAAGATCTGGCAGGGAGAAGGAGGCGCGAGGGGAGGAGGTGCTGAGGAAAACATACCAAAGTTAAATTGTGGGAACAAGCAGTATAGGAGAAGGAAAGGGATGAAAGCTCGTAGCTCTGTTAGCCAGAGGGGTGGCACAGCACAACAGCACATTCTCCAAGACGAATTAATATGAGACCAGAGAAGGGAGGCATATTTTCAGTCTGGAAGGAGGGGGCTCTCTCCTTGAGGGTCCATTAAATCCTGTCTAACTCTGTGTTAACCATTATCATCTCCAACCTCTCTTTAAAACCCAGCAAACTCAAGTTTCTTTTATTACTAAGTGTAATTTGATCATCTTTTTTTTGTTATACAAACACGAATTAAAAGCTCTATGAAAAGTAACTGTTCAAATTTGTATTTAAAGACAAAAATTGACTTTTAGGTATATCTATTATTTTTTATTATTATTATCAGCAGAATTATGACTTGGCCTCAATTTTTTTTTTCAGTAAGACAGACTCATAAAAATAAAAATTCACAAAATTTTGCGTTTATAGAAAGCACTTCTGTTGACCTCCACTCCTCACATTCGACACATTCCCTGCTATTGCTTCAAAAGACTGCTGAACTTTGTGTAAAATACTGCAATTCTCCCGCAAAAAAAAAAAAAAAAAAAAAAAAAAATCAAAAACAAATCATTGGAACTGTCTAACAGCGGCCAACTTAAAAACTTAAAATGTTAAAAAGTAAAAATTAATTGTAACTTTGCATTCACCTAAAGGGCCTCCATTTTGGGACCCACCACAGTTAACATCATCATCATTACAAGCCCTGCTGTTGTGCCAACAATGACTGCAGATTTAACACAAACACAAACTCCAAGGTTTGGTCCATTGAAGAGAAAATAGAACAGTGGCTGTACATTTATTTTTGGGAACAAAATGCTAAAACCAGACCAAAAAAATGTCACAATTATGCCTTTGCCCTTTCCCAAAAATATATTTCTTTATCTCGTATTCTTTGAGCCAGGAGTAACAGATCCTGCATCAATTTTTAAATCAAATAGAAGGGAACAATGGGGGAGATGATGGAGGAGAGAGGCGACAGACACAGAGAGAGAGAACCGACGTCTGTGTCTCTATCCGTGACAACTGGTCACTCTTTATTGTTCAACATGAATTACAGTAAAACACTTGGAAGGTTTCCATAATTAACACAATTATATTAGAAGAGCATAAAAAAAATGCCTTGGCTGCCAGTCTGTGTTTACAAAAACACTAAATCAGCGAGTGTCATTTTGATGGCTTTTTTTTTTTCTCTCTCGATCAAATCAGTCAAATCAAATTTTCACATACTGTGAATTATATGATATATTTTATCGATAACTTATTATTTATTACTTGTTATCTTTACCAACTATAATAGAAATAAATTTGAGAAATAGGTAATACTCAGTATTCAGCCACGCCTTCCATTTATAACGTAATCCTAAATAACAAAAGTTCGAAAACGCTGTAATTAGATTAGATTAGATTGAATTGGGTTAGATTACATTAGATTAGATTAGATTAGATTAGATTTGCTTTAGTTGGGTAAAGTGGGTTAGATTACATCAGAGTAGGTTCGGTTGGGTTGTGTCAGAATGGATGAGATTAGATGAGATTATATTAGATTAGGTTGGGTTAGGTCTGGTTCGGTTGTATCGGAATGGATTCGATTAGATTGGGTAAGATTAGATTAAATTAGATTAGATTTGGTTGGGTCGGGTTGGGTTGTATCGGAATGGATTAGATTAGATTGGATTGGGTTAGATTACATTAGATTAAATTAGATTAGATTAGATTTGGTTGGGTCGGGTCGGGTTGTATCGGAATGGATTAGATTCGATTTGATTGGGTTAGATTACATTAGATTAAATTAGATTAGATTTGGTTGGGTCGGGTTGGGTTGTATCGGAATGGATTAGATTAGATTGGATTGGGTTAGATTACATTAGATTAGATTAGATTAGATTTAGTTGGGTCAGGTTGGGTTGTGTCAGAACGGATGAGATTAAATTAGATTCGTTTGGGTTAGGTCCGGGTGGGTTGTATCAGAATGGATTAGATTAGATTGGATTGGATTAGATTACATTAGATTAGGTTAGATTACATTAGATTAGAATTAGATTTGGTTAGGTTGGGTCGGGTCAAAATGGATAAGATTAAATCAGATTAGATTAGATTAGATCAAATTAGGTTGGGTTGTATCGGAATGGATTAGATTACATTAGATTAGGTTAGATTACATTAGATTAGAATTAGATTTGGTTAGGTTGGGTCGGGTCAAAATGGATAAGATTAAATCAGATTAGATTAGATTAGATCAAATTAGGTTGGGTTGTATCGGAATGGATTAGATTAGATTGGATTAGATTACATTAGATTAGGTTAGATTACATTAGATTAGGTTAGATTAGATTGGGTTAGATTACATTAGATTAGAATTAGATTTGGTTAGGTTGGGTCGGGTCAAAATGGATAAGATTAAATCAGATTAGATTAGATTAGATTAAATTAGGTTGGGTTGTATCGGAATGCATTAGATTAGATTAGATTAGATTAGAATGAACTCTATCGATCCCAAACTTGGGACATAGTTATTAAGGTGATTACATAGTCCATTGGACGTCTCTTGTGTTTGAAAATTCTTCCATACGTCCAAGTGTGAGTGAACTAAAGAGCTCAGGGCTGGAAAATGACCACGTTCCTCTGTGGTTTAACCTTCAACTTCTCTTAACATCGCCAACATTTTAATCAGTGTCCAGATATGATAGTGCCGTCAGCATAATAAGGGAGACCGCCAGCGAGGCCCCGCAGGGGCTCATGCCCACCAGCACTGTTGTGCTGCCAATCAGGAGTCTGTGCACTGCGTGCGGAAAGCCAAGGGGGGAGGCTTCCTCTGTGCTGCACCAGCAACAAGATCTTCACAGAAGAAGCCAAGTAAACGTGTACTAAACTGCATTTTAATGGTTGAGTTTTCCTCCGGGGGTTTCCTATTCATACCATCTCAGTGTCTTTCTTTCCTGTGGGGTCTGCTCAGCGGGTTGCTTCCCTCTGACTTCCCACCACCTTTTATAGTCTATCATTTTAAACCCTGCCCCCGTATCTCTCCAAATCATAAATATTCATTAGGCTAAAGTATCTTTGTTTTGTCTGGTGTTTTCATAGTGGTTTTGCTCCGGGCGCTATTGAGTGTGCCAGCCACTATCTGTGAGCTAAATGCCCCGATATGTATTCAGGGAATTACCCATGGGGTCTGGAGCTGAAATTGCTTGAGTGGGGGGGGAAAAAAAACTTAGACGGTAAGTTTTGATTTTATTTTGTTTGAGCAAAAAGCGCAAACACATTCTTCTATTTATCAAAATGTGGGAGGGAGATGATATTGTTGGGCTGAGATTTATTATTTTTTTATGTCCTGGTGGAAATGCAAGCGGAGCAGTCTGTTGAGACTCGGCTTACCTGGAGCACTGCATCTGTGACCTCTGCGGTAATGGGATTCTGATTGACACCCAGAGTGCAGACAACATTTTTTGGTCCGCCCCACGGTCGGGCACAGCAGCGGTCCGAAAAAAAAAGCAGGCGTTTGAAAAAGCCTTGATTTCACGATAAATCATTGCACCTTATTGATTTGTTTCCATTAAGCCAGATTCATTTAGCCGCTGCTAATCGGCTTCCGTTTGCTAATTGCAACTTCAAAACCAGCCGCTAATTGATAGCAATTATCAGCTAGCGCAGCCTGCGACATCGCGCGCACGCACGCACCGACAAAGCTGCTGATCCCAACAAATTGAACACAGTAAACTCAACACGATCCTTAAGTGGGTTAACTAAGTGAAGCAATTATATTTCAATCTAACGCCCAGGTGTTTTCATACACAAGCCAATCGGGTTAACACTCCCTGTTAATGAATGATTTTTTTTTTTGTAGCCCCTGCCTGCTGTAAATGAGTGGAAACACACAAGGGGGTTGCCAGGGCTGGCGGAAGGTGTTTCTGAGAATATTTTTGCCTTAATTATATGTGATGAAAATAAAACAGAAACACATGACTGGTTTGGGGGAGAGAGAAAAAAAGAAAAAAAAAAAGACCTCCAGGGCATTTGTGTGTACATTTACGGTACGTGTGTGGTATTTGATTTTTTTTGTTACATACATAAACAGTTCATGGAAATGTTATTTACACAACGGTCACTATAAATAAAAACCTGACGTAAATTGCGATATATTTGTTCACTTGATCTAACATCTTCCCCTCTCTCTCTCTCTCTCTCTCACACACCCAGATGCACAGTGCCGAGCTCGTCCCCACTGACTCCGGCTCTGCTGCAGCTGCCGTCTATATTGGTCTAAAACAGATCAGCCTGTCTGCTAACATGTTGCCTGTTAATTGCCTCTTCTACCTTTTCTTCCTCCAGCTTCGCAGCACAATGTGGGGATGGAGAAGAAGTGAGATCTCAGCTCAAGCTCTCCTGGGACGGGCACCATCAACCCCCCCCCACCCCACCCGTTGCCAAAATCACTAATTATATACATATTTCTCATTCTACCTTTTCCTATTAATACAGTTGGAGAAATAATAGGTTTTCGTTAAACGTTTTAAGTTTTAAGTTTGCTTCGCTCGGTCCATATTAGACCATAAGTTTGAGTAGCTGTTCGAGAAGTAAAAGTAAGAAAAAGAACTATCCGTTTTTTTTTTGCCGTTTCATTTTGAGCCGCCATCAATTTAATCCGTTTACAATTAGTAATATTGATTAGAACGTTTGAGCGTCGGGATTCTTAGTAAATTAGTAAAATTGAAGTACATTTTTTTCACTCTGTCCCACTGCGGCCCAGTATCTAAATGACCTATGGACCGACATTTGTCCCTGAACCGGGGGTTGGGGACCCCTGGATTAGAATATAGTAGCATATATATAACCATATAGTGACATATATGGTGACATAAACATACTTACATAAACTTAACTCATGCATTTTTTCTTCTCTCTACTGTCCTTACCACTCACTTTCTTAGGATGGAAAATCCCGCATATAACGCAAACACAATACGGAATACCCGCGGGAGATGCGTACGGAAGTCGACGAACACGTGAAGTGAACGAGTGAGGCGGCGCGGGTTGCTCCGAGTGCTCGGCCACCTAGCGTTAGCGTCTGTAAGCGCGGCGCGGGTTGCTCCGAGTGCTCGGCCAGCTAGCGTTAGCGTCTGTAAGTCAAATCTTTACTCGTATCTCGAAGCCAGAATTTGCTCGAAGGCTAGCTCGTATGTCGAGGTTCTAGTATCTCGAGGTTCCACTGTACTATATGAGGCGTACAGAGAGAGTGAGGGAGAGAGAGAGAGAGGGAGGGAATAAACTCAGACAGTGTATTTCGTCACAGTTTAAAAAGAGTCAACAAACATGAGCAAATGATTTTAAGCAGGGGGGGGGCTATGCTTCTACACCGCCGACATCCATTACTGTTCACTCCCTGGCTGTGCTTCTAGTTATAAAATAAAAAAAAACCCTGCATCCCAGAATAGAGATTTGTATAAGTAGCCAATTACGTCTAATACAGTAGTCGAGGACTAGAAGTGCTGTGTTGAAGCCGACTTTAAAATGCAGCACATTACTTGTAAAACACATTAGAAATTTAAAAGTACAATGCCATTTCGCAAACCCAACAAGCCACCGCCGACATTTATCTCCATCCCAAAGCAACTGCGCCACGATATTTTATTCAGCCGTTTCCCTGCACGATTCTTCACCTTCCTGTTTGCCGCACAGAGGCGCTGCCCACATTAATCCGCGCGGGCCATCCGTCTGTCGAATCTTCCGCATTACTAATGTATGGAGTTGGACATGCTATCCAAGCAGGAGTCAATCAAGAGATCTTTACCGCCCGTGACATGCCAAGCCGGCTCAATAGAATCGACATGTGGGCCTCACTGATATTGCTTTCGGCTAAAGACTGTTGGCGACAGAAAATGCACTGCAGAGTGTGAGTGAGGCGGCTCCATCGCCGGTGGGGAAGAGTAGAAGAAGAAGTGACGATAACAGATTTTGTCATTTCACAAGCAAAAATCCGCGACTGGAGCTAGGTAACGGAAGTAACTCCGTCGCCCAGATCCTGCAGCGTCCTTCAGTCTGATTTGATAGCCCGAGTTCCGACTTAGAAAATTTGACTCTATTTGACTCCTGCGCGAATGAGTTGACACCCCCTCCCCCCCCAAATTGCTACGGGGTCAACGCTCAATCCGCCATCGCTGTACAAATCGATGATTGCTCAATTTTCTTTCTGCATATCCGGAGACGTGTGAATTGTGTTTTCCATAAAATAAAACGCGCTTCAGGCAATCAAAGCAATGAGAAGTGTTCAATTCATAAAAAGAAAAAAAAAAAGTCTGGCTACTGATTCTAAAACAAGGTCCGGCAGACACCGACATTGAGAGTGTTGGCAGCTTTTCAGCAAAGTGTTAACTCTCAGTCCATTTAGTATCTTTTTTTTTTTCCCTCTCAGACAGAGGCCCAGGGTCATTAGGATGCTTACAGTCTTCACTGTTGTGCCGAGAGCAGAAAGACCACAGAGGGCAACGTTTCTACTAAATCAAATGAGAGGCTGCGGGCCTCCATGTGATTAATGGGTGTGGTGTTAAATGTAAAGGAGTGCTCGGAGCAGAGCATGCAGCTGAGAGGTATTATTCAAACCAATTGGTTTTATGTGTGTCTGTGTTGAAAACAAAATTAGTCCCTTTTTTTTTTCTCCCCACTTTGGGAATCGTCCATTTCAACTCGAATGTTTTGTTAAATAGCGTTTTCTTATACCTGTAGTACACCCCTAATACCCCCTAATAAATGCAGTAAAAACGAAATCGGTACTTCAGTAAAACTGGGCTTTAAAATGATGATCAAAGTTATGAAACGTAATGTTACGAAATCTGCAAATATTGCAAGATTTTGCTCCTGATACGAGGAAATATCTAGATACGAGTGCTCAACCGAGGACTGGCATCCAGCATACGTACATATATAAATATATATATACTAATATATACCACATAGACATGGATAAAGGTAACATGACATACATGGAAATCCAATCTTCAAGTGCCGGCACTTCAAAATAAAGTACACACAGCAGGAGGAATATCTCCGAGAAAACGTCCCGCACATGACCTTTTTTTTTTTTTTTTTTTTTTTCCAGGAGTATGACTCAATATATTTTTTTTTTCTCAAAAACTTTTCTTTCAAAAGAAGAAAAAAATGCACAATAATGAAAAAAGTTAGAAAAAGCCGACGTCGATTGATAACTAACTTTGTAGTCCAGGTTACCCCGACAGTCAATGTCAGAGAGGGGGAAAAAAAACAGGCTGCGAAGCCTGAACTCTCAAGGATTCTGACTTTGAACCGCCGTGAAAACATGGCAATAAATTTAGGTGAGCTCAGCAGCAGAGCAGTAGAGGTGTGACTAAACCTGAAGAAGAAGAAAAAAAAAACACTTGCTAAGAAAACATAAGCTTCCTAAGACGTGACCTATTGAACTCTGTCAAGACCCCCCCGCCCTAATCACCATCATCATCTCCGTCGTCAACTCGCATCAGCACCGAGTCGTCGTAGTCCACTTAGTCGCATGGGCTGTCAAGGGAACAAAAGTCTGAAAGATTTACTGCAAGACTTTTTTTTTTTTTTTCTTCGTGTGATCTCTGTTTTTCCCCTCTTCTTTTGTCATTTTCTAGCTATTGTACGTTGCCGTTACGCTCGAAGGCCAGGGCACCGTCCGATGGCTTCGCATAATGGCGCGTCTGCATTCATTGGCCTCGGCGAAAGATAACTCACTCAGGATCGATTTTCATGACTCAGTGATCCCATTATCAGGCATTTTTTATTCATCACTCCCTGTCGTCTCCCAGAATCAAATATCTCGCTTCAGGGAGGTTTGGGGTCTTACCACGTCGGGGCTCTCTCGCAAACCTCGGTGTATTTCCGAAAAAACAAGAGAGGAGGAGACGTAACGTTAGGGCAAATTATCTCGCTACAACAGAGTTCTGATTCACGTGACATCGAGACAGCATTCCCTTCCATTTTGCCGGAATGTCAAGCACACCACCGAGGGTCTCCACTGAGAGCTCGGGTTTTATGATTTGATGGCCGACCAATAACGTCTCAATATGGAGGAACCAACATTCAATCGTACCACTTATCGTCATGTTTTAAACTGCCCTACACCTTAAGACAAAAATCTTATTTTTTTTTTTTTTTAAAAAATATGAAAATTCCAGATGTTCTGTAGTTAATCCAAATACGAACACAATCTGCGTGGGCAGGAACGAGCCAAGGTGCTTCAGATGTAATTTACTACGCCTGCTCATCGCCAGCATCTCGCACTACCCTTTAACAGTTACTAAGTCTACAGTGAAGCCGTGAGGGCTGCAAGCAAGGGGCAGGTTAAATAGGGTATTAGTCACCAGGCCATGACAGAAGGGCCCCATTATGTAGCCGACAGAGATAGACGAAAGGCATGATGAAACAGGCCTCTCCATTAATAAAATGGGTCACCACATGAAAGTTGAATGTACTCGGCACACTGCAAGGAAGAGGGGGAAAAAAAAAAAAAAAAAAAACCCATCCGTCTTCATGCTCGGACAGCATTTGAGTCCGAGACCTGGGCCGTACACAGTGACGGAGAGCCGCTGCCCTAACCAGCAGACAGAAAGGCTTTATGACAAATCAGATCAGCGGCAACGGCAAAGTGGGTCCAGTGAGAGCGCAACAAAAGGTATTTTTAAAGCGACTCAGTGGCAAACATTTGGCGTTCCTGCTGCAGTGACGTATAGCTCTTGAATGGAATCAACAACAACAAAAAAAAAAAAAAATATTCGGTGTCAGTGCTGGCTGTCACACATAAACCTGGCTCGAGTGCGTACGCGTCCGCCGCTTCCCATACACCATGTGCCAGCGGAGTGTCCGATAACAAAGGGCACATCAGCAGCGCAGTCCTAAACATAAATCCAATTTGCTGCCCACGCCGGCTGCTAATAATGGTCATCCCTCCGGGAGGAAAATCAATGCTCAAAATATAAGATCTGCATTAATGGGAGAACAAGCGACGTCGTATCAAGTTAAAGTGTAAGTCTTATCTCCTGAAGAGCAAATAAATTCCGCCCCATCTCTGAGAACGGGAGAGGGACGCGTCGAGGCGACACTTCCTGTTTCGCTGCTGCGCTGATAAAATCTTGGCAGTGTCACTCGCAGCTTTGCTACTCGTATCTCTGGAGGCGATCAATTCCTGCGCCCTGTGATGAATGGTAAGGGATTGGGCTCGTACAACTCCCGCGGGTTCCAGTGTCAACGATACGGCACCTTATCACTTTATTTTTTATTTGTACATAAAGCGTTTAGAGACCCGGTTTTTATCTAACAACAAAGCCGTCTTACAGTCGGGTTTTTGTTCTTATAGATGCTCAGGAGAACAGAGACACGCGGGGGCGCCACTCAGTAGGTTTAAAAAAAAGAATCGGTGGGCTGACCCGGTGACATTACTAAAGACGAGGAGACCTTCGGGCCAAGGGTTTCTCTTATCGAAATCACAGAGTTAATGTGTGGAAAAGGAAGGAAATGACCGACAACATAAACCATTTTAAACCATTTTGATCTGACCGTTTTGAAGGTGACACATTTAAGCATAGCATTCAGCTTCAAACGGAGCCTGTAATTTTTAAGATTTATTTCCCT
>NC_024309.1:7629262-7633902 GCF_000523025.1 Cynoglossus semilaevis | reverse complement strand
TAGCTGTCCGCAAGAGTGGCAGCGGTGGGGAAAAGCGCGGTTTAAGAGGGCAGACCAAAGAGCGTGGTTTTTTTGGAGGGCGTTGGCTTAGATGTCGACCAAATACTGTGAAATAAAGGAGTACAATAACAATGTATTTTTAATAACATCAAAACAATAATAAAAATAAGAAGATAATTTGGTTAACTGTAACTTCATAAACAATTTGTAGGTTCATTAATTGGTAAATATGTGTATTTAAGGTACCAAAATAAGTCGTAATTAACATATTTATTTTTATAAGATGTGAGGAAGACAGTTATATTTCCTTTGTTTTTGCTTTTAATTATAAATATAAATAATTAATGTACTATATCGTCAGCCAGCGGTAATGTTGCTGTTTTTTTTTTCTTCTTTTTAATCTGCATTGTTTATTTTCGCCTTTCATTAACTTTTTTTTCCGCTATTTTATTACTTGGTGTTTAAAGGTACACGTAACTGTGCGTGTCCCTCATTTGACATTGATTTGAGAGAGGTTAATTCATTCAAATGGAAAAAGCACAACTACTGAAATAATTAGTTCCACTTCTTCTTTTCATCTAATAGTTATTGTTTCTTTGAGAAATTATGAAATATGTCGAATGTGACAAACGTAAAAAAATAAATAAATAAATAAATAATAATATTATTAACAACAGTTGACCCGCCAGTTACTAATCACTGCTATAGATGGATGTGTCAAACTTCACGGATTTAGACATTTAAAAGAAATTGCGTTACTAAAAATATGACTCGAAAGAGTGAATAACAGAACAAACAGAATCGTGCTGCGCGTTTTTGTCAACAATAACGGTTTCCCGTTTCACCTACGATAAATTTTTTTTTTTTTTGGGGAGGGGGGGACTTTTACTATTGAAAACTTTCTTAGGAATCTCTGGTGGCAGCGTCGCGATGTTCTAAGCCCCTCCCACTTTGCTTTAGTTCTCGTTGACACCAGAAGTGAGACATTTAGGGCTGTTCTGATGCAGCGAACATCAGATACACTTGAGAGCGCGTAGCTTCGTGGTTATAGAAATTAAAACCCCCCACACAAATGAGCTGTACTCATTTCTGTGTATTCTGTGCATCACGGCTTCTCGGTTGCTCCAGATCTGAGAGTCTGATTCGAGCTCGCACTTCCAGAGCACGTGGATGTGCTGAGCAAAAAAAAGGTTCCTGTCCTGAAAGAAATACATTTCTTTTCAGCCTTTTCAACCTGGCAGATTTCTAGCAGAGAGGGTGTCAGCCAGGGATTAACCTAGTGAGAGAGATCAAAGGTAGAGGGAGGGATGGGGGGGTGCGGGGGGTGTTGGGGTGGCCTGGACAGAAGTCAGGAGGAGGCGAGGCACAAAAAGGTAAAAGGCAGCCACAGGCTGTTGGGTACTGTCTCTCTCTGTGAAGGACCCAGTTTTGTCAGTAACAAGTAACCGGAAGACACAGTCTGGGCAAGGAAATATGTGATTCGGATTCCTACCCTGTCAAAAGACAGTAGCTCTGTCATGTCAGGATGCTGTAAACCCTTTACACCAGGAGGGAAAACCTCCTACGTTACTCAAAGTACACACAAGATCAGGAGGAAAATACAAGATTAAAGATGAAATGACGTACAATTCATGTTGGAGCTGGAGGATGAATGATATTAAAGGACAACAAAGGGGTCGAGAATGATCATAGGTGTTTGATGCTAACGGCCGTAACATGGGTTCGTAAAACATTCTACAATAATCCATATCCAAAAATAATTATTAAATATATATTTATTTGAATTTGAATTTTTTGTTTATTTTTCCTTTGAGATATTTGAGATATTCAGTGAGCTGAATTATAACAGAAAAAAACCTGTATGGACAACATCAACAACAACATTTTCCGTCAACATTACTTTAGAATTTACCAGAATGCCAAAAATTTGTTTGAATTTGGGGGAAAAAAAAAAAAATTTAAAAATCAGTATTAAGTTCGCCAAAGCAAGTTTAAACTAACAAAAAAGTTTTCTGAAGTTACTATAGAAAAAAGCGAAATGCTAAATGCTAAATGGCACTGTTTGCTAACTAACAGCCTCATTTCCTTTTGAACAAAAAAGTTTATACTTTTTTTTTGCCCAGCTAACAAAAGGGTGTGGGTCATTTAATAAAAGCCATTAAACAAACATGTGGTGTTGACGTTAGCAGATGGACTGAACCATCAAAAAAAAAAATCACCCCATTTACAATGACTGCCACAAGATACGGCTGCAATGCAGAGCAAAGTCCGAGGCGGACAGATGCTTATGGCAGCAGAGAGGAAAAGAGGCAGAGAGACTAAAGGGGGAGCAGACAAGTAGAATGACTTATTTAGACGGGAAGTGGGCAGCGAGAAACATGAAATTAGCACAAATAGATTATCTGTCCACTACAGGCGGGTCTAACAGCAAGCCAAGCACTATGGTGGTGGGAGGGATGGGTCTGGGTCGGGGGGGGGGGGAGGGTAGGGAAAAAAAGCAGATTGACTTCTTGTTTGTTCCTCCCTTAGGGGAGAGCCGATGGAGTCATCACTCACCAAACTGCTGATCTGTGGTTGAAACAGCTGTATCCAAGCTACCGAACTACACTGCAATTAGAATGCACCAAATACCACGACACCCCCTTGCACCGTGGGACAGGCCGAGTGTCTGATCTCTTAGACGTCGTAGGTTATTGCAGGGAGGCCTCAGACAGGGATCTTCCCTTAATCACGCTGGTGAATATTATAGATCTATAAAAGCATGGACTGGATCCAAAATATATAAAAAGTAGAAACAGAAACGAGACTATTGATAATTCATCCTTGCTGGTGCTGGTGGAACAAGCTGCTTAGCACTTTGTGCTGTTATCTCAAATATAAGAAGGGAAGTTGACTGTCATACATGTCTACATACTGTAAACGTACACTTTTTTTTTTTTACAGATTTACAGATCGCATCAGTTTTTTTTTTCTACTATGGATGAACAACGGAATTTTTATTTTTTTTTGCAGCAAATGAAGTTTAGCAAAATTAACTATTTTCCAAGCTTATAATATAAAATATTAATTTCCTGTCTGCAGTTCTACAACTCTCCATTTTTTAGACCAAGCACAGGAACTTGCCCCCGAGGAACAGCGGCTACGATACGCATTTATCCAAAGACAGAGTCCTTCCATAAATTACAATTTAAAAAAAAAAAAAATCTAAAATCTGGTATTGGTACCATTCCTCAAATTCAAATATTCTGTGTATAAAGCTATACATGTGTGTTCTACAACAGGGGGTTCCCAATCCCCGGTACACGGAACGATACCGGTCCGTGGGAAATTTGGTACAAGGGCCACAGTGAAATATTTTTTTCATTTAAAGATAATTCATTAATTCTTAGCAAATGTCAAAATGTCTTAATTTTGAAAATGAAAGATCAATTATCAATTCAATGATGTGCAATACAAGCTGGTACTTGTATTGCCCTTGGTACAACAAAAGTTGGTATTCAAGACAAAAAAAAAAAAAAAAAAAATCTGTTACAACAGATAGAACAAATTCAAACTATATCCTTAGTCTGTCACGTATCGTGAAGCCCAGGTACTGCATGTTGCAACGTTGACCACTTATTATTTACATTGGAGTGAAGCAGTTCTTCCTAGAAGAGCAATATATAAAAAAAAAAACAAAAAAAAAAAAAAAATCTGTTACAACAGATAGAAAAAAATTCAAACTATATCCTTAGTCTGTCACGTATCGTGAAGCCCAGGTACTGCATGTTGCAACGTTGACCACTTATTATTTACATTGGAGTGAAGCAGTTCTTCCTAGAAGAGCAATATATAAAAAAAAAAACCTGTTTTGTTTGTTAAACACCCAGATATGTTTTCATAACTACAGTTAAACACCAGAAACCTGAGGACAACACATTATTGCAGTAGAGAGATGAGGGTTCACCGCCACCGAGGCGCCCTTTTTTCCCCATGATTGGGACCGGGGGGAAATCAAGAGCAAAGGAATGGTCAGATACGTTTTGTTTTTTTTTTGTTTTTTTTTCCCCCTGTTAAAGTGCATTACATTTTCACCCTGCAGGAAAAGTGACTGAGGACTCTCGAGGTTATTTCTGACCCCGGCAACGATAAAGCCCAGCTGAACATGCACATTGTGCTTCCGATTTGAGTCACGATGCCCACGTTATTTTTTTTTTTTCCTTATATCTTGTTTGCTTTACTCGGGCAGGGGTGGAAATAATGCAGCGAATGAAGTCCATTGCATAAGAGAGTATCAACTGTACAAGGGCTGGAGGAGAAAAAAAAAAAAAAAACGAGCAGATGTTATTCCAGTATCAATACCCTACCTACACGTTTGGCTGTGCTTTACAGTTACGAAACGGAGAATAAGTCTTCTTAAATTATTTGTAAAGAATAAAAAGAGAGCGGGGGACCGGGGGGAATGGAGGATGACGTGACGCACAGGAGGGGAACCGGGGAACCAGAAAGAGATCCATTGGCAGCATGAATCTTCTCCAGGTTTAATTACACCGTATTGATTCGCAGGCAGGGGGGAGGAAGAGGGCGGGGATGAAGCACAGGAGGGAGAGGGGGGGGGGCGGGGGGGAGTTGGGGAAATTGCAGGGAGGGGGTACATGTAA
>NC_024309.1:7628702-7629257 GCF_000523025.1 Cynoglossus semilaevis | reverse complement strand
AAATAATAATAAAAATAATCAACGCAATTATGCCAGAGTAATACAGTTGATAATTAGAAAATCCCTCCAACTTTGTTTGCTCACTCCCTCCCTCCACAGACCCGTTTAACGCCGCCGACACATTGGAGCAGCGAGCGCGGCAAATTCGTTTAGGTAAGCGTGGTACGCAAAGTGTGTACTGTTCCCAACCGTCTCACAGCTCCACGCTTGGTTTGATTTGAAATTCTTTGCATTGATCCGCCCCCCCCTCCCCCCGTCACTCTGACATTGGTCAAGGCCTTTCCCGTAATCAACCACAACAGCATGGTCGTGCGTGACACTTCTGACTCCTCGGCTGCAGAAACAACGACTTGCGGGCTAACAGACGCAAAGACGACCGCTTCGGCAAAATGTTGCGCTCGTTCCCTTCCCCGCTACATCCTTCTTGTAGGATGACCCAGTTTGCGAAAGAGCTTATGTTCCCTGCTTTGTTTCTCATACTGGTTTTGGCAGGAAACAGAAAACCTCTCAATGTGTTTTTTTTCTTAGCATCCCCCCCCCCCCCCCCCCCCCCCC
>NC_024309.1:7627127-7628587 GCF_000523025.1 Cynoglossus semilaevis | reverse complement strand
CTGCATTCTGGGTGTTAAGGAGTTTATGTCTTGTATACAGCGCTCAGACAAAAAAAAAAGGGGGGGGGGCGGGGGCTGGGGCTAGTAATTTGCCTTGGGAGAGGGTTGGGTGAAGGCTCTCTGTGTGGAGTGTATCTCATTATGGCTGAACTGTGCGTTACCTTTAGTAAACAGCGGGACCCATTTCTCAGGCTAGCGTCACTCTAAGAAAGCAGCGGGGCTGGTAAACGACTGCGGCCCAACAGCGGCACACACAGCCATCCCTCAACTCGTACAGCCCCACAGGGATCCACGCATTTGGTCATGATTAGTCAGACGGAATAAATAATCTGCTCTCCCGACAGGCCCCCCCCCTTCATTTCGGAGGGTGTTGAATGGACGTCCCGTAACAGCTCTTTTGTGTTAGCAAATTCCCCGCCAGTTATTTTCGCTCGACGACCTTCTCAATCATGAGAAAAGTCAAAAATTCAATTTATGAGCCAGACATTTGTTATTAGAGCCCCCTGTGTTTAAGGGTACATGTATTTCTAGCAACGCTGTCGTGCAACGCTATTCCATTATTATGTCATATTAGGGGAAAACGGAACGAGACATTTATTTAATAGCTCGGAGGTATTTACCATACATAGTAGGGGCTACGTAATAAAAGCAAAGTCTTGTGACAACATTATCTGACGCAGATCTGTGCGCAACAAAAGGTCTTACGAAGCCAAACAGTGTCTCGCGATCGTTTTCATTTTGTCTACAAAACGATAGCGTTTGGACATAAGTGTTTCTTGTTTACTGTGTAATGAAACTAATCCCGCTTCATTTTTTTTCCCCCGACTCCATGCAAGCCACAGCCTTGCATCCCGACTCCGACACTTCTGGCCACATCCTTAAATAGTTGCGACGTTCTGCCACTCTGCGCTCGGGCGCGGTGGCCCTCTCATGCGTGAGAAGCAAAACAAGAGCAATTAAATATTCATTCTTTTTACCCTGTACAACCGTTTCCACGTCGGTTCAACTGCGAGAAACCACACAGTGTGAGACAGATCCACTCGAGCCTTCGCCTCCAGTGACTCCAGTATTATCAAGAGGCGGTAGAAGGCGTTTTTTTTTTCCTTGGCCTCCCCATCTGACAGTGCGCTGGTGTTGTTTTCATGTCGTACGACCACATGTGGACACTGTAAATCAAACACTAATTATGCCACGCACTGACCTGCCAGTTAGCGCGCTTCTTCATCCGCTCGTCTTAATTGACGGCGCCCAACGAATTTGACGACAAAGGCGTATGTGTTTCGGCACACTGTAAGCAGCCCGGTTAATTAAGACGCGCTGACAACTGATGAACTCTGCACGTCGTTATGGATCTGCCGCCTTTAATTGGGAAGAGTAGTAATGATGAACACATTGTTCTTCGCTACTCTGTGGCTGCAGTGTCGCTGCAGTAAAAGCAGCAGGAAAACTGCTGAGGTATC
>NC_024309.1:7601731-7627086 GCF_000523025.1 Cynoglossus semilaevis | reverse complement strand
CCACCCAAGGCCTGAAATTTCTTGTTGGGTGCGTAATGACTCCACTTTGCTTGATTGGTGCAAATTCCCCCCTCGTAAATTTTCCATTAATCAAATTACTAAAACCAATTGACAAGCACACCTGGGACACCCCGAAGCCCATGGGCAGTTAACCCTCCCATAAAGCAGTTAAAAATCCATCATCCAGTTCATTACATGGTGCGCAAGTAAGGGGCTGAATTTCTTACCTGCCCTGCACTTTGATGTCAGAGATGGCGTAGAAGTATCTGGACAAGTTGGTCTCGTCGACCATGGTAGCTCCCGTGGCAGGTCGCAGAAGGCGGATTCGCAGGTCCGTGATGGTGAAAAAGTCCCTTAGGTTCTTGGTGGTGTCCAGTTGGCCGTAAAGAGAGGCCATGTTGTGCAGCCGAGGCCCAGCGAACAGCGCAAAGCGGTCCTTGATCTCAAATCGTACGGTTTTGTCGTTCTTCCACACGTAACCCCGCGAGTAGTCCTCGGTGCAGATGATGTCCAGCAGGGTGTGCTGCGTCAGGTCCTGCACCGTCTTGGGCTCCATGGTGAAGGCGTCCAGACAGTCAGTAGCATAAAACTGGTAGGGTTGCCAGGTACGCCCGTAATCCAGCGACTTTTCCAGAACCATTATTTCGGGTCGGCCTGACTCGAAGGTGATGACGATATCATCTGTGAGCTCGATGGTCTTGTTCCACGATAGCGTGATATTGACCAGAAGAGCCTTCGGGTACTTTTTCCAAGACGTGGACTGCCAGAAGGTGGTAGGGTTTCGACCCTCAGTGTCAAACATGAGCTCTGGAGGGTGGGCCAGCTCCTCTGTGCTGGCATCACATTCGTTATTACACATATAAGGGTTTTCCTACAACACAGAGAGAGAGAGAGAGAAAAAGAGAATAAACAGACGGAAGAATTAAAAAAAAAAAAAAATTGTTTGCTAACAGCAGTTGATATTTTGACAGTTTAAGCCGGAATAGCAACCAATATAGCCCAGTAGGGTGCAACAATATAATGAGAAATATACAAAAATATACATTTCAATCCAGAGAAGGAGTAAAGCTTTCTTATTTTTTTTCTTTCAATTTTTAGTTGTGTGGACACTTTGTCCTTGTGAGGGACATTTTGCAGTTCCCCAGGTTTAAGATTTAATTCAGATCTATTTGTTATTAGTTTTAAAAAACAGCGTTATATATTTCTTATTGTAAGGGTCAGGGGCTAGTGATTGCAGTATGTTTAGCTAAGGTGCTAACAAAACAAAAATCAGTTTGTGTGTGTGTGAGTTGATGCAACAAAATAGGGAGAAACCAAAGTCTTCTTCCAGAACTTGAGAAAACTGTATAATCAGACAAATCTCTGGGAACGTAAACACAACACTTCAGTCAGCGATTGCGTCACCCTCGCCCGCCGTGGTGCAATCGAGACGCGTTTGTCGCAAGGTGCGTTTTCAACATCAAGGATTCTTATTGCTTCAAGCATCTTATCCAACTTTGAAATGTTGTTTTTGGAAACTATTTGTACACTTTGTACAAATACAGAAATATAGGAGAGCTATCACACTGCTTGATCCCTCCGTCGCTGCTCCTCCCTTAAAAATTTGACTTGTTTTTTTTTTTTTTTTTTTTTTTTTCCCCCAATACGGGCGCAGTCTTTCCAAAACATCTCTCTGATTTACCACAAATCATTACCAGGCAATGTTCTCTGCTCGCTCCCCGCGGGCTTGATCTAGCTGTCACGGGGAGGAGGCACTCCTTCAAGACGACCTTTCAAGTGATCCAACCTCCAATTTATCAGGACAAGATAATCCACTACCCGATTACTTGATTAGGTGGGAGATGTCACCGTGTGAGTGTGTGCACGTGTGTGTGTGTGTGTGTGTGAGGAAGCGATGGCCAGGAAACAGGGGGAAGAGAAGAGCCCCCCCCCCCCCCCCCCCGATGAAAGACAGCCTAATGAAGCGGCGAGGCAGGGAAGGAGTGCGTTCGAGGAGAGAGACAGGTCTATTTGGCTCATGCGCTTTGCAAGTTTTTCCATGTCCTTTAAGGCAAGGTGACAGTGGAACAGGGCTCTGTCAGGCCCTTTTGACTGTTGGAGGGCCCCCATTAATATCCTGTCTGGACCGTCCCCTACAGGCATCTCCCAGCACTGGGCAGCAGCGGCGGCTAGCAGGTAGGAGGCAGTGGAAATTTCCACTTGGGTTAGCCGCCACCGTCTCATGGCAGGAGGTTAGGTGTGCCATTAACTGCGGCATCTGGTGCGGCGTGTATTCACCGACAGATGTGTAATATCTCATATGCGACAGTTGGTTAGTCTCTGAAACCCACTTAACACGCACAATGGCCGACCGTGTGGCTGTACAACTGGATTAAGGGCTTTTAGCCTGTAATTTTTTGAAATTGATGTTGTTTTTTTTTTTTTCCTGCAGGCTACAGGTGTCTACATCGCGCCGTAGAGTACAACAATTCACATTTTTACACAGAAGTGACTACACGGGGGTCCTTGATTTGCGACGTGATTGTCCTACGGCATTCAGTGGTTATGTCGCCGTCTCTCATAAAATAAAGACAAGTCTTTTAAGGTGTTAAGCACGGGGGTCCTTGATTTGCGACGTGATCGTCCTACGGCATTCAGTGGTTATTTCGCCGTCTCTCATAAAATAAAGAAACGTCTTTTAAGGTGTTATATGTGGAAGACAACTTTGTTTACATCCGCCGGTTGCATGCAATACATCTCCCCCTCTTTCGTTTGTGTTGTTTTCTGATGTTTTTATGTCCTAGATTGTGATTATTTAGATTTAGACTTTCTTTACTGTCACTGCGCAAGTTTTTGGGAAACTTTTTGCCAATCATTATGGCTTGAAAGCGTAAGCCAGACTTTTCTGATGTTTTTATGTCCTAGATTATGATTATTTAGATGGCAACGAAGTGTCGTTGCTTGGCAACCGAAGTACACAGTACAAAGTACACAGCTTGTAGGCCATGAGTAACTACTCGAGGTATGGCGAAATTGTGCTAAATATAAACTATTGGTAATGTTATGGTAGCTGAATGACAGGTACTTATGTACAGTATGTGATTCCCAACATACATGGCTTTTTTTGAATGATTCCAGTTGGGCTACGAAAGTGTTCATACAAATACAACTGCATTTAAGTAAGTATTGTAAGAAAGAAATCTGATACTTCTTGCGAAAGCATTTTAGTGTCCAAAAAAAACAAAAAAAAAAAAAAAAACCCTTGCATTTTTTAAAAAAAAAAAAAAAAAGCATCGCATGTCGATGCTTATTTCATCAGGCAGATAAAATAATCATCGATCCCTGGGTCTCCCGTGCTCATACATAAACCTCCAGCCATCACAGGCCCCATCCCTGTAATCAGACAAAGATATATCAGTATCGATCCCGTGGCCAAGCTGCTGAAAATCTGCTGCGTGTAGCACCTGGCAACCTCGGCCGCTTGTCCCGCACTGCCCTGAACACACAGGTTAAAAAGCTTTCATTACTGTTTCTCCTAATGACAAAATACGGCCTTTATGAAGATCAATATACTCGCCGTTCTGCCTCCAAAAAAAAAAAAAAAAAAGAAGAAAGCTGATGATTTGCTGACCGTACAGCTTCATAAAACTGAGATTTTTTTTTTTTTGTGTGTGTTTTATCGTCGTCCGCGGTTGAGAGCTGACACACTCAATATGAATAACAGGAGCCCTGCGCAGTGATCATAACATCTCTGTCATGTGAATCAGAGTGAGGCGTTGATAGGTAACAGGTAGTAATGGGCCGCCGATGGCTTAAACCACACCGGCTTGACCCTATTACTACGGAGACGCAGTACTGCAGAGTCACAGCTAGGGGACTGGTGCGTACCAGCGTCCCATGTGCATGCAGGCAGATTTCACACAAATCATCAGTGAAGCTGCTCTAAATTCCTTTCCGCGTTGTCCCCATTATTGTTAAACTGTTCCGACTAATTTTACCTGCCAGCGAGAGGAGTAAAAATCAACAGTGCAGCAACTTAGAGGACAATGAATTTGTCTAATTCCACGCAGCTGCGCTCCGGCAGTCCGGCGCTATTTGTAGTCTCTGGGTCACGGAGAAGTGTTCCTTCGCTTTGACGCGCGAAAACGCGAGTTAAACGCACGATTAGCTCAAACCAATAGTTTACATTGCTTTTCTTGCCGATTAGCTCAAACCAATAGTTTACATTTTACTTTTCTAGCTCTTCAGGCATAACGCACGACAACAAATAAAAAAAAATAAAAAAAAATGAAAAGATCTCAATAGCTCTCCACACAGAGTAACGCTGAGACTTGAGATCAGACCTTACAGCTGTCAACCTTGACCAATGGAGAATGAGACCTGGGGATGTATAAACTACAAACGACAACCAACCATCCTTGGCATCAACCAATCAAAGTGATCATTCAGTTTGACAGATGTGTTTGTGTACTTGTAACCCAGATAGTGGTAACGTCTTTGTTCTGCCATTTTCTGTCCTGCTTCTTATTTTTAGATCTTTGTTTAAAACTTGTGAAAACTCGTTTTATCTTGAATGAAGAAGTGGACACACATAAGGAGCTTAGCAATAGGCCGGAACTACAAAGGAGTAACAAATACGCAACATAACATGATTAAATAAGCAGCTACTGCTTGTGGCAAAAAAAAACAAAAAAAAAGAAAAGAAAAAACGTTTGTCTCGTTTTTAGTTCTTTAGCCCAGTGGTTTGTCAGTGGGGGCCACCAGGGGGCGCAAGATGGACCTCGGAAAACTGGAATGAGAAAAAAAAAAAATGCAAACCAATTGTTATTTTTTTTATAGCCATTTGTACCGAACCGTTCAACACCTAAACTGCCGTCATCGTTGGATTCTCAATTTCCAATGGTACCTGTTCCCTACGCTAGCGTGGAGCTAGCTAGCGCAAAACAAGACAGGTTTTTGACAGTGCTGAAAACACGTTTGTTAAGAATGTTCTTATGCAAAACAAATGTAACATTTATTGAATGGTGCATAAGAGTAAGAAAAATACATTCTAAGAGTTAATGTTTCTTTAGCATTATCTGCAAAGGCGGGGGGGCAGCAACCAGATGCTAATGCTGCTTTAGACTAAACTCGGTGTTTATGTATGTGTGAGTGTGACAAAGAGGTGGGGGGGCTTAAGCTCTCCCTGCTGCATTAATACAACCTGTTCTTAAATAGATTTCTTCACCTCCAGCCAGCAGCATGACTGAAGCATTTCAACACCCCAGATTTTTATTTTTTTTCTCTCTCTCGCTCTCTGTTGCTCTTCTGTCTCCACCTCTTCTTCCTTTTCTCTCTCTCTCTCTTTTTTTTAACCTCCTCTGTCTTTCTCTCCTTTTCCCCCCACCCTGTTTGGTGGTTGCCCTCATCTCTCACATCATGGGTGGAGCAGACAGTTCAACCCAGACGTGGAAGGAATACTGGATGCCACTGTGACAGATTACAATGGTAATAGACACCCGGTCCGAATCCCTGCGCAAGGATTACGATCGCATTTTCTTATGGTTCGGGGTTAGACGGAGGTCAAACTGCGGGGCTCATGGGTCATGGGAGCTAAACACACACACGTCCCCAAGTCACAGTCGTCCGATCTGTGTACGACGGGAGTAGCTATTCTGTGGTATCGATATATCATTACTTACACGAGCACTCGAGATAAAGTAGCGATACAGACGAATAAAGTAACGTAAAATTGAACTGATCCATTGTCATGTCATGTGACCGCTGACCGGAAGATAATTAGAACATTGTTTCCCAAAGACTGGGTCGGGACCCTCAGGTGGGTCGCAAGAGCTGTCTCCATCCAACCTCAAAATCAAAAGCTGCCAGTTTAAAAACGACACCATTAAAACTTACTAATACGAATTGTTCAGATATCACTTGGTCAACAATAAAAATATCCTCATTAATGTTCAATAACGGTCAAGTACATTTTTATTTTGTGATTTACGAATAATGTCTATTGACTTGGGTCACCAAAGTTTGACTTTTAAAATATGGGTCCCCAGATTAAAAAAAAAAAAAGTTTGGGAAACACTGCATTAAAAGATACAGTGGAAAGAAAGGAGGAAGCCTCGACTTATCATTGCCACACGCAGAAACACACACACACACACCACCACCCCCCATCAACTTCAGCTGGACCATGAATTCAAGTCCAACACATGAATTATGCCGTTTAGGAAGCACCATGAGGGAAATCCCAGAGCAGCGTCAAGGCGGTGAGCCGAACTCTTCAAGAACCGCAGCGCGGGCGGTCCACTCCACTGAATGGAGGTTATGAGGCAAGACAACGTGTAAATGTCGCCCCGTTTGTGCTGGCCGTGATCGGCGGTGACAATTTGGGAGCTTCATGAGCCCTTAAACAACAGTGAGAAAGGCCATCAGCGCCGAGCCTCGGCTCATTCACAGGATATAAAAACAATTTTATATTCCATTATCTTTTATGTGGTCGAGCCCCACCGGGTGCTACTGCGATACGGCGTGGAGGAAAGGACAATATCCGCTGCTTAGGAGATGGTGTATTCGCGAGAGGTGAACGACGGCACGTGTCAGGAGTTACAGTTAAAAGTTGTCCACGACTGTAATCATCCAATAAATACTGGCGCATAAAGATGAATGTAACAGTGCCGTGTAATAGCAAAGTAAGCTATGCAACAATGAAACAATTATCATACAGTCTCCTTGCACTTCTATCGGTGTATGTGGGTAGTTTTGGAGAAGGGAGACATTTTTTACATGATCCAAAAATTAAAAAGCCCTGAGGATTAATAAATCGACCAGTAAAAAGTTGCCTTAGAAAACGGGTTGCTAACGCTAGCTAATCGCCTATTAATCGTTTCCTCCAAATGGAATTACTATTTATTTCAGAATAGACAATGAAATAGAATAATGAAAAGAAGACAAAATTAATCGACCGATGAATGTCACATTTAAATATTAGCTATCATTAAGAAATAACTAAAAAAAAAAAAAAAGTTATGTTTTTGCTTTAAGTTTCTCCTTTAAATATTAGCTATCATTAAGAAATAATAATAAAAAAAATATATTTTTGCTTTGAGGTTTCTCCCGGTGGTTTAAATATCACAATATTTCTATAACAACACATACATTTCATAGCTACCTATATTGCATCATGACATCATGATCTATGACATAAAACCATCAGAAGAGACTAGCTTAAACTTGGGAGTCATAAAGAAGGGCAAAAAGTGAGCTAACAAGGCTAGCTAACAAAGGAAGCTAATCGCAGTCGACACCAGGAAACAAGGTTAAACCTATGGTCAAATCTCCAATTAACCGAATGCCGACGGCGCGTGCTTTTACAACGTGGAAGAAAAACTAAGCAACGCACTCCTAACGTAGAGGTCTTTATCAGAAACCACGACGAAATTTAATGAGCTTTTCTCCGTAAGGTTGAAGCGGCTGTCCATGTCACGTCAACCCAACGAACCAATACCCAAAGGCGTACATCGATTTACAGGCTAGCGTGGCACAACATCTCTCAATCAAAGTGTCCCGTCGGTTGACATAAAAAAAAAAAAAAAACTTTGGCATTTATGGTTGCACATTAAGACAACCCCGTGGCTATGGCAACCCCTCCTGATCCTTTAGTTGAGACGTCCCTGAGGAAGTGACACTAAGGCAACGTGGCACATGTGTCCATACCACGTCCCCCCCCCCTTCTCGTCTCATCAAGTGTTATTTTTAATGGTGTAATAACAGCACGTATCCTGTATAGCAGCCCTCCGGAGAGAAATGTATCAGTGTCACCTTGACCGAGCTGAGAGGCAACTCCAACACGGGGACCTGACCCCCGCTTGTCCCCCACGGACACAAACCTTAATCTTCTGCAACAATGAGGCTGAATTACAAATGAAAAAAAAACGCATAAGCGCCTCTCTTTACATTCACGCTCATAGCTAGCGCCAGCGCCGCCTGCGCAGAATCTGATATAATCAGGCCTCTCTTTACATTCACGCTCATAGCTAGCGCTAGCGCCGCCTGCGCAGAAGCTGATATAATCTGTGGCTTCCGCTTTCTCGTACGTACTCATTTCGCAGCTGCCACTTTTATGTTAAAACAGTTTGTAATCTTTTACAAGCGTTTACAAGTCGGACACCCAATCAGTGGTCAACACTAATAAACGAGATAATATTTTTTAAATGTATTTACATTACTTGCAATGATTGAATAAACAAATGGATGGATGGAGATATACATATATACATATATACACATATATACATACATACACACATATATACATATATACACATATATACACATACATACACACATATATACATATACATATATACACATATACACATATATACATATATATACATACATACATATACATATATATATAAATTGCATTATGTGAATGAATTCCAGCACCACGGACAGCTCTAAATCCCAACAGGCATTCGACAATTCACAGACCAGACGACAAAAACGTTGACTTATGACCTAGGATTGACTGCTGCATTACGACCAGGCAGGCATTAACAGGTTAACTTCTTAAACCACTGGCCTCTGTGCCAATCACATACGCGTGCAGTCTACTACTAGATTCACAATAAGCTACTTGAAAATCCTAATGAACGTATCACGGTGACAACCATTCATACGAGGCCCAACTTTCATTCGTCGGAAACAACGCCATTCACCTGTAATATAATCGCATTACACAATGAAGTGATGAAAGCAAACACAATCAGAGGGGAAAAAAAAAAAATCACATCTCATCTGGTCCGCTGCGTCTGAAGTGTAACCAGATCAACACGCCGTCCATCACATTTCACTTCTAATGAAGCCTTTCAATCCGGATCGTGTCGTCGGGCTTCATGTCTAATTAGCAGCTCTGAAGTACAAAAGTGAGTACGTACACGGAGAAATATTAACGGGTGCTTCACCGACTCGGTTAGCAGCGGCTAGGTTTCCGATCCAAAGCATGCGTCCGTGTTTGGTGGAAAAGACACGAGAAAGGATACAAAGAAACGCCGTCTTCTCCAGGATTAAAACATTCCCATTTGCTTTTTACTCTTAAGGGCGCGTTTTATTTTATTTATTTCTTAAAAGTCTGGGCTTTTAAGAGATGATTAAAATCAATAACGTGGTAAAGCTCAGAATTCCCAGGGTGGATATTTAACTGTGCACAGCATACTTGGGATTCAGCTCCAGGCCTTTCTACCGGATCACTGAAGGTCTGTTTAGTGATTCTACAGGGAGACTTTCTTCTTTTCTTTTTCCTTCTTTCTTCTTCTTCTTCTTCTCCTCTATTGTCTCCTCCCCTCCCCTTCTAGATTTTTTTTTTTTCCCCCTTTCGCTAAATCTGAGAAAATGATTGGCAGACCACTCCTGGGAAAAAGACACTTTTTGCCCCCCCCTCTCTCTGAGTTCACGGCACTCTTACGCTCATACATACAGAGTGAGCATGTGCACACACACATATATATACACACACACACGTATCCTAACGGCCATTCACACAGAGAGGATTCAATTTAAACAACACACAGTGAATAAAACTCAACTGTTTTTACGGAAACGCAGGCGCGTCTTCAAAAGCTAGTCAACGCTAATCCGAATCCGGGCCGCGAACTACGATCGTCGGCTCCTCCTGTGTGAGTCAGGCGCATTGCAGGGTAACTGTGCGTTTGAATAAGGATTAATGTGGCGCGTTAACTGAATATAAAGTACTAAAAAATTAAAAATTAATTGATTTGCAGATATAGAAAAAAAAAAAAAGATTTATAATTTATCAAATGAGTAAGCACACAAATATGCATTTAAGGGAATAATTGCGATCTTTGAGGCCACGTCATTAACAAATGATACACAAAAAGCAAATTCATTTTTTCGACGAGTCACTCTTCTCCTAAGATAAAAGAGCTCATCTGTAAATCGCGCCGACGTTTGCGAACAGTTGATCACCATAAATCAGCTGTAACTGTGAGATTTTTTCTCGGGGGAGAAAATAAAGTTATTTTATAACAATGTCAGAGTCACATGAGGAATTACAGACGACCCCTAAAGTTATTGAAGTACGAGGAGGAAAAAACTACAGGGTGGAGAGTGGAGCTGTGGTGGTAACACCCAGATTCGAATACAGTGGAACCTCGAGATACGGGCATAATCCGTTGCCGGGGAGCGAGCTCGTAACTCGAGGTGCTCGTATCTTGAATCATTTTTTTTTCCCACCGTAAGAAATAACAGAAAGAAAATGTATCTGTTCCGGCCCTCTTAAAAAATTAGTGCTAATAACAATGGAAAAAACACGTTTGTTTTTAATGGCTATAGAGACAGACACAAAAATAGAGAGAAAATCACGTAGATAACGCTACGTTCTAGATGCTTACGGAAGTCGACCTAGCGCCGGCGGTCAGTAAGCGTCGTCGTATCTCAAATCTTTACTCGTATCTGGAAGCAAACATTTGCACGAAGGCTTGCTCGTATCTCGGAACACCCGTATGTTGAGACGCTCGTATCTTAAAAAAAAAAACCCAAAACATTTACTTGCTTGACTGGTACACAGGAGATGCCATTCAAGCAAATAAAAATTTCTGAGAGTTTTTATTAGATAGAGGCTCTAGATTATTTTCCTCTCTATGGCAATAAAATGGATCGTGGACCTTTTCAAAAGGACCGAAGAAAAAGCATTTTTTTTATGAGTGTTTGTCTTCCATAAAGTTTCAGTATTTCAGAAACGATGATGATGACGATGAGCATTTAAAAAACTTGTCTGCAAATCTATGGTAAAAATCATCAACTCGTACATTTTAACTCCAGTGCTCGCAGCAACATATGACCTTAAATAACAAGCTTGACCTCTAACAGGAGTAAATCTGGACCAGTGGAACCCATAAGAAAAAGCTGCAGACAGGCACACACGGTAGGCAACAGACATCAACCGCCACTAATTGTACGATATAGGAAAATGATTGATGAAGACGCTATGGACTCCTACAGTTTCTGTCTAGAAGGAAAACAACATGTAGCAGTGCTAGCCGGCCATAATGGTACATGAAGCAGATCCACTTGATACCGGGGACAATAACTTAGAGCATCTGCCACTGTTGTAATCACAACCCTCAGAAGGGAGTCAAGGGTCCTCCATCGGCTGATTGTCTGTGAGCTCCTGATGAGCTGCCATTATACCAGATGAGAGGGAAGAGAGGGGTTATTTCAGAAACGAATGTGTGTGTGTGTGGGAGGGAGAGAGAGAGGGAGAGAGAGGGAGAGGGAGCAAAAGAGATGGCGAACGGGGGATTAAGAAAGACAAGGAAATCAAAAAACTTCAACAGGGCAAGAGGGAAATACTGAAATAATCAACTGCACTCTGCAAAAATTACAGATGAATTAAGCACTCCGTTAGTGATTAATTAAACCCAAAGATCCGACCTAATGAGACCACACATGGCTGCGAGTGTGTCTGTCTGAGAGTGTGTTGCGGAGACCCACGAGTTGAGGATTGTAACGTGTTTAACTGTCTTAACAGTTAAGGAGGAGAGCTCGGAAAAGGTGGCAAAAATAAAATGAAAAAATTGAAAAAAAAAAAAAACCCAACAAATTGTAATGCTTTTAAATAGTTGCTAACAATGCTAATAGCGTAATTACCGTAATAACAATAGTACTTATTATTATCACTGGACTTATAATATTCTTATTGAATTAGCATTAGTAATACGGTATTAGTAGCGGTAGTAGTTGTAGTAGTAGCAATAGTATCAGCCATTCTGCTTATTCCGTATAGGTTTCATTAGCAGATTTCTAATGATGCACAAAGCCATTACAAAGACAAACAGACGTCACATTTTCTGAGATTATTTACATCACTGACATTACATATACATTTCTTTTATACAATTATAAAAACAACGTATTTCCCTCAAAAGCTTCAAAACACTGATTCCCCCCCCCCAGACAACAATAAATTCATTGTATTGGGAAAAAAAAAATGCTGTGAGACAACAAATACAACGACTTAAACCAGGATGGCTAAGCTGTAAAAACAAATTTTTTTTTTTTTTTTTTTAAGAAAGTTTTTGAAATTTAGAGGTCTGAGACAGACTTTGACCTTGGTGAGCAAAGACCCCTGGATTTTAGGATCATGGATTTTTTTTTCCTTGGAGTTCTCCTTCACTTCTTCCTTCTGACCTGCCACCTTTAACAGAGAATCAACACCTGTGCCTGACGTCAATACTAACAGTCAGTCATAGCACCGGCACTACAAATAGTATGAGTTTACAGCTCCATCAACAAGTCTATTTATTCCCTGTACTTCTCCTCGTCGTTGCCCTGCCTGTCTCTTCGTTTCACAGCCCAAGGTAAACTTTTCCGACACGACAGACAGCGGAACTTATAAACGTCTCTATCCACAAAAAAAAAAAAATCAAAATCACAGAGAACAATCGCCTTGTCTTTCCAAGGAATAGTGAGCGCTCTTCCTCACCACCTCCTGTCTAACTTCAGCCTTCATATGTCATTTTATTCACAACCAGAACCTGCTCCGGCGTGCACCCGGTTCTGATGACCTAGTTTTCAGAACGAACGAGGAGGTTTTGAAATATTAATCCCGTGCCAGGTGACGAGGGCGATGGGAAAAGTGAACGGCGTTCACAGTGTGGTTAAACAGACCTATTGCGTGTTTCAGTGAAACACATAAAAGACACATTAGCAGATGTAGCGGAGAGAGCCGGGCAAATAACAGCAGCCTTTTATGATGCAACGGGGATCAACAATGTCAATACCACTCAAACTGGCATTTGATTTTAGCGTAAATAAGGCATCACTAAAGCGTTGGTGAAGGGAAAAAAAAACAGCAGCTAATGCATTCCACAGTGGAGGATCAGACTTCCCCCTTTTCTCTGACTCAACAGTATTATGGAGCTGTAATTCAGCCCTACTTATAGATCTGATCCCTGTGCCATTGTCAGTCCACTCTCTGGACTTGAAAATATATATCTGGCGTGTGTGTGTGTGTGTCATAGATCACTGTGGAGTCAAATTTTAGAGGTGATGATGTTTTAGCACTACACAAAGCACCGTTGTACAAACAAAGATACGACCTGTCACAGGGATGTTATGTCGATCCCATCATCAAATCAAAGAGCTCTATGTCGACAGATCTTCTGTAAGAGTTGGTGCTCTATTCCAAAAAACTTTTGACATGCTAAGAACCCCTGCCCCCAAACAGCATTAGCTTCTAGTCACAGACAGTGCCATAAAATATGAACAGAAACATCAACTTGTTTTCAGCGCTGTCAAACACCTGTCCATTTTGCGCTAGCTTGCTACACGCTAGCTTGATAATCACAACAGCGGCATGACAGATAGTCTACAACAGGGGTGTCAAACTCATTTTCACCGTTAGCAATACACTTCCCCTTAAAGGGGAAGATTGTACAGATCAGGGGTCCCCAACCCTTGGTCCACGGACCAGGACCAGTCCATAGGTCATTTGGTACCAGTCCATAAGTAGGACACAGTGAAAAAAAATGTACCTAATTTTTACTAATTTACTTAATTTAAATAAAATCCTGTTAAATCTATTCATTCTTTTTTTTTAATGTAACAATAATCTGGCAATATTTTTTAAAATAATGTCATTCAGATTCTGATACAAACAGAATAGAGGATAAAAGATGTTTATTTTGAAAATGTAATGATCCTTCAATCCTCAGCAGCTTGGTACCGGTCTGCAGTAACATGTGGTACTGGCTGACCAGTCCTTGGAACTAAAAAGGTTGGGGACGGCTGGTATAGATGTAACCACTCCAATACAGACTAATGCATGTTTGTACAATTGATTATTTGATTGACATATAAAAGCAGTCAGTGTTGCCAATTGGTAAAGGGAAATTATCGTACCCCAGTCACCACCAAAATAATAAATGTATTAATGTGCTATAGTCACTCTACTGTACATTACCGGAAAACAAACATTTCCAACGCGGTGAACTTGGTTCCATTTCCGGAAGTCGGAGCTGGGAATAACGTCATAGCCAGGTTATCACGGTTCTCGTTCAAAAGTTGAAAACGTTGGAAAAAAAAGTTGTCGACGTTTACAGTGTCGAGTTAATAGCGAATGTGTGTTAGCTTCATGGCTAACACTTTTCCTTTTCCGATGTTCTCCACAGGTATTATGTCATTTTTGAACTTCCGTCAATCGAATACTAGAGGGTCTAGTGACGCAGCAGACAATTCAGCCATTCAGGGTTTAAAAAAAAAAATCTCCGGCAAACAGTTGCGGAATGCTAATTACAACCACACATTCACTAAATTTAATTAATTTGACCATTACAAATTATCGTATATTTGGCCCTTTTTTTGAGGTTATTGGTCGCACATCGTACACAGGACCAAATTATCGTACAAATACAATAATTATTGTACACTTGGCAACACTGGGCGTGACCATGCCGAGGTGAGTTCAGGTGCTATCAGAAACGTGAGAATCCAACGTTTATGGCAGATACGGCATTTCTAAGTCTCTCTAGCGCCCCCCTAGAGGCCCTCCACGGGGCCACAGCCTTCCCTTTTTAAGCCAGTGTTCCGTAACACTGACACACCACTGTCAGTCCTTTTTTGTTACACTTTAAGAGGACAAACGTTCTGTTTACGTCACATCAGTGATTGGCTCCAGACGCTGTCGAGGATTAAACGGTCGAAGATGAATGAAAAGTAAGGCTAAAACCTCAACCGCGAATATATTATTATGTAACTTATAATCCCACAACTCTTTCCGGATAGTAGCTATATGTTTATTAAGTGCAAAATCCCATCACCTTGAGAGACAGGAGAAGAGATTTCCAAGGCATTCGTGTTAACGATCAATCAAGTAAAGCTATGCAGAGTTTTAGCTTTATGGTGTCACTTTAAAAAAAAAAAAAAAAAAAAAGAATATAAACAATTATCTATATTTCTAGAAACAATAATACATATATATTGTATTAAATAATACAAGAATTATGAAATATACATATTTATACACATATATAAACGTGAACATGTGAAATATATATAAATAAATACACATATATTCATATATTTTTCTAAATCCTTAATTTCTATATCAATAGCAAAAGCAGCTGTACCCGGGGGGGTTTCTAAATCCTTAATTTCTATATCAATGCTGTCGCAGAAGCAGCTGTACCTGGGGGGAAACAATAAAGTATTTCCTGATTCTAATTCTGATCATTATTAAAAAATAAGACATTTTCTGTCCAAAAAGAAAATTGAAATAAATTACTACAAAAAAAAAAAAAAAAAATCTGGTGACCTTTCCAGCACCAGACAGATGATTTTTTTTTTCCCTTAAATATATTTTCTTTGTCCAATCTGAATCTAAATGCAGCGCAATAAATTTGTGTTATCCTGAGATGTAATGATTACCATGGCCACCGTTTGTTATCTTAAGCTAAAATTGAAACCAAAGATAATTGTTTATTAAAAAAAAAAATCTTCTTTAACCATCTACTTAAGACTTTTCTTTCAATTTTTTTTTTTGAACCATCTACTTAAGACTTTTCTTTCAAATTTTTTGTTTTTGTTTTGAAGTTAAGAATCCGTACATTGTTGCTGTGTTCAGGAACGTAAAAAAAAAAGAGAACTCGGTAAGAAAAGATGAACTTTCTCCGGGTGAAGAATAAGCCGAGGCTCACCTGTGTTGTATTGGCCACAGACACATGAGGGCCTTGAGGTCTATTGTAAACAGATAACGTGCTTTGCACTTACAGTAAGTGAACAAATACTGCAGCAGGGCGGTCGCCTCCGTGCGCAGAGTCTGTTATAAAAGGGTTGAGAAAAGGGAGGGTTCCAGTGCTTTTGTTAGCCGCACTGGAACAAATGTGAAGAGAACACCTACAGCGGGAACTGTTACAGAGTGGGTGGAGGTGTTGTTATTCTGCCATCTTATCGTGTTTGTCAGATTCACAAACCCTGCTTCAGCTTTTCTAACTAATGCAGGAAGTGCACAAAAAAAATCATCAAATACACTTTGCTCATTACCAAAAAGGACAAATTTCCCTTTTGTTTTTCTTTGTACTGTTAAACGGAGCGTGTTGGTATTATTATTTTTTTTAAGAATTTCTGATGCAGACCTAACAAGGCACACTTGTCAAAAAAAGTGCTGCCGTTTCCTTTCGTGTTGTTTTAAAGAGACCGAGCTGCAGCTGGAGAAAAGTAAGACGGACTAGTGGGTGAGAGACATCGCTGTGTTTATTTCTACCTTCCAGTCTCTTCACACTGTGATTTCTGCACCGGGGTTGGGGGTGCGGTGGGGGTCGGTGGGAGCAGTGATCGGCAGCCAGGCTGAATCTCAATAATTCAGGTCGGTCCTGCTCCTGCGCTGCGGTCTGCTTCACATTCGTCTCACTTCCAATAAAGCTTGGTTTCTGCCCACTAACCGTTCCATGACCACACGGTGTGGCACGCTACGCAGCGCATGTAGATCCCACTTAGCTTCACGCTGCTAGTTCTGAACGGCCCGACGTCGACGGACGCACTTGCACAGGTGGACTGATTGCGTGATAGTCGGTGATACCGATATCAATCTAAAGCGATAGGGTCGGCATTTACGGCATTTTGCGCAAAGTTATGTTTAGCATTGGAGCTCAGGTATCGGCTCAAGTAACCTTAAGTTGTTTTTCTCAAATGTTCAAACCTGAAATTTTGACCAATATCTTACCGATAAGTATCGCGGGTATTGGATCGAGCCATCCCTACTGTCTAAGGCAGGCGTTGGCAAACGTTTTGACGCTAGATTAAGGCAGGCGTTGGCAAACGTTTTGACTCGCTCGATGGATGTTAACTAAGATAAAAATCATGCATAAAGGCTGAGATGCTAAAATACTTTTATCATTTTCTACACCATCTATTGGAAAAACAGGGGTATTGCAGGGAAAAGGCAGAAGTGTAATGATAGGATCCACCATAGGGCCAACGACTCACCATTTATTGTCTCAGGCCCTTGTCCACTTTACTCAACACCACAGCCCCCTTTGGGCCGGATTAATAACCTGAACGGGCCGCATCCGGCCCCCGGGCCTTAGTTTGCCCTTGCCTGGTCTTAGGGTTACTGCTGGGGTTTTTTTTCCCCAATTGATTGAATAGTATTTTTTTCACAAACCGAACATGCATTTTTCCTTTTAATGCTAAAAACATTGCAATCACAACCTGTACTTTAGGCGATAACAGAACTGAGATGAGACAAAAAAAAAGAAGAGAAATCGTCTTATCAAAGTGAGACGGGAGCGACACAAAAATAAAACTGTCTGCGAGAGTTACAGTTTTGCACTTCACGCCGTGTTTAACAATGAGATCGAAAGCTTCCTGGATATTAAAGCCGATGAATTCAGATGCGGGGCAGCTTGTGTCAAGCACACTGTACAACAAACAGAAATTAAACGCCGTGAGCAGCTGCCAGACAAATCCACAACCGAACCCTCTGAACCTCGATAATTGCGGCAGCAAAGTGAAGGAAAAGTCAAATCAAGTTGCCTTGTTGTCAATTCTCCGCCACGTGAACAAAAACTCCTTCCATGTTTGGCTTGTTCTTCCCGAGGGGGGGGATTTTTTTTTTTTTTTTTCGTTTTCAGGAGAGAGCAAAAAAAAAAAAAACAGAGAGCACCGTGAGAATAACCACTCGCTAATTTGAAAAGAAAACTAAACTGTGATTACGGCCGACGTGATGACAGCTGTCAACGTGACAAGAGGAATTATCAGGTGGGATTTTCAATTGTTTTGCTGTAAGCAGCCAGACGGGGTCCACGAGGAATTTAGAAAAGACAAGGTTTGGAAGACGAGTTGTTCAGTCCTTGTCACTCAAAGATGTAACGTACTTCATATGGAACCTTCATGCGCACGCTCGCGTATTGAATATTCATGACCTGAACAACAGGTAAAATAAACGAAGCATACGTACAGGAAAACACACCAGTTTAGCAGCCATTTTCTCCATTTTCATATCTGCTGTAATTGCTTCAGGGAGCGAGTACGGCGATCGGGGAACAACTTGGTTCGTTACGATGAGTAAGAGGCAGTAGCCTTAGCGCATCTCGCATCTACTTTGCATCCAATTAACCGAGATGTTGTTTTAAGAGGTCGGTCAGTCAGTCGGTCGGCGCAGCAGAAGACGCAGCATAACCTAATTACCTATATAAATAACAATAAGCCCATGTTTTTCCTTCCTTTTTTGTTAGGCAGAAAAGTTCAAGTACATTAGAAAATCTTCATTTTTAATTTTCTGCCTTGACCTCTTTAACCTAAAACTTCCATCAACACTCTCTGGGGCAAATGTTGTGTCTTGTAAAAATAGCAAAAAAAAGTATAGTTTACATATATATAAAAATTTGGCACCTGCTCTTACATAAGTACAAAATAATAAATCAGGTCAGCTCATGGCAGCGTTAAGAGACAGCAATGGGTTTTAGAAACACCAAAAATTTAAATGAAATACGTAAAAAACGAGCGCGAACGCAACAGAATTTTACAATTAAATAAAAAAAATAAATATTTTGAGGATAATTAAAAATATAATAATCACTGTCACATATAGTTCATAGTATCATAATAATAGATAAAAATTTTATTTTATAATATAAAAATTATATTATTTTTATTTTTATTGTTATTTTTATTTTTATTTTTATTTTTATTTTTATTTTTATTATATATGTGTCAAATTAAATATCTATTTTTAAAATGATTATAACCTTTGTTTTGGTTTCGGTGTTTCTCAACAACAACATAGTATTAACGGGCCTGTATGATAATCACTAGCTAATCAAGCTAGGCTAAGCTAGCAACAACTGAGTTTACACAGAGAGTGAGCCAGTAGTTGTACTTTGCAACTTTAAAAAGTGATCTGTTAAAATGCATCAGATCAGCCTTTCATAAATTCACATGAGCTGCAAACGACACAATTTTCACAACATTTATATAATATTTGATGCATTACTTCCCTGTCCTTGACTGACGCTAACCTTTTTTTCAGAAAGAAAAGGTATTTGGAAGTATTTGTCTCTCTCCATTGTCTGAAAGTATTCGTGGCCCCCGACACGATGACACGAGCTTGTCTAGAGAGCAGTCAATGGCGAGCGTCGCTCTGAGCAGACACATAAAAGGATCTCAAGAGTATGTTAACATTATTATCACCTCGCATCTCCTTTCATCTGCGGAAAGGACAATGTTCAAAAGGCGCTAACATTAAAAGTTAGGGAGACACACTGAGGATTTTGACAAGTCCAGCGGAGATGTTGCCGAATTGTGTCGTTCGGTTCACGTGAGACGGGAAGTCACATAAAAATCAAGGTGAGTCTGTAGCCGTTGGGGAAGCGAACGTTGAACCCGAGTGTGACGTAAAAGAAAAAAGGAAAAAAATTTCGTGATGCTTTCGTTAGCGCTCTTTGCAACCTGTTTCAAATATCTCTTTGGTTTACGATGTCCTCGAGCTACAACGTTGCCGTTGCGTCACAGCACCCCCGATGTACAAAAATGTATTACAACAAGGATGATGGCGCTTACATTTTCCAGTAGTACGCGATATTTGGGCAACGTCTGCCCTTCGTTATGTCTCGCAGGCATTACAAGTCCGACTCCTCTGACGGGATTGCTCCGAAGAAAAGTTAAGCAATCTTCATGGGGAAGAAACGAAATAAAGTGATATGCTCAGAACAGGTCGAAACACTGACTAACATCGGGCGACCGAACATTAAAAATAGACGACGACATTAAAGAATTTATCGTCTTTAACCTCCACGTAGAAGCAATAGTTTCTCGAGCAACATCTTGCAGTACGTAATATGTAATCGTATGCAAGTCCGTTATGGTAAAAAAAAAAAAAATTGACTTACGTCGCCGCTAGAAACCGAACCCAGACGTAAGTCGAGGACTCCCTGAAGTAGACTTAGCCGAGACTGCGATGGTAAATTTCACCCAACGCCCCGACTCCTGACCCAAATGGACGTAAATTGTCCCAATGAAGCTGGAAATGACATTTATCAGCCACTAACCACGAGCAAAGAGCGCAGTGAAATAGCACAATTACCACAGTAACTGTAATCTGGAGTCCCACAAGATAAGGCCTGTTTGCACTGCCAGCCATATGCCAGACTCCACCTACACTTCCCAGCAGGCACTGCCCTCTTGTTGCAAACCTGTGTTGCGGACGGCAGCCAACATTTCACTGGCAGGAGTATTCCGCGAGGCAAGAATCCAGTCAGCGCAACGGTCCAACAGTTCCACTTCAGGAGCCAGGCGCGCTTCATTTCATTTCACCGCGCACCAATCTGTAGTAACACATTCCGTGAAACAGCAGCCGCTCGCCATCGTAATCTACGTGGTCGTCGTTAGAATAATTTGAAGTGCTTATCTACTCCATGCTAATAATCCTAATCACCGCGTGAACCTGTCATCCATGAATGATGCTTTTTAACAACCTCACTGTCTGCTCTTTTTTTTCTTCTGCTGCCGAGCACGTTGCCATTAATAATCTATTTCGGGGGCGTCACACCGAGCGTGCACAGCATATGAAGTCAACACGGAGCTCCGTAAGAGCTGCCGCTTCAGGAACGGAGCCTGAACAACTTCCAACAAAGACGATTCAGGGGTGGAGCCCAGTGGGGCCGGCCACGGTCAGCGGGGTTGCCCCCGGCGTTTCGTATCTCTTGGCAGAGCTCGCCCGGTTGCCACATGGCACCCGGATGCACCGTGAGACGCAGTTCCTCTCGCACACCTACGCTAAGTCACATGTACGCTCACGCTGCAACCCATTTCACCCAAGGCATCGGAGGCAGGCTTCTCGCCTGCAGAACGATAAGACGAGACGATCAGTTTCTATCACTTTGCGTCGGATTTAACGGTTGTTTTTGGGGTTTTTTTCCCCTTCTTTCTCCTCCTGTCTTAAGGTAAATTAAATGTTCTGAAATGAAAAGTCTGAACTCAAAAGAGCGGAGGAAGTGATCTCAGAGCGGTTTGGGTTCGTGCTCCACGGCGGCGGTCCCCGACCTTTTGGTCATACCGAGCCAATCGTTGCCAGATTATTTGTTGATGAAAAACGTTAAAGGGATGGGACCGGATTCTTTTTTTGAATGAAGTACTAAATTAGTAAAACTGAAGTACATTTTTGTTTTTTCACTGTGTCCCACTGCGGCCCAGTACCGACTGACCTACAGCCCGGCACCAATCCCCAAACCGGGGGATGGGTACCCTTGCTCAAAAGAGAGGCATTTCCATCAAACGTTCTGTTATAATTACAGTACGGTTCTTGGAATTAAAGTGCTACTCTCGTCAGCCACCAGTTGTTCGGTCGGGTTAGCATTTGTGGATGGAATAGCATATTAGCATGTCTCTCTGTTCCGGCATTATACAAGGGGGAAAAAAAACGTTTTCGTCATACAGAGGGGGGGTCCTGGGTTTACAGGCATCGACCATAAATGGATTGAGAAAGTCTTCATTGTGACGTTAAAACTCGGCAACAAGTTCGCACAGGAACTAGTTGGCGAACGGAGAGGAAGAACGCCAGCCGGTTTGTACGCAACAAATTTGGATTGCGCAACGTTTTGCTTTTCGTTCGTTATATATACCAAATCAGACCCAAAGTTAGTATAGAACAGACCAACTGCCAAAGTCGTAGAGATTAGCGTCAAACTTTGAAACTAGCTAATCGCTACGATTTTGAATTTTATGTATAAAACGAAACAAAATCGTTAAAGTTTATAATCAAGATCAAACCCTCTAGCATTGCGAATTCAAAAAAAAAACCCTCTCACAGATAAGGTGGTAAAGTAAGTATCCGGACAACAGGATGTTCCATTGACGGCGCCTGATTAAAGATATAAATTGCCTAAACCCAAGGACTGTTTCACCCTCCACAGTGGTCTCACCATCAGTCAGACAGGCGGAGGAGAGTTGGTGGCAGGGCCCAGTGGCTTCCAATCTCAATTAGACACCAGAGGGCAGAATTAGAGGGAGGGAGGGAGGGAGGGACGAGAGGCAGCACCGGGGAGCTAATTAGGGTTAGGCTACCATTCTCAATTAGACACCAGAGGGCAGAATTAGAGGGAGGGAGGGAGGGAGGGACGAGAGGCAGCACCGGGGAGCTAATTAGGGTTATTACCAGGACGTGTTTTATTCATCTGGGACTAAAACAAATTGCTCAGTTGCTGCAGAGCAAACGTGAAAATTAGTCTCAGATTTACTGACAGCCAAAGTGCACTGCCACGGTGCGGTGCAGCCACAAAGTTTGTAATGCGAGACATTCCGCGGCTACAAAGGAAGAGACGGGCGGGGGACAGGGACGGAGGGGAGGGGAGGGTCCGTATCGTTCCTGTGTTGTCTGCTAAACACGGGGCTATTTTAGTGTTCAGTGACAAGGGGAAGTAAGACTTTGAAGCCTTTAAACACGCAACGAAACAAGTCCGTGACCGAGAGCGCGACGGCATGAATTTGGAAAATTCAGCGAAGCTTTTTAGCAGTTTAAAAACCTACAACGTCATCCACTTTTCTTTAATGACGCGTTTAAACATTTGGGATCTAAAAACATCCCGTTTGATTCACCTCATCAATCGGTTCTACAGGTTAGCAGTTAGCACGCCTGCCGCGGAAGCAGAGAGCAGAGAGTCCTGGGTTCGATTCCCACTGGAACCACATGCTTGGAGCAGCATGCTAACAGAATATCTGCTGCTAACACAAACATTTCCCAAATATGGGATCAATAAAGTTCAAATTATTATTATTATATAATATGGGAGGTACATTTAAATCAAAGTCTAAGCTAACAAAGTAATCTTAGTTGACGGGCCAGATACACAACTTGATTCCGTGACCAGTAGAATCATAAATCCCGCGGGCCATATGTTTGACACCTCTATTTTAAATGGTTATTATATCTGTGCTGTTAGCCAAACAGTAAAGCAGAGTAAAGCAAGCACTAACACTGCGTTCATAAGGCTAGTTTTTTTTTTTTTTGTATTTTTTTGCAGCATGTTTGCAGGCATCGTCCTTCCGTAAAATACGTAGGTGTCAACGTAAAGTCTGTTGCGTTTGTCTCTGCTGTACAGCAGCAGTAAAACCCCGCCGTCTTAAATTCTTCCAAATAGCAACGTCGCGTGTCTTCGCTGGCGGCCGCACCCACGCTCAAGCGTTTCATTCACAGCCTCTGATTGGCAGACGGGCAGGATGCCGACTGTGTTCCTACGCCAAGCTTCTCAGTAGCCCGCCGACCTTGCCAACGTAATGAACAGATCACTGTTTGCAACCTTGTCACATCATGTCTCCCTGACGAGTGTCTGGCACCCGGTGGAATTTTGCTGCCTTGTTGTTCGCTGACTGTCCTCTTCTTCCAGGTTCTGAGGCCCTAACACAATGGCTAACGCTAGTTTGTGGGCCAAAGGAAATAAAACAAGTCGCTAATTAGTGGCGCGACGGACTGATGCAGACAGTATTGCCCGAGCAAATGGCTTGAGAGACGGAGAGGTTGAAATGCCAAGTGTCTATATACCGGCACCCTTAGGCCAAAGTCCTGCAGACACTGCAGGACTACACCTAATTTACCAATTGCTCTCCCTATTGCTCTCCTATTTCAATATCCATGACGGCACTTTGCTAACCACCGCTCCTCTGGAAGAATTCAGCCCCTTATGTCCTTTTCTCTCCCACAGAAAAAAAAAGGAGCCTGTAACTCTTGCCTCCGCCTAATCAGGAGGATTGCTTATTAAGGAAGAAAGCTCTTGGGTGCTTCCTAAATTGGACAGAGGACGGTCTCACTAGTGCGATAACTGCAGATTTATGTCAGAATTAGGTGTAAATAGCTTCACTGGTTATTCCTCTTCTTTAATTAAGCCAACGCATTTGCTAGGCCTCTGTCGTGCGCAGGGAGCCAGACCCTCTGTGGACGAGACGTTAGCTTACCAAGCTAAATCTCCCTCATGTGCAGGGCCATGAACTGAGAAGCCATTTGCGAGCCGTGCCAAAAATATGAAGAGCTCTGGGCGTTGTGTGAGTTTCACCGTGAGAGGAAAATGTGTGTTTATTCGGTGGTTTTCAAAGTGGCTAAGCCGCCAGGGGGCGCTATGGGAGCCTCGGAAATTCTGAGGGAAGTTTAAAAAAATCGGATTGGTCTAAAAATTCATCGGATTCTCAGGTTTCCAATGGTACCTGAAGGCACCTCGTGTGACAGATGTAACCCAGCTAGCTGCTCTGCTCCTCAAGCTAGCGTGTAGATAACTAGCGGGTTTTACAGCCGTACAGAAAAATGGCCACAATGGGGAATACACAGTGCCGAAAACATGTTTGTTAATAATTTCCTGACGCTAAAGAAATGTAATAATTATTGAATAGAGACTAAACGTAAGAAAATATATTCTAAGATAATGTTTTTTCACATACTTTCTAGCATTGTGGATTGCAAACGGGAATCCCGGACAGAAGCTAATGCTGTTTTGGGAAGCCTTGGCATGGAAACGTTTGGGAAGCCTTGGTCTAGAGTATGACGCTGGTAATCTAGCCAGAATGCTAGCATTAGCGTTGCTAAAAAACAATCAAGGCAGATATCATTAAACATATACTTAACATGAACCGTTTGTGTTTCTTATTTCTTATTTTTCAAAATTCATCAATCGGGCCGGATTGAAACCCCAAGTGGACCAGTTTTGACCCACGGGCCGTATGTTTGACACCCCTGGTGTGAACTCATGGGAGGACGCGGTGCTGTATCACTGCCTACTACTGTACGTGCTTTAAAAACGATCCGTGGCCTCTCATCTCCCCAAGTTCTATTTTGGACGCTCCAAAAAAAGGTGCCGGCCCTGACGACTTTACACCTTTTGCAGCTGCTTTCCAAGGCTCGGAAAACGAACCGAAAGCACTTTATAAACCGTACAGTCTTAGAGTCGAAGCATGGACGAAGCATTCAGGTTCGCATCCAGCCACCGTTACTCAGAACAGGCCAGTCACAACAGACGGGATAGATAGGATTCGGAAGCTGTCAATCAATGCCTTTTCATGTGTGTTTTTGAACGGCATCGGGGGGCATCGAATTTCTCTTTAAACAAAGCAGGAAGGATTGAGCAGGCCTAAACGCTGTCACAGAGGGGGGAAACTGTTTCAGTTAGATTTCAGACTTCGGAAATATCTGCAGCTTATGTAACCTTCAGCCGAACGAGACGCCGATTCACCTGCGTCAGTTAAATCCGTCAATGTGAAACATTGAACTAGACAGAAGATAAATGGAAAAACCCAGTCAGTGCATCAGGGTCACCGTTCTTCTTCTTCTTCTTCTTTTTTTTTTTTTTTTTTTTTTTTCATTTGTTCTTTTTTTAGTCGATTCA